>NC_088686.1:123701531-124001531 GCF_028017835.1 Emys orbicularis
AAGCTTCTGCTGACTTCACTGGGAGCCAGGATTAAGCCATTAGGCCAGATCTGTGGGGGAACTATCTACAGCAGTGATTTTCAACCCGTGGTCCGTGGACTCCTGGGGGTCTGCAGACTATGTCTAAGATTTCCAAAGGTGTCTACACCTCCAATTGTAATTTTTTAGGGGTCCGCAAATGAAAAAAGGTTGAAAACCACTGATCTACAGTATTAAACTTTTCACACTGAGAATTGGTCACTGTCTCCTACCTCAGTTTGTAAGCCATGACAAGACTTCACAGGGACACTTAATTTGACACTGAGTCACTGTATTTAGCAGTAGTTTTATGCACTCCATCTGCCCGTAAGAGACCTCCTGCCAATTCTGGTAGTTTTGCATTTTCGTATTTTTAAGATGTCTCTCTCTCTCCCTTGCTGCTGTTTGAAAGGCTCTCACAAACAACAGGGAAAACTGAAGTAAGTGTTAATGAAGAGGAAACAGGGAAGCTGCCTATACACAAAGTTCCATGAAATGCAGAAAGTAAACACAGTAAAAAAGATTTTTTTCTCTAATCTTCATTTACAGGAATCTTAGGTGCTACATGTAACAACAGCAGGTAAAAACACTTCAGGCAGAAGTGTGATCTTAAAGCTGACAGTGTCCCTAGGAACTACTACATTTCCACATACATAACCTTTTGTGAGGGAATTTCTTCAAAGGCTTTTTCAAAGTCTAAATGAACTATATCAAGTGTTTCCACCTTAACTACTGTTCAGTTAACCCCTGCAAAGAATCCCAGAAGCTCAGATAGACATGATTTTCCCCTGCTCAAGCTGTGCTGGGTTCTCCCTCTCATATTGTACTCATCTAGATGCTACGTTATGTCATGGAACTGAGGGATGGCTCACCCACACCCGGAGTAAGAGACTCTGGGCAACAATTGAACATCACCATAGTGACACTCAGATGGGACACAGCTGTATTAAATAATACTGTAAGAGGATGCCCCCTTTTATTAATCCTGGTCCCATGACTATAATTTCCAGGATCAGATGGGTAAAACGCTATCTACCTTCAAGAGACCTGGGGACCTGCCTCTCTGGACATGGATATAGCAGTTATATCTAGTCCTTCCTGTGCCATACAGGGATGGGGCTCCAGGTGATCACCTTCCAAATCCATCCTCTAGATTCTCTAGATTCTCTTATCATTCGTATTCCTGACAATCAGCCAGTCTACTCTAGAAAACTTGTAACTCAGAGGAGGGTGAGGAGACCCACTATACTGCAAGCCTTTGCACTCACCTATTCTGAGAGCCATTCAGTTTGTTGCTCCTAGAGAGACATTTCCACTGTTCTCTCCCACTGCACTTAGTGCCCCTAAATTTCAACCAGGTGAGAGTGCCCCCTGCTGAAACCAGTGAGACACTTCCATTGTCAGTCTTGGGGATTCTCACAGTGCTATTCTCAGAAAAGCCCAGGACAAGGCTGGCTGGGCCTGGAATTTGCCCTCTGATGCAGAGCTATTTGTTACTTACTGACTGGGAGTCCTTTGTCCGTGTGCAGCAAAGAAAAACTTTGAGCCGGCGAGTCCAGCTGCTGGCCTGTCCCTCCTCAAGGCGATGCCTGCATCAGGAAAACAAAGAATGCATATGGACAAAGGAAAAGCAGTAGCATAGCAGAGGGGCAGGAGCGAAGACAACAGCAACAAGAACACAGAGAGACAAGCACTAGGACCTGGTGTATAAACCCTGCAGACTATGTGCTATCAAGGACAATATACATACAGAGCCTAATTGTCATTTCCACTAAGGCCCCTATACACTGCTCTGGCAGCAGTACAAAGGGGGACTTAGTGGATGAGAGTCTGGCCCATGCTGTATATAGACAAACATACACAGGGCAGGGGAGATCGTTTATGAGACAGTATTCCACATATGACTGATTGACAGCTAGTAGAGTGTGTTGGAAGGGAGGGGGAGACATTCGTGAAAGTTCTGACTTGTCTGGCCAGTGCGAAGCCTCAGTGCTCACATACATGATGTCCTTTTCTGATTTGGATGGTTGTAACGAGGACATTAATGTTCCATGGTCTGCTAGAAGCAGAATGTCCAAGGATGTCTCATTCTTTGGAGCTTGGAGGAGTACCTAGAGGTAATTGTTTGCAGGTGAGGTGCCTTCCCTAGGATTTACTGCTATTCACAAGGAGAGAACTTTTACCTCGATGGGACAAACTGACTCCTTGCAAACTGGATTTTACAATACACCACAGTGGAGCTCAAGTCAAGCCCAGATGCCACTGGGCTTGGGGAACTACATTTTGTGACCAGTTCCTTCCCTATTTTTGACTGAGGCACATGCAAAGCAAAGAGTATTAGATCAAGCAAATTGAAATTCATCTCACTTTAAGGCTGGGGATGGTAGTGTCTTTGATTCTCTGCTGAAAGTCTTTTACTATAGGGATCAGCCCTTGGTATCCCCAATCAGATACTCGCTCTGTTGGTGCCAGCACAGATGAATTAAGGTTTAATGTGCTTCAGTGTGATTAGAAACAGGTCACCTCAACCCTGTTCTCCAGGCACAGGATCCTGCTGGGGAAAGCTCATGAGTACAGTGGGTTGCTTTTGGGAAACGATTTTGGTAACCAGGGTGCCTCCTATAGAATCATGGGACCCAGTCAAGCAATTCAACATATAGTGCCTGAAAGGGGATATGTAAAGGGTTAAAAAGTAGCCCATAACTTGCAACTAAGATTCCAAAAGATAAACAAGAATATTGTTTTAAAATGGAGTTGGCACTGTACTGTAACTGAGCTAGAGAGAATCATCAGCTTCCTGAAATGCTAAGGAACCCAGGTGGCAGAATTTGTACTTCCTCTGTCAGTGTCAAGGACCTCACAAATGCTCTAACAGGGGGAGCAGGGCGGCATAAACCCATCTTTTGGGGCTGGACTTACAAGTGTTTAGTCTTAGCCCAAAGGTGAATTTGTCAGGTAAGTCTGAACATAATCAGTTGAACTATCTTTGATTTCTGTGAGGATTAAAATAGCCATGTAACACAACAGAGAGTCTAATAACAACAGCTGAGTAGCACAAAAAGGAAGCCACCAAAAATGAACTGTCCTAAATGTGACAAATAAATCCAAAGGAAATCTGTCATCTTGACAGCCTCTGTTATTGGTTAAGACAGTGAAAACACAGTTAAATCAAGTTTAAAATGCATTTACAAAGGTCACATTGACCCTTACATGTCATAGGCACTTGCCATTGAGGACTAAGGGCTCGATCCTGCAAGGCGGAGAGTGTCCTTAACTCCCTTTAATCCCTTTAACTGACAATGCCCAGCACCTTGCAGGATTAGGGCCAAGACCAGAAGATGATTTAAAAATAAACCTTTTGGGGGGCTAGTGTTATAATAATAATAATAATAATAAATACATCATAGCATTTTTTCTATATAACATTATATCCCAGCAGATCTCTAGTTACATATACCAATCACCACTGAAATTCAGCCATCTCCAGGGTGGAAGGCTGTAAACAGCAGGTTCATAGCACACTGCATAACAATATGGGGAGGAGAAATTTGGTCAAGGACACTGGGACAAAGCCATACCCTGACCGATGGTGCCCTGGGGTCTTTAATATCCACAGAACAGTACATTTTAAGATCTCAGGCAAAAGGAACCTTTCAGACTGCAGGGTGCTCAGTTTCTCTCTCTCTCAGGAAGAGGAAGACCTGAATCAAACCTGCTGGGATTTGGCATGTGGTCTTAGAGCTGGATCCTGACCTTCCCGGGACTGTCCTGATTTCAACGGAGCAAGCTTGAAGCATGAAAGATAGACTAACAGGGTACTGAAGAGCCCTGGAGATCCAGAACTGATGCAAGTGACATGTTGATTGGTAAGGAGGGATCTCCCCATTGAAAAAATCCAAACTCCTTAAAGGGTACATGAGTTTGCTGTATGGCTCTTTAATGGTCCAAGGGTCTTTCCCAAAACGTGAACAGCATCTGAATGATCCCTTTTCAAGCCAAAGTTGGAGCAAATGTTTGGCGCACCACCCCTCACTGTTTATTCTTGATTTGAAACACATTACTTGCAGGCTATTTTCAAATGGTCACACCTTTGCACATGCAAAAGGAAATAGCCTCAACTGGCAAAGCCACATTCCTCACCAAGGGCTATCTACATGTCCACACTGCAGGTGAAAACAAAGCCAGTTTGTGCTGTCCAGCATTTTTAAAAAATCCAAAAAATGTCTTACTGGGTGAAAAAAAACCCTCTCCTCTATTTTGGGTTACTCACAAATGGCACAATGGGTTCTTAATTATAATGTCTAACTATCAACACAAAAGTAATTGCTTCTGGGCAGAGACAAAACATACCAGAAGGGAATATTTCGAAAAAAGACAAACAATGAGCAAAGAAAGGGGCTTGGAATGAAGATGCTGTTTCAACCTTAACTAGAGCATCAGCGTTGCAGCACTGTAGAAGGGTAAACAGCCATGCAAAAGGATGACCAGTATAGGATATTATGCACTGCAGCACCAGGGCTCACTGGGGACAGCAAAACCCCTGGCTTACATTGGGATCCAATCAGACCTCTCACTTCAGACACATACACTGATGTACATGTGCTGCACAGCATGAATATACTGGAGCATCTGACCTGTATTCTTTTGAAATGATGCTCAACAGAGAAATGCACAGATGCCTGCAGCAGAGAGCACCCTGAGGTAGGATGGGGAAGAGTCAAGAGTTGGACAGATCAATATGGGCTTCAGACCTCCTCTTTCTGGAGAACTGTGCCCTGCTTCCTTACCGCAGGTTGTACGTCCTCAGGTTACGCTGTCTCCTCTTTGTGGCTCGCAGTTTGACAAAGGTCCGTCCCGTCGGGTCAAAGACACACAGGACAGTGATGCAGACACTCAGAATGACGACCCAGTTGCAGACGACCATTCCTGCAGAGAGAGAAGAGGGGGAAAGTCGGGGGTCTGTCCTGGAGCCACAGCAATGGCTCATCCACCCTAATCTCTTGTGTGCATACCAGCTCATTTCTCCATTTCTGCAAAGAGAGCAAAGAAATGGCATTAACCATCTCACTCCTGCAGAGAACTCCTTTGGGAGGGTCTCTGATCACAGCTGGGTTCTCCAGCCTCAGGATTCTTGCTTGGAAGTTACCCACACAGAGGGAGACACCTAAATATCTGTTCAATATCTAGAAGGATTCCAGGGCATGTGTTAGGACCCAATAAGACTAGCTGAGATCCTGAAAAGAAATCTGGATAACTAGTTAAGTCTCTGCAGAACAAATTGTAAAGGACAGAATCCTTCAGATTCACCCACCAGACCCAATGCTGGGAACTTGGATTCCTGTCCCTCTGGAGACAGCTCAAACATATGAATACAACGTCTGCTCTGTGCAGTGACATAGCCAGACAGCAAGCACTACATTCACAGTGACAGTACTTCAATCCGTTCCCAGGGGTACCTCCCCATGTATGGAGTAACTCCCCAGTCAGGGGCACCCCCTACATGCACAGGAGCACATGAATGCACTAACTGAGCACTACATTCAGGACACCCAAATACATACCCAAGGTGACACTCTTGGCAGTGAGGTCATTGCAGGAGGAGTAGTACTGTGTTAACCAAACGATGCCCACAATAGCATACACAAACTCGATCACCAGGATGGCTGAAACAATAGGAACACAGAGCGCAATAGCAGCAAATTTCTAACAGTTAAGCACTGCTTCTCCCCAGAAAGGTGGGCATCTTCCTAGCCCCAGCTCTGTCAATCCCACCTGTGTCACATAGCAGCAGCCTCATGCCAAGAGAGAAATCCCAGTTCCTAATGCTGAATGAACTCTAACCAGTGGCTGGTTCGTGCCCCACTAGGATAGGCACTGCTCTCCAGCAGGAGAGCAGCACAAAATGGATTACCTTGCAGTTTTGGCCACAGTGCTTTAGGAGTTGATCCTCAAGGAATGATTACAGAGATCCACTCGCTCCTCAACAGCCCCTACCCCTGTGTTACACCCTGACTGTACGTACACAGAGCCGCAACACCGGCTTGATTCAGACACACAGTTATACCCCACCTAGCCTTTTCCCGCACCCCCACTCCAATTCACAGAGACTCCTACGTAATGTACCACCATGTACCCATGCATCTGCCTCCCCATGATACACTGCCTGTGTGATTTGTAAGAGAGAGGTTAATTCCCTTAGGCAAATTTAGGAGGGTTTGTATATGTGATTAATCCCACCTTGTACATTCTGGCAAATCTGGTGTGTGTGGAAGGGAATTTTTCTATTTTAGGTACTTATATAGCCCCCATTACCTCAGTATCTGAGCACCTCACAATCTTCAGTGTATTTATCCTCACTACACCACTGTAGGGTGTATGTTATTATCCCCATTTTACAGGTGGGGAACTGAGGCACAGAGAAGCTAACTGACTTGCTCAAGCTCACACAAGAAGTCTGTGGTACAGCAGAGAACTGAAGCCAGGTCTTCCAAGTTCCAAACCAGCATCCTAGCCACTGGAACATCTAGCAGACTCAAAGCGTGCGGGGGGGTGGGGGGGATGTTAAGGCCCCAAGCCTAGCAGCCTCAGGACACAGATAATCCCTCCTGCGTCTGGCAGGTTCAGAAAGGGGCATACAGGGCGGGGTTAATTTCCCACGGGCTCTAGCAAACCCAGGAGGATGTAAGTGTAACGCGGGGTCTGTTCCCAACTAGCTTTGGCAGACTTGAGAGAACACGTGGAGAGCTTACCTCCCTTGGGCTCTGCCAGATTTGGGGTAGGAATTATACCCCCCAACTCTGCCAGCTCCAGGAGCAGGGGATGCTCTGGCAGACTCAAGGTCTGTTCTAGTCACATGCTGCCACTTCTTTAAGGCCAGAACCCTCTGTCTTTCTTGAGCATTTCGGGTACTACTTCCCTCACTAGTTGGTACATCTCAGTCCTTGGAATTGTTTCCCTCAACTGAGACACAGGCATCCACCCAAGACATTGATCTGTTGTTTCTTCAATTAACTGCAGACCTGTCAGGCACTCACACTCCTGTCATCTCTAGGGCCCTGTCAACCATGGGCTTGCACCATCTTACTGAGCCTGATTTAAATACAGTTCCAGCAAACACTTTCTCATGCTGTTTGGCCAGCCAGTGGCATGTTTAAAAACTGTGCACTAGGCCTTGTGTACATTGGCTCTTCCCCCGCCCCAATTCCTACCATTGCTACCATCACATCAGCTCCATCTATGGGACTGTTAGCATAGACAAGACTTCTGGGGGCTCAGAGCTGGTCGAATGGCATGTGCTTATCCTGCAGCCACAGGGGCCTTGACTACACTAGTGGTAACACCCACACTGCTAATACCAGAGGAACTGATGAAATTGTGGTAGCAACAGTGAGAAATTTTGGGAATTAAACACAGACAGGCCCAAGACTAAGTTTCAATATAGTTCCTTAACATGGATAAAGTCCAGTGCAGACATGGTATTAAAGGACTTCATGACTTTGCAGGGAGATGTGGGGGGGGGGGGGGGGGGGAGAGATCTTTCACTTGGTTTTTCCCTTTTTCTGCCCCTTCCACTCAGCCTGGATTTAATACAGTGTGTCTCAAACTGCCAGGCTCCGCTCCTTTCCCTTGGGAGACTCCACAGTGTCTGGGAGAGATGGAGAGAGGAAGATTTGTTTGCTTTGCTCGTTAATGGTTTGCACTTAGCACTCAGCAAAGATGGAACTGCCTCCCATATGGAGAGAGCTTTTAAGAGAGGATGCTGGGCTTTTGATAAGTCCTAAGTGGAAAGAAGCCAGCAAAACAAGAACAGGCAACAGGCTGCCCTGCCCTCACGTTTAAAAGGGGCACAAATCCTTGTCTATCCAAAAGATTTCCCCACCAGGCTCCTTATAAAAATACTTCCCCCAGGGAGAAGATGTGGTGGCCTAAATACATTTCCATACCTTGGGGGATGAATAGAAGGATAGAGTGAGAAACCCTTTGTTGGGATATCCCAACACCTGCACAAGAGACCAGTGTCTGTTCCCCTTTCTGGTATGACTCTGAGGAGCTCAGGATAGGTGTGACAGGAAGAAAGTTCTTAGGAGGAAAAGAGGTCTGTACGCACAGCTCAAGACTGGAGGGGAGTCATGTGGGCATCCAGTAAATATAGTTATCGCTATGGAGGTGGGTTATCTACGAGCACACTGCTAGATAGGTAAGTGTATTGAGAGGTGGCCTATAAGTGGTGTCTTAAAGTAGGTGGGTGAAGGCTGGGTGTATATGTGTGACAGGGAAGGGCACGTGTGTGCCTTGGGGTGGGCATGCTCGTGTTGTACTGAGGCATATACTTGTGTTATGGGAAATCTTGTGGAGAAGGAGGGGGCAAAGGTGTAAATGTGTCACAAAGTGGGTGTACAATTGTATTGCAGGAAGAAGGATGAATGTATTTGTTGTAGGCATGGGGTGTATGAGGTGTCACAGTGAGGGGGAGTGAATGAAACGTTTGCTGGGAGGGTGTTTTGGGTGGTGGGTGAAGGTATGTATGGGAGGGCAGGGGGTTGTGTACCCATTCCAGAAGAGCTCCATAGCTATTCATGTGCATATCACAGAAGAGTGGCTATCTAGGTGTCTCTCAGGGTGTAGGGAAGAAAAGTCTTCTGAGAGTGACAGATGGCAGAGTGGAGGGTAAGTGGTTAGAAGGCCCTATGCTGCTGCCTCTTACCCAGTCTGACATAGAGCACATACTGCATCGAGTCCCGGGGCTCTGTGTACAGGATGCTGCCACGCATGCTGAGCCAGATGATTGCCACCTCTGCGATCATGCAGCTGAGCAGGATGCCCAGGTAGCCTCTGCCGTGGTCCACCAGGTTAAGGGAACAGGTCTCGTTGGGATTGTACGCCAGCCCGAAGAGCACCACGGAAAGGATCACAAACCTGCCATGCACAAGCCAACTATTTACCAGTGGCAACACCAAGCAAAGCAGCCCAGCATATGGTAATATTTCCTCAACTAGAGTCTCCTCACAGCCAGGTTTTTTTATCCTTAGGACTAAAAGAAGGAACCCGAGATGGCCTGTACATTTCCTGCTAGTTCTCCCACTCACCTGCAGATCATCTATATATTAATTTGGTCCTGAATTCTCTTTCCCAGATGCCAGGAGACATGCTGCCCAGATCTCACCATCTTGGTATCCTGCGTTTATCTGGCAGTTCTGAGATATCCCCTGGGACACATCACACTCAAATCACTGTCCTCTGGGCCCCTCTAAAGAAGCACACCCCAAAATTTCAATAGACCACTCAGAATAAAGGGTGAGGATGTATCAGAGAGTCACAGGCACCAGGCTTCTAACAGAGGCTTCCCCTGTGAAAGTGGGACAAGGGCTTTAAATAGCACTGATCCAAGGAACGGGGAAAGCAAGAGGGACCAGAAGTTCAGAACAATTTGGTACCAGTGATAAGTGTCCAATACAACCTTCCTGCGCTATACAGGGGAACTGGAGAGAACTCCAGCCACTGGAGATGGGAGTAGCAAAAGGAAGTCATGAGTTGCTGCAGAGCAGCCTTCTTCTGAGCATCTGTGCTCTCCACTTACCAGGTGGTGTGAAGGAGGAAGAGGAAGATGGCTGGCAAAACGAGGTCATCGCTGCCCACAGACCAGCGACGGCGGAACACCACAATCCCTGGCATGGCTAGCGGGTCTGAGGAGGCTCAGCAGGCACGATGCTCATCTCCTGAAAGTGAACAGAAATGCTGGAATGAAGGATGCAGGTCCCCTCCAGTCCCTCAATGCACCCCGTGCTGACTTAAAATCCCCTCTATCCACCACACACCAAGGAGAGGGTCCTGTTTGAGAGTCCTCTCCATCCCACTCCCATGACAGCATCATATCTCCTCCATTCATCACCAGCAGGCAAAGAGGGGTGGGCATACCAAACTCAAGGTGGGGAGGCAGGGAAAGAGAAAGGCAGTCAAAGATCGTGGTAAGCATTAGCTTAAACAGGTATGTAGCTCATGCTGAATGTAATTAACACTCACCGAACACCAGCTTACACGATTAGTTGGAATCCTGTTACAGAGCTCTGTGTTTGTAAGTGATCCCTGCTGGGCACCTACGACAGGTTGTGCCAACCTAAGCTCTGTACAGCTCCCTATTACCGTGTTCTCCCACACATCTGCCACCAGGTTCTTCTCTCAAAAGCCTCCTCACAACACCTTCCTCTCAGCCAGCCAGGTGCTCCAAAGCATCCATTAACACTTGGCCCTCACACACCACTGGGAAAGCTGTACATCTCCTTCCCATCTCTTGGGGGTGTGCACCCTACAGCCTCCATGGTGTGCCAAAGCTAAGGAAGCAGCGTCCAAGGAGATCTCAATCTTGACTGCAGACTGTTTAGAAGCCCCCGTTTGCTCTGCCCTCACTTTGCCTCCTGTATGCATTCAGTCATTGGAGATTTAAGGGACAATTGCTTCTCTCCCTTTTTCTCTCTTTTATTTATTAGTTTTTCAACCTGATGATCCTTAATTAGCACTGGCAACAGAAGTCAGAGGCTATACAAAGCTCCCCTGCATACGCAGCTCTGCACCTCAATCCTGCCCTGCAGCATTTCCCCCACTATTCTAGTCCAAGATTCCCCCTTACGCAGCTCTGCCGAAGCTCCTCAATCCTGTACTGGAGCACCCCCTGCTATTTCAGTCTGAAGCTGCACCTCAATAGCGACCTGTGACTTCTGCATGGCTTTGTTAATGTATTTCTATCCGGACCTGCAGCGTCTCAGGCAATTCCACTTCTAGCTTTCACCAGCAACCCACTGTGCTCTGCCCGTGTACATCCAGGGTGAGGTTTCAGAATCCCCTGCAATTCCAGTCTCTCCTTCACCCTCAGCTTTGTCAATGCACTTCAAGGCTGACCTGCAGCTTCCTATGCTATTACAGAGTCTGGGTCACCATGCAGCTCTGCCCATGCACCTCAACCTTAATCTGCAGCACCCCCTGCTATTCTAATCCTACTCCTTCACACCCAGACACTGCTGACAATGCATCTCAATCCCAAATTACAGCAACTGGGCTAGTCCAGTGCTGTCTCTATGAAGTACTGACAAGCAGGATAACCTAGTCAAGTGTCCACAGAGGCAAAAATAAAAACATCTCATTTCTATTACTTGTGATATAATCAGGATTTGCATCAGGCTTTCAGAGGGACAAACTACTACACTAATCTGCCATGTCCCAGTCCTAACTCAAAACTGATCGTAGCTCTTTCACATTAGATCTCAAAATCCAATTCAAATACTCTGGATAAAATGACTTGATGAGTGATCACATTTAAATTAACTAGAATCTTCAAACCACAAAAACATTTGCAGCTCATGACAGGCCCCACGAGCTGCCCTAGCAGCATCACACAGCTACATTATTAGAACATCTGATGTTACAACAGGTCACAAGATCTGGCATTTTGTACCTGTCAGTTATGTTTCTGCTCTCTAATCTGCACACAAGAACTGCAGCTCATCCTAGAACTGGGCAGCATTTCTTGTCCCGTGTCCACTACCAACTGCTGTCACCCTGGTTCAGTTGGATTTGCTCTCCTACACATGCTGTCACGCAGCAGCAAGTGACTACACACACACCTCTAACACTTTTCAGGAAATTCCACAATTAACATGCTGACACACTTCCAGCGTGTTACTCACTTTGGTAAAGGCAACACTGTATTCCATGCTCAGCAGAACAGAAAACAATATGAAATAACTACACACCATTTGGATTCACACTCCCCTAGCGCACACTTGTCAAGCGCACTTGGTACATTTCAAACTGCTCACTCCACTGGCCATATGGCAATACTTTCTAGCCTTATCATGAACAACCCTACCATCTACCACTGGCACATGGTGGTACTTTCCACCTTTACCTTGAATATGCTACCCTAAATCAATGCACACAGAGATACTTTTCACCTTGCTCTTACATGCTGTTGCTCCTTGCCCATGAACACAGTGGTACCTCCCAGCCTTTCCCTACCTGCAACTGCTCTTTATCCATGCAGACATTCCCAGCATTCCCTGGCTTACTAGTGTGCCCCATCAATGTATTTTCCATCATTTTTCTGCATCTAGCAGTACATGCAGTTGTACTTTGCAGACTTTCCTGCCTACTACCAGATTAAGCAGTGCTATCTTGCAGAAAAAAGTGAGTCCTAGGGTAGATTCCTGATGAAAATCAACAGGTGGGCTTGGAATGGGGTATCCGGCCTTTCATTATTGAACATGATAAATACTGTGGGACTGATGCTGCTAGTCCTCTATTTACAAAGACCCTACACATAATAATGTGGAAACCAGGGGTAGATGGAGTGCAATTAATTCCTAATGATCGTCTGTGTGAAATCTAAACCAGGAAGCCTGGGGCCCTGCCCCCCGTGTTAGAAACAGCAAGAGAGAGGAGTGAGAGACGGCCTGTTACTATTATACCTGACTTACAGCAAGATAGAAATAGTGCTCTCAGGGGGAGGAGTCCTGGGATCTGGAACCCTGGGATGCAGCCAAAGAGTTATATTTGAGGAGGCCTGAAGACATGAACCTAGCAGGGGACTGGGAAGGGAGGGAAAGAGTCAGAGGACTGAGTGCAGAAGAGCCTTGGGACCTTAAAACAGTGGGTTAGAGACTGCTCCGAGTGCAAGGAGCCCCAGACTTTGCTCCCCAGGTTACAGCATGCAAAAGCACTTACAACACAAGGAAGCCCAGGAGTCTGAAACCTGGGTCAGAGATTGAGAGAGCCCTGCGTGTGAGAAGCCCTGGGACCCTGAGCCCCGCCTAGGGGGAAACACATGCATGCCCAAGTGCTCAGTGCAAGGAGCCCCAGGACCCCGACCCTTCAGGCCAGAGTGAGATCTATGGGAATCAGAAACGCTTACATGGCAAGTGGTCCAGCAGAAGCACATTCTTCTCTCCCGAGAGGGTGTTTCAGGGAAAGTGCGCGTCCATGGAGACAGACATCACGAGTGAAGGAGGAAACAGCGAACTCTTCATGCAGCCATTGAAAATCCCAGTCAGGAGAGGAAAGGACAGCTTGATGACTGTCTGCCAAGGAAGCCAGGCATCATCTTCAGAGCACTTCCCTCCCTCCAAGACGGCAACCTCATTTATTCAACTGGGGCTGCTCGGAGCGAATGAGCTGGGGTCGTGACTTCCCCCCCTTCGCACCCCCTCTCGACACACTCTAGAAGGAAGTGACATCATCTCTGTTCTGAGGAGATTGTGTGTGAATTGTGGGAAGAAGGATTGAAAGTGAGAGCATGAGATGCTGTCAGAATCATGGGGAGAGAAACACACAGAGAGATGGAGACAGGAGGGAGCTCTCAGCCAGCAAGTGCAGCAGCACGGAAACCGCCTCCCCTCTGCCACAAGGAAACAGAAAAGACTGAGCTTGCTGCAGCGATCCTTTGGGAATGTCCTGGAACTTGGCTGCCTGCAGGAACCCCCCCTTCCCCTGCAGTGGATGGCATCAGAGACAGCGCTGCTGGAGGACAGCTCGGAAAGGCTCTGGGGCACTAGTCTATCCGCTGGCATTTGCTGAATGCAGAGGGGAGGAGGGGAATTGGACAGGACATGAAAGGGGCAGCCAGGAGGGGCCACCCTCCTGGTCAGAGAAAGGAGGGACTGTTCAAAAGGAGCAGCCTCTCCCAGGCCTTTTCAGCCCTTAATTCCCTGTGACATGCTCTCTAGGCGAGTATGGCAGGACATGGGGGAGGGGTAGAGAAAGCTTTGTCGGGTGAAGGCTTAGAGAAAAGAGCAAGAGAGAGAGACATGCTACAGCAAGACAAGATTCCAGCTAAACCTAGATTTAGTTTAATCCAACATCCTCATGTGTGACATTAACCACAGAAGAAGGTATACAAGTAAATACATGAGCTGAACACAGCTGCAATCTAAGGAAATAGGTTTACACATATCCCATTAGACATGAGACACCACCTGCATCCACACAGCCCCTGACAAACCGACCCAAGAATCACCCACTCCCCATTAGCCAAATTCACAGAGGAATGAGCTGGCATGTTCACACCGTCACATGCAGACACCCAAGGCACAACACCTATACCCACACAGTCTCACCACCAGCCCATAGTAATCCCTCATCTGAAACTCTTCCTCCCCCCCCCCCCCCAATCCACACAGGCAATGGGCTCACTCTCACGTATACCACCTGTATAATCCTGAAACTGCTTACCTGCTATCGGCTCTCCACTCAAGCCCCCCCCCCCCCCCCCCCGTCATCTGCCCTCTCCTGGGAAAAGGAAGCAGGAGGCCCTCAAGTGGCCAAACTCTGGGTCCCCTGTGGCACCAACAGTTTGTTAAGACTCAAACAGGCGTGCTGGAAAGAGAGAGTCTTGCTAGGGAATGTCCGTAGAGAGGCCCTGAGATTTAGTGAATCTGCTGTCGCGAGGCATTCGCCATCAGCATCCGTGCATGAGATAGCAGGCTGTGTGTGGCATAACACAGGCACTGAAAACCATCCCTTACCAATCTCATCCATGTGACACACTTGTAACCCCCCTGCTGTCAACCCATCTCCCCAACCCTAGCTCCAGGAGGGGCTCGCAGCGTTTAACGGGAAACCCAAAAGAGAGAAAACAGTTGTGTTCTGAAATCTTCAGCCAGGCCTTCATTCCTCTGCCTGTGACTACAGAAACTCCTTTTCCTTATGATCCCGGCTCCAGAGACTCTGGCATGTGTAAAATGCTGCTGCCACCTTCTCACACACACTCACAGATGAATGACCACATTCACCCCAAAATACTCCATCATTTCCCCACTCATTTCAAGGTTAGGTTCAAAACTGCCCTCAGTGTTCTTAAAACCATCCCAGGACATGCTGTAGGAGTGTAGGTGACCTCAAAACCTTCTCTCTGCCTCCTCTCTTCATCTAGCCTTGGCCTCTTCTCTATCCTGCCATGCAGTCTGACCACTGTAGCTGTAAGAACCTTCTCTGTGGCATCTTATATCTCTTCACCTCTCAGATGGAATCCTATTGTCCCTTGCCTGTACACTTTTATTTCTCTCCCCTTTTGAAATTATTTAACTCTGTTAAATGTGTTGAGTTTGTTTGTATATTTCATACAGATGCCACAAAGGTTGTACTGTACTGAAGAAAATAATTAAAAGTGTACCAGCAGTTGAAAGCAGCCAAGCAAGTCTATCTCAGGTGCCCACAAGCCAATGAGCACACTTCACCACACTCTCGCTATACCCTGAGCGTCCACTGGATTACAGCCTACTACCACACATCCCAACAAACCACATCACCACTGGACAGGTTTCCAACTCCACCAGACAGAGTGTTCTCCTGGGACCTGCACTCCCCCTGACCACGCAAGTGTGCCAGATATGGTACATGCCCCATAACTCACGTGCTGTGTCACCACAAGTGCCGCACACAGAGCCCCTCCCTGTTCCTGTGAGTACACCAGACTACACGCACGTACTTGTACTCGACTCCCGCGGAAATCAGCAATTAGAACTTGTACAAAACACGATCAGTCTTCAATCGGTTATTTTTAAAGCCCCTAAATGGAGCTCTTTCTGCTTCAGAGTCTGGATCCTCACAATCTGGGAACTGTTCTTCTATTGGGGGGGATGTGATTTCATCCTTAGGAAATGTTTTAAGATTGGTAGGGAGGTGCTTTCTTGCCTATGGCTGCACACTTACAAAGAAACATCTCTTCCTGCTGAATCTTGTGCGAGGCTCACAGTGTGCACTCTGAAGGCATGCCAGTGTGAATTGAACAGAAAGGCTGCATTCCTAGATCACTCTCCTGCACAATTTGCCCATGACAAATGTAAGCATTAGTAGTATTTCCAAGCAGAGTTGGTAAAGCATCAAGGGATGAACCCCAGAATAAAGGGAAACTGAATTCCCCTCTCATCCCAGAAGTAGAATGTGTCTCCAAGACAGGGCTGGGTCCCACTCTGGAAGCAGTATGGGAGAGAAGCTAAAGGCTGAATGAACAGGGAGACTGAATTTCCTTGACACTCTAGGAGGGCAGGGCTGTGTTTTACTGGTAGAAGACTATATTTCTCTTGATGGAAACCCACAGCAACTGCCGGAAGAACCTCTCTGCTTCCCATAAGAGGAGCTGGTGTGCGGGCTGGTGGAGCGTTTGGAGAATGGGCCCATTACTGAGGTAAACAGTTATTAGGAATAAAAAAAATCCACTTCATTCTATTTAGAGCTAAAGCTTCCAAAGACAAGGGTTCCTGAATATGGGGTGGGGAATAATGGGGAAATTGATGGGGACTTAATATTGGAATTTATCACAAGTTCCAACTTCACACCTGATTTTAAAGGTTCTCCCTTATTCTTCTCCAGGTCCTTTATGATGGGAGACAAGAGAGGGAAAATGAAATGAAGCAACCACAAGAGAGACAGGACTAAGGGTATGTCTATACTACAGTTGCTACAGCACCACAGCTGTGCTGCTGTAGCGTAGTAGTGCAGACACTTCCTACACCAACAGAAGGGGTTTTTCTGTTGATGTAGGTAATCCTCCTCTCCAAGAGGCAGTAGCTAGGTGGACAGAAGAATGCTTCTGTCGACCTTGCTGCATCTACACCAGGGGTTAGGTCAACCTAACTATGCTACTCAGAACATGACATTTTTCACAGCCCTGAGTGATGTAGCTAGGTTGATCTAAGTTCTGGTTGTAGACCAGGCCTCTGTTCCCCATTTGAGAAGGGAAAGGCTCAAGAAGCCTCTTTAGGTCAGGACTCCTAGGGTTGGCGTATTTCAGACTTATGTGGCCCAAGACAAAGCCATTGCACCACAACCCAACCTAGTTTATTAATGACATTATAATAATGTGCTTATGTCTAGTGCAGCATCACTACCTAATGAAACAGACACCCAAACTAAATTCTGGAAATCAAATTGTCCTGCAAGCCCCAAGGAACAAGTATTTACCTCCAGGCCCAATACTGCTTAACTTATGAGATCTGGCAAGATCTCACTCCTGCAAGTGGAATGACGTAGGCCACAAAACAAAAGATATTGTTAGGAGCTAGAAAAGACCAACCAGCTGGCTCAACACATTGCCCCATCTCCAATTTATCTTATTCCTGCCTTCTGCTTTCTCACAAAATCCCTTTCCCAGGCCTCATCATGCTGCAGACACAAATCAAGATGTCTTCTGAGCACTTCCATTGTCCAAACTTAAATCATCCCCTTGGTCACTTACTCCACATACTTCTTTCCCCTTAGTACGAAGTAGCTCTCCCAAGTTCCCTATTTCCTCAAGTTGAGGTGACATCTTCTACATAGCTGAATGCTCCAGCAGCTTTACTGCATTTATTGATCTCTTTTGGAATTTCAAAAGTCTCCATCAGTCACCCCTAGAAGGCCCCCTTTCCCTCATGATAATAAATTAGGGCTGTCAATTAATCACAGTTAACTCACGCGATTAACTCAAAAAAATTAATCGCGATTAATCGCACTGTTAAACAATAGAATACCAAATGAAATTTATTAGATATTTTTTCTAAATGTTTTTCTACATTTTCAAATATATTGATTTCAGTTACATCACAGAATACATAGTGTACAGTACTCATTTTATATTATTTTTATTACAAATATTTGCACTGTAAAAATGATAAACAAAAGAAAGAGTATTTTTCAATCCACCTCATACAAGTACTGTCGTGCAATCTCTTTATCATGAAAGTGCAATTTACAAATGTAGATTTTGTTTGTTACATACCTGCACTCAAAAACAAAACAATGTAAAACTTTAGAGCCTACAAGTCCACTCAGTCTTACTTCTTATTTAGCCAATCACTAAGAGAAACAAGCTTGTTCACATTTATGGGATGTAATGCTGCCCGTGTCTTATTTTTACATCACCTGAAAGTGAGAACAGGTGTTCGCATGACACAGTTGCAGCTGGCGTCTCAAGATATTTACGTGCCAGATGTGCTAAAGATTCATATGCCTCTTCATGCTTCAGCCATTGTTCCAGAGGACATGCTTCCATGCTGATGACGCTCGTTAAAAAAATAATGCGTTAATTAAATTTGTGACTGAACTCCTTGGGGAAGAATTGTATGTCTCCTGCTCTGTTTTGCCCTGATTCTGCCAGATATTTCATGTTATAGCAGTCTCGGATGATGACCCAGCACATGTTGAAGAATGAGGGGGGATTTGATAGCTGCTTTCAACTACCTGAAAGGGGGTTCCAAAGAGGATGGATCTAGACTATTCTCAGTGGTAGCAGACGACAGAACAAGGAGTAATGGTCTCAAGTTGCAGTGGGGGAGGTTTAGGTTGGATATTAGGAAAAACTTTTTCACTAGTAGGGTGGTGAAGCACTGGAATGGGTTACCTAGGGAGGTGGTGGAATCTCCTTCCTTAGAGGTTTTTAAGGTCAGGCTTGACAAAGCCCTGGCTGGGATGATTTAGTTGGGGATTGGTCCTGCTTTGAGCAGAGGGTTGGACTAGATGACCTCTTGAGGTCCCTTCCATCCCTGATATTCTATGATTCTATGTTGTTCGTTTTAAGAACACTTTCACTGCAAATTTGACAAAGCGCAAAGAAGATACCAACGTGAAATTTCTAAAAATAGCTATAGCACTCGACCCAAGATTTAAGAATCTGACGTGCCTTCCAAAATCTGAGAGGGATGAGGTGTGGAACAACTTAAAAGAAGTCTTAAAAGAGTAACACTCCAACGCGGAAACTACAGAACCTAACCACCAAAAAGGAAAATCAACCTCTGCAGGTGGCATCTGATTCAAATTATGAAAATGAACATAGAATCATAGAATATCAGGGTCGGAAGGGACCTCAGGAGGTCATCTAGTCCAACCCCCTGCTCAAAGCAGGTCCAATCCCCCGACAGATTTTTGCCCCAGATCCCTAAATGGCCGCCTCAAGGATTGAACTCACAACCCTGGGTTTAGCAGGCCAATGCTCAAACCACTGAGCTATGCCTCCCCCCATATGTTGGTCCGCACTGCTTTGGATCGTTTTCAAGCAGAACCCGTCATCATCATGGACGCATGTCCTCTGGAATGGTGGTTGAAGGATCAAGGGACATAATCTTTAGCGCATCTGGCATGTAAATATCTTGCGGCGCTGGCTAGCTCTCACTTTCAGGTGACATTGTAAACAAGAAGCAGGCAGCATTACCTTCTGAAAATGTAAACAAACCTGTTTGTCTGAGCGATTGGCTGAAGAAGAAGTAGGACTGATTGGACCTGTAGGCTCTAAAGTTTGACATGGTAGAAAATATCCAAAAACATTTAAATAAATGGTATTCTATTATTGTTTAACAGAATGATTAAGCGCGATTAATTTTTTTAATTGCTTGACAGCCCTAGAATAAACCCAACTCTCTAAACCTTTCTTTAAATTAGATTAATCAGAAGCGGTATCATCTTCACTCTCCTCGCCAAGACAATTATTTTCCTGTAGGACAGTGGTTCTCAAACTGTGGTCCGCGAGCTCCATTCAGGTGGTCCGCGGATGGTTCCCTCTAAGGTGCATGCCTGGGCGGCCACACATGAGAGAATAAAGGGCCACCCATCTAATTAGTGGAACCGCACAGGCATGGCTCCACTAATTAGGTGCCTGGACTCTGGAGAAGATGCACATGTAAGGTGAGGTGGTGGCCTTGGGGGAAGAGGGAGTAGGTGGGAGAGGGCAGTGGGGCAAGAAGAGGGGGTGGTGGGAATTTGGGACCTGCAGGGCTGTGGCGGCCAGAGAAAGAGGCAACTTTCCCCAGCTGCTGGGGGGAGACGGCCCTCCTTCCCAGCCTCAGCTCTGTGGCGGGGGAGAGACCCCCCTCCTTCCCAGCCCCAGCTCAGGGACTGCTGCAGTAGGGGAGAGAGGGAGAGACCCCCCTCCTTCCCATCCCCAGCTCGGGGGCTGCTGCAGCGGGGGAGAGAGGGCACATCCATCGCATTAGAAAGGTAAGACTACTGATATTAAAATATGAGTAGTGTGCTTTTATTTGTAGAACAAAAAAAGTTAATTATTATTAAGTTTTTTTATATATAGCGCTTTTATCCGAAGTGCTTTACAATAGTTAGCTAATAGTACAAACAACATTTGGAAAGATCATTAAGTGGTCTGCCGAGACCCTCAGCAATTTTCAAATGGTCCACGGAAAAAAAAGTTTGAGAATCACTGCTGTAGGACAGTGCTCACAGCACTGCATACAGTATCCGACACAGGGCCTATCACTGTATCAATTTCTCTTACGCAATAATATTATGGCCAACCCCAAGCAATCTATAACTATTAGTCAGGCTTCAAAAAATCATGAAATAGGCTCAAAAATCATGAGTTTTTAGAAATAGTAAATTTAGGATTCTTTTTATTTGTCTTCTGGGTTTTTAGCCTTTAGGATTCACGTATTTTCTTCAACCATGAAGGCTAGAAATTCAGCTTTCATTAAAAAAAAAAAAAAAGTGAGATTCTCACCTAATAACATGACCCCATGAACAAAATATTATGAAAGTTGACAACATTGCTTGATTAACTTATTCCCATGGGATGGGACCAGGCAATGCCCATAGTATCCAAGGTGAAATCCAACAAATGCCTCATATAGCCACAGTATCACCTTACCGACCTAGTACCTTGCTTGCTTTTCTAGAGCCGACTGGCCAGTATTAATGCTATCTTAAGGCATGAAGGTGTTCTTTACCAAGTTCATTATGTTCTTTGAAAGGAGCCTCTTTTTGCAATCCCTTGAGACAAACATACAGCTAGGGTTACCATATTTCAGCAAGCAAAAAAGAGGACAGGAGGAGCCCCGCCCTAGCCCCGCCCCTGCCCCTCCCACTTCCCGCCCCCCTCAGAACCCCCAACCCTCCCCCCGTTCCTTGTCCCCTGACTGCCCCCTCCTGGGACCCCTGCCCCTAACTGCCCCCCAGGACTCCACCCCCTACCTAAGCCTCCCTGCCTCTTGTCCCCTGACTGCCCCCTCCTGAGACCCTCCCCCCATCCTAACTGGCCCCCTAGGACCCTACCCCTTACCTGTACCCTGATTGCCCCAACCCTTATCCACACCCCCAGACAGACCCCTGGGACTCCCACACCCCATCCAACCACTCCCCACCCCCTGACAGCCCCCCCCAGAACTCCCGACCCATCTAAACCCCTCTGCTCCCTGTCCCGACTGCTCCGATCCCTCTCCCCACCCCTGCCCCCTAACAGCCCCCCCCAGAACTCCCAACCCCCCTCGCTCCTTGTCCCCTAACTGCCTCCTCTTAAGACCCCCCACCCTAACTGCCCCCCAGGACCCTACCCCCTACCTGTACCCTGACTGCCCAAAACCTTCTCCACCCCCCCCAAAAGCCCCCCCCCCAAACTCCCGACCCCCCCCCCCCCGTCTCTTGACTGCCCCCTCCAAAATCTCCCTGCCCCTTCTCCTGCCCCCTGGCCCCCTTACCCTGCCGCTCAGAACATGGTGTTGGGCTCTGTGCGGAGCCGGACACGTGGCTGCGCTCCCCAGCGCAACACACAACCCGGTCCCACCCCACCCAGTGCTGCCGGAGCGGGGCGCTGGGCAGCAGGGGAGGAGGAGCTGCCGAGGCCCGATGCAAACGGCCCGGCAGGCCGGCCGGCCGGCTCAGAATGCGGGGAGGAGGAGCTCTACAGCTGCTCCGGAGTCCAGCCCGGCAAGCTGCGGGGGAAGGGCTCTGGCTGCCAGAGCCCCATGCGAGCGGCTGAATTTCCTGCAGCCCTCCCAGCCGCGCCTCGCTCTGCATGGGGGGGAAATCCCGGACATTTTTAGTGATTTACAAATTCCCCCCCAGACGCTATTTTTAACACAAAAAGCAGGACATGTCCGGGTAAATCCGGACGAATGGTAACCCTAATACAGCAACATTTGAGCTGCTGAGGTGTTCACTCAATATCTATTTTGCAGCAATTGTTTCATTTCTGCAAAAAATGCTGAGACTATTTTACAACTTATGGTGGTTTTGGCGCAGGGATCAGAAGGAGTCCTACATGGAGACAATCAATTCCCTAGCTAACTACACTTTTGCTAATTGCAATATTGCTCTTCCCTCCCAGGGCCTTACAATCAGCAGTGAAAGGCAGGATGGAGGATCAACCAAATTAAAGAGAAGTTGGAATGATTTCTCTGTCTCTGGAGGCACCCCCTCTCTCGATACTGCTAAACTATCCCTGGCCAACAGGATTTGTCCCCAGGACTCAGATTCATAGCAGAATGCACCACATGATTCCATGCAAGAAAACATTTTTTCAATTGTGGCTATGAGAAAGCATTTTTGTCTAAATGGGGAAACAAATGAGTAGATTCCTCAATCCCATACTCTCCCTTCTATGAGTGGACACACCCAGTGCAAGGATTTATCACAGAACCAGGAGGGACATTTTTGAAGGGAGGAGGGGGGTACACACACACTTATTAAAATATTGGCAGCACAGCACTGGTGGTTTGTGACAAACTAGTCAGAATATGCCTGCTAGTGATCACCAAAAGTGAAGAAACTAATCAGGTTTCTAAGTCCTAAACTGGCTTCCCAAGTCCAGGAAAGAGGAAATTTTGTGAAATATGGAAACTGCTGACAGTGGGCCCAGTCCTGCTTCCACTCAAATATTGGGACTTTTGCCTTTAATCTGAATGGGTCAGATTGATCTCAGAGTTTCATATTTACTAGAATAATTGAACACAAAACATCTCCATGTATTACTCACCAAGGAATGACTTTGACAAACCCAACAGATAATGCTGCCTTGGATATGGTTAAGACTAACCATTGCATTTGGAAGATGATCAAAGTCTAGTGACATTAATTTGGTTAAAAACAACACACAGGTGGTGTGTCAATGCCAATGTCTGCAACTACCCACATTTGGTGCTTACAAGACCAGAATCTGAGCTGATGATTCCAAGCTTGAGCTAAAATACCATCCTAGTAATTGCAGAAATCTGTGTTTAAAATGACAGACATTACAGGGTTTCACTCAGGCCATGTCTACACTACCACTTATGTTGGCAAAATTTAGGTCATTCAAGGGTGTGAAAAAACCCACCCCTGAGCAACACAAGTTTTGCTGGCATAAGCACTCGTGTGCACAGCGCTATCTCGGCAGGAGAACTTCTCCCACCGACATAGCTACCGCCACTCGTTCAGGTGGTTTTATTATATTGACAGGAGAGCTCTCTCCCATCAGCATAGAGCAGCTACACAAGTGAGCTTACAGCAGTGCCGCTGAAAGTTCGGTAATAGAGACATGGCCTAAAACTTCTCCACAGAGTTCTACAACCTGCCATGAGCCAACAGGCAGCTTTTAGGGATATTGGTGCCTGATGATTCCGTCACTGTGAGTGGGATAGGGAGAGCGTGTTGAGAGAAGAAATAAGATTGAGGTTGTGACATTTGTAAGAGAGTTTGCAGATGCAGCATGGACCCGATTTTCAGATATACTGAGCGCACACAAACCCAACTGAAGGTAATGGGAGCTACAAGTGTTCACTACGTCCGAAAATCAGCCCGTGCGCGTATGCTACAAAGGCATCAGCCCAAAGGTTGTTAATTTTACCATGACACATGCACTGGAGATGGTAGTTTGTGGTTTTGTTATAATATCCTAAAGGTGTATTCAAAATATACTAATTCATGCTTGTAAACTATACAACTCTCGACTTGCCTACAGTAAGAAAAACAAAGGGCTTAGTGATGTCTGCTAGGGCTGGCTATACTAGGAAATGATACTTATGAAACAGAATATTTGAGTGCCAATTAGACTGCTTTATTTACTTTAAACAGGCTATTTTCTTACTACAATATTGCTTAAAATAGGTATTAGTCTTAGAAGAATGTTTTTAGACTTTATGAAATGCTTGTAAATTGCTGCATGCATTAATCTCACTTTTAATGTCTATATTCTATGCTATAAGGAAATATGTAAGTTTTGCTTTATAAGTTTGAAAATGTTTGCTCTGAACTTGTGAACCCAGGGATGCGAATCATTCTCCCCTCCTCCGCCCATTAAGAATACCTGTCAAGATTAAATAGGCCATTAAGGAACATCACAATACAAAGGATTGGTGAATGGCCCTATCACGCCATGGAAATGCTACGTGCAAGGATGCAAGGAAGCTGGTCTCATGGACTGGAAGACTAAATGTAAAAGATAAAACAGAGTCACAAGACAATTTTTCATCTCCTTGCTGTTTGAACTCTGACAGGATCAGAGACTCTAAACTAAGGCAGAGATCCCTAGGGGTTACCCCTGAGTTCACCCTGAAAGACATTTTGAACGGACAGATTACTGCATCTCCGTCATCTTTAGGAACCATATATGATAACTAATGTGCATATGCTTGCTTGCTTTAACCTGTAAATAACTCTCATTTCTTTTTCCTAGATAGTAAATCTTTAGTTAGGTTATTACAGGATTAGTTACAGTAGTTGTCTTTGGTGTGAGATCTAAAGTACAAATTGATCCGGAGTAAGTGACTGGTCTCTGGGGACTGGGAGCAACCTGAATATTTTGTGATTTTTGGTGTAAGTGACCATTTATCACGAAGTCCAGCTTGCTTGGGTGGCAAGGTAGACTGAAGAGCCTAAGGGGACTGTCTGTGACTCCAAGGTTGTAGTGTTATAGCAGGGGCAGGGCCGGCTCCAGGCACCAGCTTGCCAAGCAGGTGCTTGGGGCGGCCCCTCTGGAGTGGGGCGGCACGTCCAGCTATTTGGGGGCAATTCGGCGGACGGCCCCTCACTCCCGCTCGGAGCGAAGGACCTCTCACCGAATTGCCGCAGCAGCTCGTGAAATTTTTTTTTTTTTTTTTGCCGCCTGGGGCGGCAAAAACCCTGGAGCCGGCCCTGAGCAGGGGTGGCCAACCTGTGGCTCCGGAGCCACATGCCGCTCTTCAGAAGTTAATATGCGGCTCCTTGTATAGGCACTGACTCCAGGGCTGGAGCTACAGGTGCCAATTTTCCAATGTGCTGGGAGGTGCTCACTGCTCAACCGCTGGCTCTGCCCCCACTCCATCCCTTCCTGCCCCCTACCCTGAGCCTGCTATGCCCTCGCTCTTCCCCCTCCGAGCCTCCTGCATGCCACGAAACAGATGATCGGGACTCTTTCGGGAGGTGCGGGGAGGGATGGGGAGGCGCTGATCAGCAGAGCTGCCAGTGGGCTGGAGGACCTGGGAGCGGCGGGGGGGGGGGGGGTATGGGGACTGCTGATGTATTACTGTGGCTCTTTGGCAATGGATATTGGTAAATTCTGACTCCTTCTCAGGCTCAGGTTGGCCACCCCTGAGTTATAATGATCTGGGAGTTCACATTTGTTACTCGGTTGGGGAAATCTAATTACAGAACATACCACCAGTTTGGGGTGTCTGCCCTGTTTTTGGCATTCTGCCCTGAGATAGGCACTAACAGTCGTGAACTGTTCCAGACAGTGTGATACAGTGTACAGTACAGTGGTCCGCAAACTTTTGAGGGTTGTGCCCCCCCCCCCCCCGCCCCCGGAACCAGGGCCAGGAGCAGGGACGCAGCTCAGGAAGGGAGGGGGGAAAACGCAGACAGGGGTAAGGGGCCAAGGCTGGGGCCACAGCTGGGGGTGGGGCTGGAGCTGGGCACGGGGCCTGGGCTGGAGCCACGTCCAGGGGCCAAGGCTGGGATAGGAGCGGAGCTGCAGCTCGGCCGTGGTGGGGGTCAGCAGCCAGGCCCGCAGCTGGGTGTGGCTCTGCTCCTGGCCCCGCCCCAGCATTACCCTTGGCCGGGAACGGAACTGAAGTCGGGCTGTGGTGGGGGCCAGCAGCTGGGCCCCTGGCAGAGTGCGGAGCCGCACTGAGGTTGGGAACAGGGCCAGGCACAGAGCTGGGAGCCGGGGCTGGGGTTGGAGCAGAGCTGGAGGTGGGGTGGGGTGGGGCTCCCTCCCTGCCTCCCTTGGCTGTTGGCCCAGGCCCTCCATGCCCCCCAGGGGGACCCGCCCCACAGTTTGGGGACCATAACATGATTTTTAACTGTATCAAACACAGATGCAAACTGTATTGCAACCCTGGTAGGCTGTAACTATGTTGGAAAGTAGCTTCAGATACTGTTATAAGACTTACGGTGGACATGTTTTTATGCTCATTTACTTCAGCTGAGCACTGGGCTCAGAGGTTCAAAGATTTCCCCATAATCCTATTCCTGATCAGTGTATGTTGGCCTGATAGTTCCATTTATAATGTAATGCCTGGTCCTTACATTGGTTCATTGGTCTCAAAGTTATTTTACATTTGCACTGAATGTGTCATCTGCTGATCTCTCAACCCAGCTGAATCTTATGGCAACTGGTTGCTTTGTTTCACATTCTCTGCTTTGCAGAGGAGGAACATGCATCTTAGACTCCTAGAAATTAGACACAGAAAAGGCCTATTAAGATCATCTAGTTTCTAGTCCATATACCCCAGGACCAATGCAAGATTGTCTGCTGTAGTTAGGCTTGGAAGGATTCCATTTTTACTGATAAATGTCAGAAAACGCCAATTTCACTGTACACACACAAACCAAAATTATTTCCATCTATAATAATCAAAATCTACAGATAGGCAATGTAAGAAAAATGCTGTGTGAGAACTTATTAGAGTTTGATTTAAGGATATTTACTTTGTATATTTTGACATGTGATGTTAACAATTTGTGTTTTAATGATTATAAAGCTTTAACTTTTTGAATCTCAATATCTACTGTCTTTAAATAATTATTGTCTGACATTCCCCCATAATATCCACCAACTGTGACTATTTAGATAGATTAAAAAATAAAAATGCTTAAAACCCATGATTTTGCACAACTGTGAAAATTTAAGTTGATAAAATAAAAAAACACTTAAAATAAACATCAATATTATCTGTCAAAATTATAAAAAAAAATACAAATCTAATTCTGACAAACCTATTTATTCTATTTATTATTTCCTGAAAGCACCTAAATTACCTAGGATCTGAGTTTGGGATTCCTCTTTCTACTTTTTGTTTTAAATGACAAACAATCAAGTTTGCACTACTTCCTTGGGATGCTCTTCCAGTCCACTCTCATCATTAAGAAATGTTTCCTAATACTCAATATAAACTGTCCTTTGGTCAATTTTAGCCCATTATTTTCCCACAGACAACCATAAACACTTCCTCTCCCTCCTAATTTTTATGTAAGATACTTGAAGACAGTTACATATCCCTCCCTCACCACTGTCTTTTAGTCAAGCTAATACATACTTAGCTTTTAAAACCTTTCCTCATAAATCAATCCCTCCAGCTCCCTTAATCTTTTTCTTTTTGAAAGTGCTCTTGAAATTCTCTCCAATTATCTACTAAGGAGGTACCTAGGACAATTACATATTATTATAGAGACATCCTTCAGGACAGGAATAACTTCCATTGACCCCAGGTGCCATCTTATTATCATCAGTCTCTGAAAGAGGGGTTATCAAGTAGCTTCTCTGTGGCATAATTCCTCTGCAAAATCCCAATATTTTTTGCTGCCATATTGCATTGAAACACATATCTACATTAGCTGTTCACTATCACCCCTAAGTCTCCCTCAGCATTCCTGCTCTCCAGTTTTCTCCCCTGCACTAGGTTATTCTTAGAAGTATTAGCCTGCATTTTTCTAGATGGAATCTCATTTTATTTCCTGCCCATATTTTTGGACTTTTTAGATGCCTCTTTATTATTTCTGTGCCCTCCCTGCTGTTTGCAATGCATTCCAATTTACGATCACACATAGTTTTCATTTATTCTTTTCTTCATCATTAATAAAATTTAATAAAACGTAACCCAGCATCAATATTTACAGCACACCCCCCCCCCTTTGAAACTTCTCCCTAACTCTATATATTGCAACATTTCCCACCTGGATACAACTTTCCAGCTACTTTTCGCTCCATGTAACTGGTCTCTTATCTAAAGTAGCTGGAATTCACTTTTCCAGTAAGATTCTGTGAGACACCACAGTGAATGATCTTCTGAAGTCCAGAGGAACATTGCTTTTCAAGACAGGGCTTCTTTCAGCTCAGGACTAATCTAGGCCACATAACAACATCACAAGGTATAGAGTTTCACTTTTAACATTTTCCCTACTGCATTAAGGAAGCTGTGATCAAATGCCAAAGTAACAGGAGCTCTGTCTAGTGAAGGACATGTGCACGACAATGAATAAGCATGAGTGTTTGCATGTACAGGCTGGGGTGGATGTTTGGACCTGTACCTATGTTTCCATGAAGTGCCACAAGGACAGTACTGGCACAAGAACAATGGATATAAACTGTCCATGAACAAATTCAGGCCAGAAATTGGAAGAAGGTTTCTAACCATCAGAGTGAGGTTCTGGAACAGCCTCCTCATAGAAGCGAACAATTTAATTCATTTTAAGAGAGAGATGGAAAAATTTATGAACAGGATTGCTTGTGATGGTGGGGGCAGGGCTCAGCAGCCTTAAGGGAACCCTTCTAGTTTGAGTCTTATGTTCCTAAAGCGCATGCTTCAGGGTTTCAGCTGGTCACCTGAAGGGGTCAAGAAGGGATTTCCCCCCCGATGTATTCTGGGGTTTGTTTGTTTTTTGGTCTCCTTCTTCTGAAGCATCAGGGATAGCCATGGCTGGAGATGGCACACTGGATGGGGTGGGCCAGTGCTCTGAGGTGGCACTGAGTAGTCTCTCTCTCATATGCTTAGCTTAGTTGTTGCTCACATGCTCAGGGTCTAACTGACAACCATATATGGGGGTTGGGAAGGAATTTCCCACCAGTTCAGATTGGCAGTGTGACCTTGGGGTTTTTTCACCTTCCTCTGCAGCATGAAATGAGGGTCACTTGCCGGGATTATCTGAGTATATATATCTCACTTAATCAATTCACTAGCATTGCAGGGGCCTTGGGCATTGGTGCACCTCGTTCCCTCCTATTCTCCACCCATGGCACATAATAGTTTCCTCTTCTGTGGGCTGTAATACTTTGGTCTAATTTTGGTTGTTGGGTTTAATGTGCGGATGTTGGTTGGTATTGGCGACCTGTGGTACACAGGAGGTCAGACTAGATGATCGGGTGGTCCCTTCTGGCTTTAAACTCTATGACCCTATCCATTTATGCATGTGCTCTTGTACTTTCTGAGATATGCAAAAATGTATCTGAAAAGCACAAGAACTGCCCAATTTTTGCAAAAGGCCTGAAGCACAACAGAGTTGCAGCCCCAACCTGATATTTTCTTTCCTTACTCAATAATGGTATATTTAGAAGGGGAGACCTTATATCACCTGCCAAAGAAGAAGCTGCTAGTGTGTACTGTACTGTAGCAATACACATGTGCAGTGCGTGTATATTGGACCTGTGCAGTGACCCTTTGCCGCTATCACTCTGTCCTTTTTATTTGCTGCATTCAACAGGAACCTTTTCTGTTTTAAAGAGGAAGCAGATTCTAGAAGAAAAGGAGCACAGAATGGCCTCCTATCAGCAAACACATTGTTCCCAAGCCTGAACGCTAAAACAAACAGAATTATTTTAGCTTCTCATTCGACAAACAAATGTTGCTGTCACATCTAAGCCCAAAGGGAACATTTAGGTTCTGATTGTGGACCCTAGAAAACAGGGTTTTGTAGCTGGAATGTAAGAAGGGGTCTGCAGCAATACCCCTTCCCTTCTAATTCTACCTCGGAATCTGGGTGCAGAAAGTCACTCAAGATACAGCAGGGAACACAGCTAAAGAGTCCCAGAGGGTCAACTCTTATCATTCCTGCACGAAGAATGCTGTCTTTCCAAAGGAAGATGCCAGCTCCTGACTCCACTCATGGAAAGCTCACTAATTACAGTGAAAATCAGAAGGAAGCAAGAGAGGGAGGGAGGGAGACTCGCTCTCCAGCTCACACAAATGACAGCTTGAGCAAACTTTTCCTGCCTCAGCGGCTGCTGCTATAAATAACACTCTCCAGGGCTCAGCACTGCAGTACGACAACCCAGAATCCCAGTCACCTCACACAGACCCTCTAAAACCTGCACTCCCCTATGCACAGGGCACCTCTCATACACACATACGAGCACTAAAAATTGCATTCCACTCGACAGTAAACACACATCTCCGCTACACATAGTATACATACATGCATTTTCAATACACACACACCAAGATCAGCTAGAAATATGCACAAAACACTTCTTTCCACCACCACCCCTACAAGCTTGCCTTCCCTGTCTTTACCCCATCCTTTCCATTACATGCATTTCTCTTCCGCTTCCAACCCACTCCTCCATTGTTGCCGCCAGTCTCTCTTTCCCCTCCTTCCCTTTCAATCTTCACGTCTTCCAATGCTTCCCTTGTCTGCACTGGTTTACAGGTCCCCACCCAGTTCTCCCCTTTTATTATCTAGCGGCCCTAAAATGTTCTAGTGTAGCCAAAACCCGCCCTCCTGCTGCAGACGGCTCTTTCTGAAGCTTGGGTCAACACTGCTCCTCCAGTCAGCTAAAGAAAAGTTCAGGATGCTCCCTCCCTGCTAGGACTGAGCCCACTGTCTCCACAGCACACTCTACTCCCTGATGGCCGAAGAAACAAGGGACCAAATTGACACCCAAACTACTGCTAATGCTGACTACACAACGGGTGTAGTTCCCTCTTGCTCTGTCAGTCTCCCTTTCCTTCCCGACCCATAAGTGGATTGTGCCTGTGCTACTGATGCTGATGCTACTCCTGCACGCTGCATCGTCACAGAAGCAGTCAAATCCTGCCAATTGAACTCTGCTCCACATAGCCCACAGATGAAAAGGAGAAGCACGGGTACCAGCATCACCCTATGCTGATGCTGATGGGGGTGCAGAGATTAAATGCCTCCTTTTCTCCCAGGAGCTCCTACTGGTAGCCCTTCTCTAATGGCAGCAGCAGCAGCAGGGTAAGAGGCTATCATCCTCATCAGTCTCACTCTGCTCCCGGTACATAGCTGGAGAACCACCTGCTATGGCTGGGGGCAACAAAGACAGGGCTCTTCTTGCATGTGAGTTTTGAAGATGTCTGAGGTAGGGAAGAGCAGGCAGGAAACCGATTCTCATCTCCCTCAAGCCCAGGATTTCTGTGAACTTGTGTCATATTCAAACCTCATCTACAGCCTCTGGCAACCCAGAGCTAAGAGCCCTTCTCTTCACAAACAGACCCTCCAATCGCTACACTTCTGAATACCCAGCATACACCCCTCCTCCACAACACCCACACACATCACACAGTACATTCTGCACACACATACAGCACATCATCTGCATACATATATCTTCTGCATAAACCTATGTAACAGGCCTCTGACCTCTGCCTGGTCCTCAGATTACACAGAAAGTGCTTCCCACCACCTCCGACAACCCCTCTCCCTGATCCCGGAGGGGAGATGATGGCAGACAATGGGAAGCAGTTTCTAGACCATTTCTGATTTAATCAGCTAACCCAATTTTAAAAGATCTATTTAAACTCTCTGATCCTCTAATTTTCTAGTTATGAGCCCTGTGATCATCTCTGCTGTGCCTGATAGGATATTCTCCCAAACCTCTTTATCTCTTCTGTCACAGCCACACCCTCCCCTACCCACACTGCTAATCCCTTCGCTTCCTCAGTAACTTTCCTTTTCCCTGGAGGTCTCTGGAGTCTTTATACTGAAACTAGGGTTGCCAACTTTCTACTCACACAAAACTGAACACTCTTGTCCCGCCCCCCACTCACTCCATCCCCCCTCTGTCACTCACTCTCCCCACCCTCACTCACTCGCTCATTTTCACCAAGCTGGGGCAGGAGGTTGGAGTGCGGGGGGAAGGAGGGAGGGCTCCAGGTGGGGTTGTGGGCTCTGGTGTGGGGCTGGGGATGAGGGATTTGGGGTGCAGGAGGGGGATCAGGGCTGGGCCAGGGGGCTGGGGCACATTACTTCTTTTCTTCTGCAACTCTCAGCTGCCATGGAACCTTCCAGCTCAAATGTGCCATAATCCTCTAAAAGGGGCATTATATTAAAAGTTATTTTCTGCTGATTTAACTAATCAGGCTCCAGAAGAGAGACTTACACAAAGAGGCCTGTGTGGACCATGGTGTACTCCTTTACACAATTCCGGGGTGTGTATGTTTCTCAATGAATTGTACAGTTCGGTGTATAATCGAAGTCTTGATAGAATGTCCCAGCTGACTGCCTTGATGGTTTATTAAGCCAAAAATATTTTCCTCCTTGCTGCCACCTCTCCCCCTCATTTACAGACTTTTCTCCAGCAGCTGCGGACATGAGAAAACAAGGAATCACTGAGCACTCAAGTGTAGGGTCAGGATGGCATGTCACTGCAGGAGTGGCATTGCTTCAGCGCAGTGCCAGAAGCCAGTCAGTAAAGAGAGGCAAGGAGGGCTGGGGGAGAAGAGAACCTCTTGCATAACTCAAGGAGAGCTGTAGCCCCAATTATGGAAATAAGAAAACTTAGCAATACCGCACTCTGTAGTTTCAAACAGCTGTGCAGACTTTTAACTATGGGAGGGAACAAAGACATAGAGGATAAAATACTTGCCCAAAATCTTAGTGGAAGAACCAGGATCAGAACACACAGTCACATTCTGATTTGCAATCCTGAGCTTAATTCCTCAGATTGCACCAATTCTCTATGGTCATTAACGTTTCTAGACTGAGAGTACAAATTACAAAGTATCTATGACCAACAACAAGAGACCAACTTCTAGGGGAGGAAAAGCAGATTAAGAATTCCTGCTCCATAAGCTAATGGTACATAGGAAACATGGGCTAGTCACACATAGCATGATTCCACTAAGCCCAATGTTACAGGCTGCAATGAGCCTATGGTAGGAAGTATGAAAAAGCAGCAGGAAACCATTCAGAACAAAAATCAGAACCAAGGTTACTAAAACAAAGAAGAGTATGTGAATGAGACAAAACCATTGCCCTCAACAAAAGCAGCTGAGCTCACCAAAGAGAAGAAGTGGTGTGTGGGAAATGGGAACTTGGTATCTCCTTCAGCCACGACCCCTGCCTACCAGGCCTTGAGATAGTTTAGTTAGAAACTCCATCCGAAAGACATGTCTGTTTTGGGCCAGTGCACAGCAAGTGAAGAGTAAGCAAGATCTGCTGCCTTACCCAGGAGCAAGTAGAGTGTGATGAAAAGAATTGCCAGACAAGAATAGGTCAATGGCACAGCTCATCTGGTATCCAATTCTAGATGTTTCAGATAAAGGGCATAAAATCTCTTAAAATGAACCTAACTGTGCAGTTATCTATGCTTTTCTCACCAAAGGGTGGACTATTGCAATAATACTGAAACAGCACTATGTTAATGCGCACTAGGGAACTTTTAGTTCATGCTAGCTGGGTCTACATGGGCTAGTTAGTGCACAACTTGTTGATGTGCTTTAGAAATCACTCCCTGCCAGCCATGTACACAAGCCCTTTGGACTTTTTTTGCCTCCATAATATCATGTGACAGCAAATTCCATGGGTCAATTATATGTTGCTTCTGAAAAAAAACTTTATTTTTACCTGGTGTCAATTCACTCTCTTTGTCCAAAGAACCAAAGAACAATAGCAAACAAGCCCAGAACATAGTGAAGTCTGCTACAGTATTCAGCTTTTGAGCAAAATGTCTTGTCCAACACTTTGTAAGTCTGAGCTTCCTTAAAGGAGGATAAAAGGAGTGCCCACATATTCCTTCCTTTCTCTATTGTGTCCTTCTCTCAATCCCAGTTGGGCTCATACCGTGCAGCAGAAGAGCAGGCATTAGCACGTAGGATCCTGCTTTGATTGAGAAGATAGTCTTGCCAACTGTCCAGAAAGAACATCATGGTGAGAAAAGAAACAAAAATGCTAGCACAATGAAGTTATCAATAATTCATTAGCAGTCCACTGATCTCTCCTGGCATCCCTGAAACTTGAAAGATGTTCCAGCTGTCAGGCAGGAGTACACCTGGAAAAGGGAAAAATGCCCACAGAGGATACAATAAGAACAGCCTCACTTCCTTTCCATGGGTAGATCTTGAGCTCACAGGTGCCAGCTTCCAATTTTCCCCAGGGGTGCTTAACCCCCGCTCAAACCCAGGCCTTGCCCCCATTCCACCCCTTCCCCCAAACCCCCATTATTCCCTGCCTCTTCCCGCCCCCACTCCGTCCCCACCCCACATCTACCCTGCCCCCTCCCAAGCGCGCCCCATCCCCCGCTCCCCCCTCCCTCCCAGCACCTCCTGCACACCGCGGAACAGCTGATCCATGGTGGGAAGGAGGCGCTGGGAGGGAGGGGGAGGAGTTGATCTGCGGGGACACCGGCAGGTGGGAAGCGCTGGGGGGGAGGGTGGGGAGCTGGCTGCCAGTGCATGCTAAGCACCAGCTAATTTTTTTTGCTGGGTGCTCCAGGGCTGGCCACCCATTGAGTCGGCGCCTGTGCTTGAGCTGCAATTCCAGCAGCCACTCCACTCCAGCAAGACAGAGAGGAGACAAGTAAGAGGGACTAAGCAAGATGTGAGAAATGAAAAGCCACTTCCGAGGGTGAAAGCATATGCTGGCAGTGGTGCTGGTGGGGGTAATTCAAGCCTCTGAAACACTCCACAAATACTCATCTTCAGACCCAGACAGAGGAAAAGGAATTGGGATAGCCAGGCTTTGTTGAGTCAAGCAACTCAAAAGCAAAATATCACATAAAAGAGATACAGAGCTAGAACAGCCATCTTAACTCCCCTGCCTGCTGCAAGCAAGTTCCTTTGAGTCACAGGCATTCCATTACCCAGTCAGCAGCAGGTGGCAAAGTGGAATGAACATTGCATTAGACACCTGTGAAGAAAGCAAAAGAAAAGAGACTCTGATGTATTGAGATTATAATGAGTCAAGGCCCAATTTTCAAAAATGTCCACTAAATTAGGTTGCCTCAGTTATTGGGTGTGCAATCTCAGTCACCTTAAAAACCAGGTCTCATGAGTCTCAACAAAAACTGAGGCACACAAAATAAGTGAACATCTTTGAAAAAGTAGGCTGAAATCTCTCTCTCTCTCTCACTAAGATTTTACATTGCCTAGGTAACTGCCCTCATCAGTTCACAGAGGCAGCAAAGAAGGTGCTACAGGTTTTCTTCACAACCATGTGGCGTAGGACTGTAGTTATTTAAATGAAAAGTGAAATTCTACAGAAAATGTGATAGTTTAGGAAACAGGAAAACATTCCTACTGACTATCAATGAATGGAGTTTTTTAGTTCTGAGATAACCATTACATATAACCCCTACTAACAACTCAAAATTAGCTTGGGACCTATAGTTTCTGGGAACAACCAGCTAGACAGGCCTTGATGTGGCAACAATCCCCCTTACAACCAAATGAGAAACAGGACCTCACAGCTGAGCATATTTAAAAGTACTAAGTGTACCACATTCAGGTTGCGTCTACACTGGCAGATATGGGACCTGTAATTCCCCATGGACAAAGCTGCACTGATTGTAGCTATAAATTCAGAAAGGGCTCAGACATTTTCACCACTGTATCATCTAAACTTACTCAAGACAGGGTTAGACAACAGAGCATCATTTCTCTGTCTATGCTATAGCTTCCACTTGTTCTATCACCACCAGCGGCGAGTTACAGGTCCTAATTATTCCACTGTAAACAAGGCCTCAGAGTGTACAGCAAAGATACACACTGGAAGCCAGAACATGTGGCTTGTACATATGTTTGGGATATACAAGGTTAGGGTTACCAGATAGCAACTGTGAAAAAACGGGACGGGATGGGGGGTAATAGGTGCCTATATAAGAAAAAGTCCCAAAAAACGGGACTGTCCCTTTAAAAACGGGACATCTGGTCACCCTATACAAGGTAAAACTTCATGGGGCACTGTCGCATTCTTTCTGCAATGGGTACACTCAAGAGAGATTAATTACATCTATACCGAAAAGGGATCAAGATCACAAGGTTACTTCAGTCTCAGGTCAAGGCCCTGTATAAGGCAACTCCCAGATTTTTCCTTGATCCCTTTGTAAATGCAGCTGTGAAACTCCGCCCAGGCCAGCAGTACCTCCCCATCTGAAGAGGATTTAAAAATCTATTAAAAGTACTCCCTAGTCTCTCTTGCCATTTCCTTTACAATTACAAGAAAGAGTTCAAATCAGTCCTGGGGTTCCAATCCGAGCTCAATCACATAATTCAATCCCTTTGCCAGGGGATACACACAAACCTCACATCACCGAAATCCTTATGAATACGGAAAACTTGCTTACACCAAGTCACCTGATCACCTCCGTAAGATGTCAGGCACACTAAGACTTCCAGTGTGCAAAGTCCAGAATGCTGAGGCCCTTCCAGGGGAGAGCAGTGTTTACTGAACAGTGTACTGTAAGACAGTAAAATGGGACCAGCAAATGGGAGCTCTTGACTGCACGTGTTCCCTGCTCCAGTGGGGGTGAAGGAAATGGATTCAGGAAAGCCTTTTGGAGTCACTCTGGGCAAATCATTCTGGAAAGATGAAATGAAGGTTAGAAGACAGAATCAAATGGGGGAAACAACACTAGACTGATCCTTGGTGCAGAAGATGTGATACTATCACTGCCAGAAGCTCAGCTGCTCCCTGGAATAAAGAGCTTTGTGAGTGTTCTAGTCCTGAGGACATGCGCTATCTTCCGCCGCTCCCTCCACACAAAAGGAGCAATTGAACTATCAAGTCCATAAAACAGCAACAGGCTGGATTCCTAAACCTCACTGTCCGCTGTGTTATTAACTCTCTGTAGCACTCAGGAATAGCACAGAGTGCTTCACAACCCCAAGGAGAATGCATCAGGAATAAAGTCTCTTCTGTTTCCTCCCCCATCCCAGTCACAGGAAAATGCAGCCCCTTCATTCCCTCCCTGATCCATTCCTGGTTGGAAGAAAAATCCAGCTCTTCATCAGATTTCCATCCAGACCAAAAATTAACCCTTCTCCCAGCTTTCCTGACAAAGTCCTATCTGGGTGAAAATTCAAGCCACTGCACTTCTCATCAATTCCTTGGAAAGAGCCAATGAAGACAGAACTGTTTCCAGCCTCTGAATCCCTTTCCCAACAGCAGATGCAGGTGCAGCTAAGGAAACCTCAACAGCCACGAACCTGTGATTTCAGGTGATGCATGGAATATCACGAACAAGCTTTGGAGGGAAGGGATAGGAATAACATTCTCTCTACCTCTGGAAGCAGCAGTTACATAGTCCTGGAAGGGTGACCGAGTCTCGGATATCATCAAATCTACCTTCTTGTCCTTGCCTTGCCCCGCATCCCCAATCTTTCGTCTGCCACTTTGCATTTCCAAAAATCGGGAGAGTTTAAACAAAAGCCTCCATTGTGAAATACAAACTCCATGAAAATCCTTCTGCAAATAGTCAGCAGTCAGGTGCAAGGCAGCTGAGCAAACACTGCCAGGTTCATCCTAAGACAAACACAGGAAAAAACAAACAGACATGGTAGCACCTTCTGGGAGTGGGACCTTGTGCTTCTGCAGGCTTAACACATAAGGGGTTCCAGGATCATATCCTCTGGCTCTGTCCTGAAGACTTGTGTTTTCAGATACAGAGGAGGATCAGTTTGGTACCCCCACTGCCAACACGGAAGCTTCAGCCCAGAAATCTCGGCCAACTGGAGGTGATCCAGAATGGGACTAGAGGAGGGTGGGTGAGGGGAACATAGTATTTACTCACTTTATCCACCAGCAGATTTACTTCCCCAAATATCAGTGCTAAGTGAAACACGTTAGTGAAACTATGTCAGTTGAAAGGACAGGGTTCAAATTAAACACTTGGTACAGAGTCATTCTTAAGGAGCGTTCAGTCCTTGTGGTTTATACCAAAGCCTGAAAACCTGTGATTTCCCAGGCTAGTCAGCAAAAGGAGAGCTTTGGCACTGCACCAGCTAACTTACAGTCCAACAATATGCAAAGCAAGCCTATCTTAAGTCAACACTAACACTAAGACCGTTTTAGCTGCCTAAGTTAGGTAATTCAGAGTGAAACTCCTCCATTTGCCTTAAATCTGCCATCTTCTGTGTTTGTGTTCAAGAAGGTCTCCCTTCATGCCCACATGATATATGGCCAATAATACGAAGTGCTCAATATTTGCATGTACAACTATTGAAACAAGTGCAGTTTCTTCCTATGCTACTAGGCTGAATTATTTTCCAAACCATACACTACGTTGCACAGTACTATGACCCCTCACTAAAGCCCATTTCTTATGCACCCATACAAGAGAGCAGCAGGGTTATTGCTTCTTGTCTTTTGTCCAATTAAAAGCTCAGCAATTACACTGCTTTAAAGTCGTTTTTATGCTTATAATTTAAATTACAGTAGAACCTCAGAGTTACGAACACTTCAGAAATGGAGGTTGTTCGTAACTCTGAAAAGTTCTAAACTCTGAACAAAACATTACGGTGGTTCTTTCAAAAGGTTACAAGTGAACACTGACTTAATACAGCTTTGAAACCTTATTATGCAGAAGAAAAATGCTGCTTTTAACCATCTTAATTTAAATGAAACAAGCAAAGAAACAATTTCCTTACCTTGTCAAATCTTTTTTTTAAACTTTCCCTTTTTTTTAGTAGTAGTTTATGTTTAACACAGTACTGAGCAGTATTTGTTTCTTTTTATTTATTTATTTATTTTTTTGGGTGTGTCTCTGCTGCTGCCTGGCTGCGTACTTCCAGTTCCAAATGAGGTGTGTGGTTGACCGGTTAGTTCGTAACTCTGGTGTTTGTAACTCTGAGGTTCTACTGTATAAGGAAAAAAGGTGTGGGAAGGGGAGAGAAGCAACTGAAACAGCAACTGGAGATTCTGAGGGGGGCAAAGTAGCAGCTGCAGTTTGCTGCACAGAAGATACCAGCTTACCTACTGCACAGGGATATTGTGAGGATTAATGGAATGATTTGTTCCTTTCTGCACAGTGCTTCGAAGACAGAACATGATGGATACTGATTGTTACATGGATTCCTCCTTTCTCTTGGAGTTCTCCCATCCATTTACTAGGCCCAATCTTGCTTAGCTAGAGGAGCTAATCAAATCATCACTGTCTATGGTAGAAGAGTCTAGCTAATTATTTTGACATCTAATTTGATATATATAATAAAAATGGTCTAACAGAATTTCATTCAACTCTCCCCAAACAAGTCCACCTGCTCTAGGCTAAGGCCAAGCACACAGATTTTCAACTCAGAAGTTATTTTTTGAAAGTTATAAGACACTAAAATCAAAGGTTTAAAATGGAAGTGCCATCTCAGCCTTACCTATAGTCTCCTTACAGCTATGCAATAGTCTTGTAGTACAAAATAATGCTTAGTCCTCACCAGCAGCTCATTCTGCACATTTCATGAAGAAGGCCTGGCTCTGCTGCATCAAGAATTCAAGCCCCACAAAGAGTAATTTCCTCTTTGTGTTTTTGTTGCTGGCAGCCTCCTCTGCCAACCTATTTCTAACAAGCTTCTCGCTGTACTCAGCCTGCTGTAGTGCTTCACTACTCTACGGTATGCTGAGACATCTGTTAACCCTACCCTGCACTTGCAGTAACTCCTCCTCAGTTCATCAGTCCAGGAAGAATATAGCTGCAGGTGAACAAAGTGGCAACAGGTGATGGGAAAGCCCTGGCATGGGAACAAAGCCCAGCACAGCATGATGGGCTGCATTCCTTCTGCTGCTTACCACTCCCTGCACCTGCCCTAAGGGGAATTACACTAGTGTGTCAATACATCACAAAGTGAGTGCAGCATGTCTCAAAGGATAAAGATCAGATATATGACATGCCTTAGAGCTCCAAACCAACACAAAAGCTAGACTGCTTCTAACTATCCCAAGAGTTCAGTGCCCGAGGAATCCATAACAACTTGTGCCAGCACATACACATACAAACACACCCATATAAACAGCTGAGAAGAGAGACAGCATTAACTTCCCTGCTTCCTTGGTATAACAAACGAAACAACCCCTTGAGTGAGACAACTCTTCTGAGAGGGATATACACATACAGTGCCCATGCACACCTTCATTTAACAAAAGCATATGGGCATACGTACATGCAAACATACACTGGAGACTTAATTGGCGACTTCCAGGCAAGAACACGAACACAGGCCACTCCTACTAACATGCAAGCACAAATCCCCTTTCCACACACCTGCTAATGCACCTTCACACTAGCATGCCAACAAGTACATGGGCACAGAGCTACCCCACCTACCTCCATGCAAGCTACCACTCACATGCACCCGCCCATACACATGCATATCTCCAAAGGCACACACCCATTGACATATACATGAACGCCTACATGCAAGCCTATGCAATTACATGCACATCTCCCCAGGAAACATGTACACTCTGCAGACATACTAATACGCTCTCTGATAAGGATACATTTCACAGGCACACACACACACACACCACACTGTTACTCCACTGCCAGCACACTTATTTCTGCAGCAGCCCACGTGATGTCTCCTCTCACCCCAGTAAATGCCTGCCTCACTCTCTACAATCCCTACCCCAAGATGGGAAAGGAAGAAAGTTGTGACGGGGCCTCAGACAGATCAATGCGAATGCCCTTCCCAACAGCAGCGAGATGGAGCCCAACAAAACAAGGGGGAATGATTAACTAGCTGTACAGAGAGGAGCACCTTTCTGTAAAACCCAGCGCTTGCTCTTCCAGGCCTATAACTTTTGGAGGCATCTGGGATGCTGCTGCACTTGTTTAATGGCCCTGTTTTTCCGGGATGCTGCTGCACTTGTTTAATGGCCCTGTTTTTCCAGTTCAGTTAAATCAGGCTTAGGCCCCGGAGGTCTTCACAAGGGTTCGGTCCTATAAAGGCCACGAAAATCATGTCTCCCTTTTTCTTCATGTCTCTCAAGAAGCACGGCGCATGGGAATGGGTTATAAAAAGTACATACTGATCCAGGAATATTACAAAGGCATGAAATACAGGAAGAGAGTTGCTTGGTGGAAAGAAGAGCTTTCATTACTATGTGATGCACTCAATAATACACTCTGCTCAGTATGGACCTTCCCCTGCTCCCATTTGATGCTGCTGAAGTTCTGGTGAAACTCTACTTTATTGATTAATAAAGCCGTTCTGTAAAGAGAATTTGCTAACTATGTGCAGACAATAAGACTTTCTAAACCACAGTAAAGCAGGTGTTTTAGTTGTTTCTAAAAAGCTTTGAAAATTAAAAGCACTATATAACTGCTAAGTAGCTGACGTACAGAATACATAATCACCAGTTTCTTAATGTGCTGAGAAATGTTAGCCAGATGCTGGCCAATGATATTGGAGCACAGACACCAGCTTCTAATATTCCCCAGGGGTGCTTACCCCTGCTCTGCCCCCAGCCCCTGCCCTCAATCAATTGAATGACGATTATAACAATACTGACATTTTAAATTCTAGGTCATATTTGGCTCCATATAAACACTGCTCTCTTCCTGCTTCTCGAAGTCTGCAATTTTCAGTGAATCCACTTGCCAGAAGCCTTAAGGAAACACCAAAAAGCAGGCTGACTGCTGAATGAAGATCTCCAGCAGCACTAAACCTTCTGGATATGGGAGCCAGCACCTGCAGTTCCACAGACATCTGTAGCCAATGTGATGGGGCCAAGATCAGGCCTACCCATCAGAGACTCACAGGAACTCTGATGGAGAGGCTGGGGAGAAGTATTCCCATCAGACCTCTCCAAGAGACCCAAAGAGTTAGCTGCAGAGGTGGGAGTGCAGGAAGAAAAGCATTGTCTATAGAACAATAAACCGGGACCTTATAATCACTATCTCTCAGTTTCCAATCCCTTGCTGCAGATCTGCTGGCGAGGCTCTCCGCTCTCCCTGCTGACTTTTTGCTGCAAAGGGAGAAGGGAAACAAGGTTGAAGCTTGTCAACCTTCTCTGAATCTTGACAACTTTTACAAAGAAATTCGTCAAGGGAGGAAGGAAGGGAGAACAGCCAAAACCCCTTTTTGGGGGGGAAAGGAGATCTAAGCCACTGAAAAAACAGAAAGGAAAGGGAAAAGGGAATGGAAAAGAAAAGAAAGACATCTCAACCAGAACTCTACCTCCATACAACTACGCCTGTTCAGGAAATGAGAATATTAAGGGCTATGCTCACAACCTTAACTCTACCCCTGTGTGCTTTTGCATTATAAGTCTACATGATCATATATTGTTTCTCAAAATACAATACCATACAATTCCCCCCCCCCCGAAAGAATATTAGTTACACATACATCATCTTGTCATTTTTAAAGTCTTTTGTACTTAGACTTGATTGTAATCATAGGGTTATAAGGGACTGCAAGGATCATCTAGTCTAACCCCCTGCCAAGATGCAGGATTTGTTGTATCTAAACAATCCAAGACAGAAGGCTATCCAGCCTGCAATGCAATGGCAATGCAAATGGTGTATTTTACTGACTTAGAATTTGGGGAGGTTGTTTAGGGGAAGGATTGTTTGGTTTTTTAAAAGAATGCCTAAAGTTATACTCTTAAATGTGCTCAGTCTGATTAGCAAAAGAGCTGAGCATCCTGCACTACAGGATTCTACACAGATCTAAGGTTGTATAAAAAGTTATGATATATTGTACTGGAGAAACAGAGTGAGCTCCTGAAATTACAGATTGTACAGCAATGGCACAGGCACACAGAGTGAGCTCCACAATTTACAGATTGTACAGTAATGACACAGGCAGGCAGAGTTCAGTTTTCACCACAACACTAAAATGCCCTCCTCCTCAGTGAGGGCTATTTCCCTATCCTATAGTCACTTTCAGCATCCAGCCATTTTGAGGCTCTTCATATAAAGATGGCAAGCCCTTTTTTTTTTTTTTTAATAAGCAAACTAATTTTTCACTTTACCGAAGGAAGGTTAGGGCACTAACTAGGACATGGGAGACTTGGATTCAAGCCCCTACTCTGTCACGGACTTCTTGTATGACCTTGGGCAAGTCACTTATCCTCTCTGAGCATGTCTACATAGCAAGCAGAAGCCCACAGCAGTGAATCTCGGAGCCTGGGCTCATGGGGCTTGTGTTATGGCACTAAAAATAGCTATGTGATTTTCAGGCTCAGGCACTGAAGCCTAGGGATAGGGGGTGGGCTTCAGAGCCTGAGCCAAATCAGCTAGGAGGACAAATTTAGTCAGAAAAATGTGAATGATAATTGGGAATTGCTTAAGAACACCCCAAAAGTCACAATCTCGCAATTGAGGAAGAAGAGCATACCAGTTGTAAAACCAACCTGGTTTAGAGGGAAAGCGAAGGCAACAATAAAACAAACATATATATATATATATATAAAAATATAAAACAAATGGAAGAAAGGGGAAGTTGATACTAATTAGTATATATAAATCAGAAGTTAGGAACTGTAGAAAATTGATAAGGGACACAAGGAGAAGTTTATGACCAGGACAGTTAAAGACAATAAGAAGGAGTTTTTAAGGTATATTAGGAACTAAATGAATCCTGACAATGGCACTGGTCCATTGCTAGAGGTAAATGGCAGAATTACCAATAATAATGCAGAAAAGGCAGAAGCGTTCAATAAACATTTCTGGTCTGTATCTCGGGGAAAACAGATGATATAATCTCATCATATGGTAATGATAAAACTTTTTCCATTCCACTTGTATCTCTGGAGGATGTTAAACAGAAGCTACTAAAGTTTGAGATTTTTAAATCAAGGGTTTTAAAAGAGCCGGCTGAAGAGCTTGTTGGATCACTAATGTTGGTTTTCAATAAGTCTTGGAACACTGGGGAAGTTCCAGAAGAGGAAAAAAGCTAATGTGTTGTGCCAATTTTTAAAAAAGATAAAAGAGATGATCTGGGAAATTATAGGCCTGTCAGCCTGGTATTGATCCCAGGCAAAATAATAGAGTGGCTGATACAGGATTCAATTAATAAAGAATTAAAGGAGGGTAATATAATTAATGCAAATCAACATGGGTTTATGGGAAATAGATTCAGTCAAACTAACTTGATAACTTTTACTGATGATATTATGAGTTTGGTTGATAAAGATAATAGTGTTGGCATAATATAGTTAGATTTCCGTGAGGCATTTGACTTGGTACCACACAACATTTTGATTAAAACACTAGAATATAAAATTAACGTGGTACACATTAAATACATTAAAAACTGATTAACGGAAAGGTCTCAAATCGTAACTGAAAACGGGGAATGGTCACTGAGTGGGTGCATGCTCAAAGGGATCCCACAAGGATTGATTTTTGGCCCTATGCTATCACACATTTTTATCAATGTCCTGGAAGAAAATATAAAATCACTGATGAAGTTTGCAGAGGATACAAAAATTGGGAAGTGGTAAACAATGACGAGGGCAGGTCACTGATTCAGAGTGATCTGGATTCTTTGGTAAACTGGATGCAAGAAATAAATAAATAAATAATGGAGATGTCCTATCTCCTAGAACTGGAAGGGACCTTGAAAGGTCATCGAGTCCAGCCCCCTGCCTTCACTAGCAGGACCAAGTACTGATTTTGCCCCAGATCCCTAAGTGGCCCCCTCAAGGATTGAACTCACAACCCTGGGTTTAGTAGGCCAATGCTCAAACCACTAAGCTATCCCCATTTTAATATGGCTAAATGTAAATGTATACATCTAGGAACAAAGAATATAGGCCATACTTGCACAATGGAGGACTCTTATCCTGGGAAGCAGTTACTCTGAAAAAGATTTGGGGGTGGATAATCAGCTGAACATGAGCTTCCAGTGTGATCCTATAGCCAAAAGAGCTAATGCAATCTGGGAATGTATACACAGGGGACTCTTGAGTAGGAGTAGAAAGGTTATTTTACCTCTATATTTGGCACTGGTGCGACCGCTGCTGGAATAATTTGTCCAGTGCTGGTGCCCACAATTCAAGAAGGATGCTGATTAAGATGGAGAGGGTTCAGCGAAGAGCCACGAGAATGACTGAAGCATTAGAAAACACACCTTATAGTGATAGACTCAAAAAGCTCAATCTATTTCATTTAATAAAGAAAAGGTTAAGGGGTGACCTGATTACAGTCTATAAGTAGGAACAAATATGTGACAATGGGCATTTCAAGTTAGCAGACAAAGGTATAACACAATCCAATAGCTGGAAGTTGACACTAGACAAATTCACACTGGAAATAAGGCATAAACTTTTAACAGTGAGAGTAATTAACCACTGGAAAAATTTACCAAGGGTCATGGTGGATTCTCCATCACTGATGGTTTTTAAATCTGTTTTTCTAACAGATATGTTCTAGGAATTATTTTGTGGAAATTCTCTTGCCTGTGTTATATAGGAGGTCAGACTAGAAGATTACAATGGTCCCTTCTGGTCTTAGAATTGGGGAGGGGGGGAAGGGGGAGGGATGGGAGAGAACTCTGTGCCTCAGTTCCCCATCTGTAAAATGGTCCTAGACTTCTGGTGACTGGCAGTCTAGGTACCAAAGCCATGAGACTAACAGAAGTCAGCCCTATCTAACATTAGTGTTGGAAACAGGAGATGATGGTGTTGATCAGGGGTAGGCAACCTATGGCACGCGTGCCGAAGGCGGCACGCGAGCTGATTTTCAGTGGCACTCACACTGCCCGGGTCCTGGCCACCGGGTCCAGGGGGCTCTGCATTTTAATTTAATTTTAAATGAAGTTTCTTAAACATTTTAAAAACCTTATTTGCTTTACATACAACAATAGTTTAGCTATATATTATAGACTTATAGAAAGAGACCTTGTAAAAACATTAAAATGTATTACTGGCACGTGAAACCTTAAATTAGAGTGAATAAATGAAGACTCGGCACACCACTTCTGAAAGGTTGCCGACCCCTGGTGTTGATGATGATTTTTCACTTTCCGCTTACTCAAAAACACGAGAACGATTTTTGCTCAAACTTTCCTAAACAGAACACAAAAAAGAAAAATCACTCCTGGACAAAGATCAAACTTGCTAAATTTTAGCCACAAAAATGAGTTTCAGAAAGATAAGAACAACTGCAAAGGTTACATTTGAAACCAAAGGCATACTTAACTACAGTAGCTGTGACCGTTCCCACTATAATAAAGCCAGATGCGATATACCTGCATTCTGGCGGGAATAAATAAAAATGACAAAGCCTGATGTGAATAGTGGTACAGAAAGGAGAAAAGAACCTAAGTATGTCAACTTCAAGTAAAAGATTAGCTTTGCTGGTGAGGAATCCATTCCAACAGGAATCTGTATCCAAAGCTATGCATACATAGAATTAAAAGGTAATCTACTTTTTCTGTTTCTGATAGTCCCGTTAGCTCAGAATCTGGGGCACAAAATGCACTTTCACAGACTCTTTTTCCCTCTCTGAGGTCTCCCATCCAAGTACTGACAAGCCCCGTAGCTTTCAAACGCTGATGAGAACAATTTCCACTCTTTCAAGGATCCCAGCTGCTGTCTCTTTAAACACAACTTCCCACGGCTCCCATACTTTATCCAACTCAGGATGCACTTATTCATCTGCTACATCATTATCTGATTCAGTGAGACCATTAGCTTTAACCATTTATAAACTGCTGCTCAGGTGGCAAGTTGAAAAGTTACATAGGGTGATTTATTAGAGAAAAAAGCAAGGTGCAGTCAGCCTCACCAAAGGCAAAGGTTCTCACTTTAGAGTGGATATAAAATTTTGCTATATAAGAAGAAGAAATAGCTCTAGAAACCCTTACCCCAATGGAAAGCAGAAGAGAATCACTTGCTGTTATATTGCAAGACAGATTGTAAAATCATATCTGGACCTGTAAATGTTTGGAGCTTCACAGTCTATCATCTCTCTCTGCAGTTAAAGCAACTAATGTACCGTGCATGTTGAAGTCAACACTTTCAAAGAGGGAAGGTGGTCCAGGGTACTAACCTAGGATTTGGGAGAGCAGGGTTCAATTCCCTGCTGTCCAACAGACTTCCTATTTAACCTTGGGAAAGTCACCTAGCGCATCTTTGTGCCTCAGTTCCCATCTTTAAAAATGAAGATAATACTTTGCTACCTCAAAGGGGTGTTGTGAGGACAAAATACATTTAAAAAGACTGTGAAGTGCACTGAGATCTACTGATGAAAATCACTATATAAGAACTAGGTATATTATATAATAATTATTTCAAAGTTAGCACTTTTGTATTTCTTCAAGCATCCCACTTAATAGTTCTTGCTCAGAAGACACTAGCACATACCAAGATTGAGGTTTTAAAGCAAAGCCTTTTTTGTTTGTTTGTTTTTATTGGACTCGATAATTTACAAAAAACAGCATCTGAAAACTTTCTTTACAGGTTAAAAATAAAACACAAAAAACCCACACATTTCCCACCCCCCAACTCTAAAACAGCAGAACCTTTTTTTGAGTCCTTTCCCAGAAAAATTCACTTCTAGACTGAGACTAAGCATGAAAAATTTCAGCTCAAATTATTGTTTTAAACAATACAAGAAACCACTGAATACAACAGAACCTCAGAGTTATGAACACTAGAGTTACAAACTGATCAATCGACCACACACCTCATTTGGAACCGGAAGTACACAATCAGGCCGCAACAGAGACATCCCCCTCCCCCCCCCCCCCAAAAGGCAAATACAGTACAGTACTTTGTTAAATGTAAACTACTAAAAAAAAAACCCAAATGTAAAGCAGCATTTTTCTTCTACATAGTAAAGTTTCAACGTTATCTTAAGTCAGTGTTCAGTTGTTAACTTTTGAAAGAACCACCATAATATCTTGTTCAGAGTTATGAACATTTCAGAGTTACGAACAACCTCCATCCATTCCCGGGGTATTCGTAATTCTTAGGTTCTACTGTACTGGCATTCAAGGCCTCTCAAGATTAACTCTATCATCACAAATAAAAACACTCAATCTAAATCTCACAGGGATTATATGAAAATCTGTGGCTGTCTCATTCAGGTCCGCCGGGGAATCCCAGGCAGCTGTAGAGACAGGAGCACATACAGCAGAAAGCTATGGAACAAGAAATGTGCAAGTAAATCTGACTCATCAGAAAGGGCAGCTGGAGGTTCCGAGTTTATATCTTTAGCATTCAGTAAGGGATGCATATAACGTCAGTGGGTAATATGGAAACTACAGCAGCAGAACACCCCCTGTGGTAGCTGGCACAACAATGAATGAAATATTAGTTCTCCCATCTAACCCCAAAAGCAGACACACACAAACAAATAAAATCCAAAAATCTTTATTGGCAAGAGAATTTATATAAGTATTGACAACGTTTCAGACGCAGTGCAATGCACTGAATATCTGCAAAGGACAAGCCTTCCGAAATAGGGTTGGGTTTTTTTGGTGTGTTTTTTTTTGGGGGGGGGGGGGGGGGAGGGAGAGGGGAGGGTATTACCCATGTCCACTTTCATCCATTTTGATGCAGTGACAGATTGTTATGTATCTTGCTCTGCCATGCTTCTCTTTTCTCCTAGTTATGCACATTTCTTTCTTACTTTTTAAAGGAGTCTTATTTCTATCATTTCAGGAAATATTTCTTCACAGTCCTTCATATTCTAGACCCTGGAGTGGAAAATATCTGTTTCAATCTCTCATCTGTCTTACTGGTTGCACAATTGTTCCTTTCTGGGATTCCACTGTGCTTTGTGTCTCCCAGTTCCTCCTTCTAGCTTACCAGCAGCAAGTCTATATTTGGTAAGAGTCACTCTGAGTTTTGTGTATACAGTATGGTACAATCTGCTGCTAGGGTGGAACTTCTTTGTAGAGACATACAGCAACCTAGTTTTTGTGACTTTTGATCTATTCTTTCCCAGTAGATAGCAGACAGTCTTCTCAGTGCTAGGTATAGTGTCTTGAATGTAACTCAATTTTTGGTGAAGTTGTTTTCTCCTTTTGCTTTTAGAGGTCTGCATTGGTGAGTCCTGTTAGTGATACCATCTAGAAGTGGGGCATGTTTTGTCAAGTTTCTGGTTCTGGTTCCTTCATACTTGGTTGTGGAGAGTGTATACAGTGCACTGGTTGTGATGGCATCAAAAGATGGGTTGTTGGGTTTTTCTGCATGCAGATTAGAAGAGGGCACAATGTCTCGGTTCTGTTCTGCAGAGTCCTAGCTTGGGGCACATGAAGCATCTGCTCACAGAACAGCAGATGTAGGATGGGTTTCTGTTGGGGTTTCAGCCCATTTTTGTCTAGTTTTCAGTTATAGTTGGGTTCCAGACTTTGCTCCTTTATGATAAGATGTGTTGAACAGCACTTAATAGTTTTAGGAGTAGTCTAATCAGGGGGCTGTAGTTGTCCAATGCAATTTTTATGGCATAGAAGACTGACACCCACTCCCATTGACAACCTATGTCAGGAAGATGCTTTCCATATTGAAAACCAAACACCAATCCCCAAGAGATGACCCCGCCAAACACACACACAAACAAACCTCCATATAAACATAGACACTTCTTCACCACACACACATAGCCCAGCAGAAACCAGTATTAGAAAACAAAGAGATGAAATATTTGTTTTTACAGAAACCACATGCAGGAGTTGGTAACCACATCCTGCAATTTCGCTATCTCCCAGCCACTACTATTTTGGAACTCTTACCACTTATCCTGACCACACTAACACTGACATTTCCCTCAGCTACCAAGCATGAGCTATAATACCCTCCCTGACATACCAGAAAACAACCACCAGTGGCCTTCCCATTAAAGCCTCACACCTTTAGCTGGCTACATGTGGCTTTGTCCTGACAAGCATGTAACCTCCTTCCTACCTGGAAGGATGCTTATCTTTTCCTTTGAAGCATTTCTGTTTAATACAATGGCTTATAGCTCTCTAGGGTAAGGATTCTTAATCCTTTTCATTGGTCCTCCTCAGAGCCCACCCCCACCCCAATCTAACTTCAGCTTCAGCATGGAGGAGAGGCCTATGGTGCCTATTGGAACCAGTGTACAGTGTTCCACCTTGATCTGACTCTAGATACAGGGTTGCACATTGGGAGCTATAGTCTCTACAGACACCATCGTCATGTATAGAGGTGGCAGCTGCAATCTGCTCTAATAAGACAGCTAAGTATGGTCCCCAGACTCCTTGGAAAGGCCCAGCATGGCCCTTGGTTGAGCAAAGTTTGGGCATCCCTAAACTATAAGATATATGGGTCTTGTCAGTGTGGTACAGCCTGTGCTTTTACATGCAGACAGCATTCTTGATTTTCACTGTTGTGGATTTTAAGGACAAATCTCATGACCGGCCCTGGCTAGAAAAACTTTGGCAGGATTCATACAAATACTTTTTGGACCAATAAACACTTCCAAATACTGATCCTGGACCAGTGAAGAGAGGGGGGGGGAAATTATCCCTGCATCAAATCTCCATCCTAAATATAGCCTCAAAGTCTCCTATTCCAGCCCTAGAAAGTGGCATTGTTATCTAATGCTTCTAAGGAGTAGAGTTGGTGCTGCTTGCACTGATAGTCAAACACATCCTTCCACCACAGCATGGGCACGGATTACTTGCTAGGATCGTCTGGGTATATCTCACTAACTCAATTCCCTGCCATTAGGGGTCTTGGGTAATGGTATCAAGGTCTTGTAAAAAGGATGAACCTAAGGGTACAAACGGTCACAGATGTTTATTGACTGGTGATAAACAGGAGGTCAGATTAGATGATCTGGTGGTCTTTTCTGATCTTACACTCTCTGGGTACGTCTGCACTGCGATAAAGAACCCATGGCACTGAGTCTCAGAGCCCAGGTCAGCTGACTTGGGCTCATGGGGCTCAGGCTGTGGGGCTAAGAATAGCAGTGTAGACGTTTGTGCTCCAGCTGCAGCCTGGTCTCTGAGACCCTCCCTCCTCGCAGGGCCCAGGCTACACCAGACCAAGTCCAAACGTCTACACTACAATTTTATAGCTCCGCAGCCTGAGACCCGGGAGCCCAAGTCAGCTGACTCAGTCCAGCTGAGGTCATCTTGTGGGTCTTTTATTGCAGTGTAGACACACCCTCTGACTCTGACTGTAACCCGTCCTCCTCAAATACAATATTCCACACCACACAAAAGCAGCATGGAGCAGTGGTTGGAGCAATGACCTGGGATACCAGTGATTTGGGTAATAATCCTGACTCTGCCACTGATCTGCTGCATCACCTTGCCCAAATCATTTAACCTCTCTGGGCCTCTCACTCTTTGTGTCTTTTGTCTATTTACATTGTATGCTCTTTGGGACAGGGGATGTCTTGTACTATGAATCTGTACAAGGCCAATCACAATGGAATCTGTAACAATGATAACAATACTAAAGGGCACATTGAATTTGGACTCAACAGATGTTGCCTTACATAAAAGAAAATATTTCCTGTAAATTAAAGGAGGAATTACAATGCTGAAAGACCCCCCCGAATCTCCTGAAACTAAAGGATTTTCACACATCAAATAAAAGGAGAATGCTCTCCCTAAGCGTGGACCCCAAAATTCACACACATACAAACTGAACTCAAGACAGAAAACAGTAAGAGACAAATAACGAGAATATACAAAGCAAGAGTAATCGAAGAGGGACTATACACCCCTCACTCCCACAAAGCAGCAGCAAGAGGTACCCCAAAGTAGATTCCACACATCAGCTCTAGGTACTCGGCAAACTCCACTATAAACTGGGCAAATACAAATCTTCAAAAAGAGACCTCATCCTTAAAAGCCCCAACCAACAGGAGGCAACTAAGCCCAGATGACCTAAACGCCAGTGCACAATGCCCCTCTGTCAAGTCCCCCCAGGGGGTAACTCCCCTGACACAAAACCACATGAAAAACATACCCATGAGGCTACCAAAGTTTATTGCGCTCCCTCCCAACCTAACTTCCTGAAGCATCCCTTCCTCAGCTCCACGCCCAGGAGCCACCGCCTCATCCATCTCCCATGACTGGAGGGGGCAGGGGGAGCTGGTTCCTCACGAGGGCAAGGGGCACCTCTCTCCAATCCCCTGCTCGCTCCCATGCCAATGGGGGGGGGGGCCTGGATCACTAACCACCAGGGCAGGGGGCACCTCTCTTGCTCGCTCCCATGCCAAGGGGGGGGGGGCTGGATCACTCACCACCAGGGCAAGGGGCACCTCCCCTGCTCGCTCCCATGCCAAGGGGGGGGGCTGGATCACTCACCACCAGGGCAAGGGGCACCTCCCCTGCTCGCTCCCATGCCAAGGGGGGGCTGGATCACTCACCACCAGGGCAGGGGGCACCTCCCCTGCTTGCTCCCATGCCAAGGGGGGGGGGGCTGGATCACTCACCACCAGGGCAGGGGGCACCTCCCCTGCTCGCTCCCATGCCAAGGGGGGGGGCTGGATCACTCACCACCAGGGCAGGGGGCACCTCTCTTGCTTGCTCCCATGCCAAGGGGGAGGGGGGCTGGATCACTCACCACCAGGGCAGGGGGCACCTCCCCTGCTCGCTCCCATGCCAAGGGGGGGGCTGGATCACTCACCACCAGGGCAGGGGGCACCTCCCCTGCTCGCTCCCATGCCAAGGGGGGGGGCTGGATCACTCACCACCAGGGCAGGGGGCACCTCTCTTGCTTGCTCCCATGCCAAGGGGGGGGTTGGATCACTCACCACCAGGGCAGGGGGCACCTCCCCTGCTCGCTCCCATGCCAAGGGGGGGGGGGGCTGGATCACTCAGCACCAGGGCAGGGGGCACCTCCCCTGCTTGCTCCCATGCCAAAGGGGGGCTGGATCACTCACCACCAGGGCAGGGGGCACCTCTCTTGCTTGCTCCCATGCCAAGGGGGGGGGGGGCTGGATCACTCACCACCAGGGCAGGGGGCACCTCCCCTGCTTGCTCCCATGCCAGGGGGGGGGGCTGGATCACTCACCACCAGGGCAGGGGGCACCTCCCCTGCTTGCTCCCATGCCAAGGGGGGGGGGGCTGGATCACTCACCACCAGGGCAGGGGGCACCTCCCCTGCTCGCTCCCTTGCCAAGGGGGGTGGTTCCTCCTCTCGGGCGGGGGGCACCCCCAGCCTCCCCTCCCCCATCGGGAGACACCCCGCCCGCGGCCAGGGCTGGGCCGAGCCGGGCACCTCCCGCTGCTTGCCGCCTCTCACCTCTCTGCCGCCGCCTCCGCCGCCGCCGCCATCGGGCCAGGGCCGCTGCCGCCTCCTCCATCCCGGGGCTCCCCGGCCCCCCGATTCTCCCCCCAGCGCCTCCGCCCGCCGGGCCGCCCACTGCGTCAGCTCCGTAAGCCCCGAGTACGCACCCAGCGGTAACCATGGCGACGGCTGGGGCCTGCAGCGCCCCCTGGCGCCAGACAGCGCGGCCTGGTTCTAAAAGCGGGTGGGGAGATGGCGCTCCGGGGGGTGGGTTGGGGCGCAGGGAGAGAGGCAGCTCTCGGGGCGGGGGGTGATGGTTGGGGTTTGGGTGCCCAGATTCCTCTCTCTTAGGGGGTGTTCAGAGAGGAGCCCTGTTCCCCTAGGGGAGCAGTTCAGGGGCCCTGTTCCCTAGGCCAGGGGTCTGTTGGAGGTGTAGGAACTGGGGTGTGACAGCTCAGCCACGACCTTGCTTTCTCCACGCTGGCACTATGGGCAGGTCTACACTTAAATCACTGCAGCGGCCATGCATCTGCACTGCTGTAGCACTTCAGTGAAGACAGGAGAGCGTCTCCCATCCGTGTAGTTAATCCACCTCTGCAAGAGGACATCACTACATTGATGGGAAGAGCCCTCCCACGGCCACAGCGCTGTCCACAGCGTGGGTTAGGTCAGTATAAGTGCATCACTCGGAGGGGTTGATTTTTCACACCCTTGTGCGACATAGTTATACCGTTGTAAATTTATTGCGTAGACTTGGCCTAAGACCACATCACCATCAGGGTTTCCCCATGAATAACAGACGAGTGGCAGTCATTGGTGGGTGAACCCCCATCCAGGAATGTACATTCCCTACCAACTGGTCCCCTTGAGTCTTTGGGAATTTCTTTATTCAAGAATAATCATTCTATAACAATAATAGGATTTCTATAATGCTTTATGTTCTCAGAGTACTGCATAAAATTAATTAAATAATCCTCCCACAGTGATAAGTGGGTACATATTATTCCCTATTTAGGGGGACTGGGAAGACAGCAAAGTGAATTTACTTGGCTAAGGCCATGTGCTCTGAGTTCAACCTCATTTTAGTTCCTGAAATGTTAGGACACATTTTCCCTCCAGCTTCCACTTTCCAGGCAGAAGCAGAAGTGCTAGATATCTCCAACAAAAGCTTGTTTGCACTAGCTCTCCAGCCTGAACAAATTCAGATAAACATCCACATCAAACCCAGGTGTGATGCTTTTGCTCCAAAAGTACATACTTGACCTAAAGAATCTCCTTTAAATTAACAGCACAGGGGCCTATGAAACACAGATAATTCCATTCTCATTCTCCTACTTGAGCTGGTAGAATATTATCAATTAAATAATATATTTATTGAATATTCATTTGCATTTTTACCAGTACTATAGTTAGTGGAGTAATATAGTCAATCAATTCTACATTATTAATTGAGGTCCTATTGGTGTTTATGCTAAAATGACTTTAGATTGCTCTGGTGTGCACAAGGGCCTTTCAGAGGGCATAAATTACATCTACGCTCATTTTAAGGCCTCTTTACCCTGCTGAAGGAGTATAAAGTGGCTTTGGTATAAATAAAAATCAGGCCCTGAATATATAATCATTTTACCCAGTGTGCAGCATTACAAGGTCTTCCAGCAGCACTAACCTTTTAGAAGCAGGGTGGCAAAGATTTGGCAGGCATAAACCCCCAGAAGCTCAAAAATGTAGGAACAGATGGAGGCAAACTTCTGATAAGTTGTTTTTTTTTAATCATTTTTCTTAATAAATATCTACAAGTAGCTGTTCTATTTAGAATTTTTAAAGTCAACCACTTTCATTTCAGCATTGGCCCACAAAATGCTCAAGAGGCACAGATCCTACAAATTTGTGGATGTGACTTTACACACGGGAGTCACCATCACAGGTGAATAGCCCCATTGAACTCACAAGCTTTACGCACGGGAGTAGTCTCCTTTGTCCCTGATTGTCCAAAACTATAATTGAACTCACTGAAACTACTGTGGCGTAGATGTGTTTGTAGGGTCTGGGCCACACAAAGTACAGCAAAAGGCATTGAATGTTACATGTAGTGAAACAAACCAAGTTTTATTTCAGAACACTTAAGAAACTGACACAGTTGATAGATGAAGAAAAGTGAATTTAGCTCTTTTGTGGCTCTCTTTGTGCACTCCTCTTTCCCGGACACACCTCTGAACCACCCTTAATCTTTTCTTTTAAATACAGGTCATCAGCCTCCATTCTTTTGGTTAATCCACATGAGAGCATGGTGGTGTGATTGGGGTAATAATTATAGGCCAGAGGCAAAGCAAAAAAAGTGAACTGCTTTAATAGAGGAGATTAATTCAACTGCATGAGCAGGAGAGATGGAATGTTTTCTGAGTCCCAGAGAACCACTTCAGACCAGTTTAACTGAATCTCCACCCACATCATCTGCAGCAAGAATATTGATTTACAAGCTTCACTGCCTGAGAACAAGTGGATAAGAGTTCAGGTCTGGACACTCATCAGGGCAATGGAATGGTGGTGCATACCCATCAGTAAGTGGTGCAAGTTGCAACTCCATCCCCATCATGGCATGTAACAAGGAAGGAAAATAACCAGGAGTTGCAAGTTAATTTGGGGTGTATTGGGAGGTGCTTTATCTGACATCCTCCTATTAGTTTTTCCTGCTACTCCATCCTCTTGCCCCCTCATCAGGTAAATGACACCAATTGCTGATGTGTAATTTACACCACCATTTTAGTAATTTTTGAATATGGTCCCACTTGTCCAAAACCAGGTTCAGATAGGTCACTGAGGTCTTCAAGGTGTCCCAGCAGCGCACAGCTGGAGTTAATCAGTGAAGAAACAAAACAAGTTTATACATTTCTTGGGCCAAATCCTGCTGGCCTTATTCACACAAGCATGCTAATTGAAGTCAATGGTATTCTAGGACTAGGAACAAGGATCCACATCATCCAGGAAACCTTAAAGAAAAGAAAATCTATCAACAATAAGTTTGAAAGGGTGGAGAAAAGGAACTGAAACATTTAAAAACCTCATGAGTCACAACAGACTGTGCATTCGTGAGGTTTTGGTGTATTTCTTAGCCAACTTTGCCCAATCTACACTCTGTTATGACTAACTGCTATTATTGAGTATCAAAGAAGGGGTAGCCGTGTTAGTCTGGATCTGTAAAAGCAGCAAAGAGTCCTGTGGCATCCGAAGAAGTGGGTATTCACCCACGAAAGCTCATGCTCCTATACGTCTGTTAGTCTATAAGGTGCCACAGGACTCTTTGCTGCTATTATTGGTTGATCAGTGAGGGGAGAACATTCCCACCTAGCAATATCCCTTTTATCCTAGCACTCAAACTGCAGGTATCACTAAACATCACAATGAACAATAAAATAAAAATCAGAGTAAGTCTATTGAGAAAACCCTATCAGGAGCAAAGAAGGCTGCTTGTCACACAAGCTCTAATGCTTGCAATATCTGGGCCTGGTACAGTCTCATGACTTTGCTCTATAGCAGCTCTTACGTTATGGTGTATGCCTCATCATAAAGCTTAGAACTTTGCAGCCACATATCATGACTCTACAAACTCTCACGGCCAGATTCAACATTGTACTAGTGCAGTGCCTAATGTCAAGGGGGTGCTGTGGCCCCTAGAGAACTTGCAGCCCTGAACCACAGGGACAGCCAAACAGCTTCTCCCACCCTGGAATACCCCCAACAATATAGGTTCTTTGGGATAACTGAAAACCAACTCTGTACCTGCCACAGAAGCCCCTCTGGGCATGGTAACTCCCCCACATGGGCTTTACAGCTGCTTTGGGACCACTTTATGCCGGCATAGGTGGTGAAAAGTGTCTATGAGTCACCACCTCCTGACTAGCCATCTAATTCACATGAGCCTTTACATGCTTCCCCATTTACTTCCACTAGTTGGCACTAGATAAAGGATCTTTTTTGCTCCCTGTAAAAATATACTAGCCTCTGAGTAATAAGAGAAAACTGGAGGGATCAGGAGAGCACAACGGCTACCTATCAGCTAGAAGAGAAGGAGCTGCATCTATTAGCTGCAAAATTCCCCTCTTAAAGCTGCCACTGTTTGGCTTTGCCAATTTTAAAGGGCCAGCAGCAGAAAGGCATGTTCTCCCCATTAAAGCCACTAAGGGGTAGGGATATCATATATTCAGCTTTTAACTATGAGGAAAGAAAGCCCTATATATTTCAAGCCCATCTTCTCTATCTCTATGTAATTGTGTTTGATTGGTCTCAGACTATTCAATTTGGAGGTTTTACCAAGGTAGAGAAATGTTTCATAGATTTTTCCTCAAAAGGTAGAAATGTCAGACAAAATCAGAATCTCTGAAGCACTGGAAGATACCAGTGCTAAGTCTGTGGCTTCAGTTTCTCTTTAGCTGGAGGAATTCCTTTAGCAGCACTTGCGTCTTAAGCAAATTACGCTACCCAAAGAAAAAAAGGTGTCATTACTCAACACATTCTTTCAGGCTATTAAATGGTTCTTTCACGTTATGCTAGTGCATATCTGCGATTCCGCCTGGTACTAGGATATCTAAATAACATTATTATGCTATTACTAATCATATAGCACACCCCCGCCCCCCGTTTGCCTCTGATGCCTGCTCCTTAAGGTGCTGAATGTTGATACACATTAGGGTGCTGTACCAGAACAATCCTCTTATTTTATAAAAAGTTTATTTGTATTTTATAGGTAACAGGTAAAAATATGCATATAGTATACACAGATGGGGATACAAGTTTTAGGTGTGGCATTATAATACATAGATAAGAATAAAGGGATTCAGAACAGTGTTATTTTTTGCAAGAATACACACAGGTACTTTAGTGCAGTATTGCTTTCTGTGAAAAGCAACACAGGTATTTGGTGCAGCATTGTGTCACACGCTGCGTGATATCGGGAGCGGGATTGTGAGACACAGGTAGTTTCACAAGCAGTTGAATTTTTTTACACAGAGAGGTATTTGATTATTTAGTGCAGCATTGTTAGGCCGAGGTGGGATGCAGGTGTTCCTCATTCAGCACATGAAAATGATTGACTATTTCGTAGATATAGAACAGGGCTCTTTTAACTAGAGTGGTTGGCTTTGTTTCTCATGTGTTACAAGTAGCTCGTTGGCTAAGTGGAATAATCCTTTTAATGCATTAATGCCAAGGTAATGTTCAGATTTACTATCCAGCACCACCTGCTGGTAAGCCAGTATCAAATCTGATTTGGAGATTCTTCTGTGAATGTTGAAAAACAATTAGAACTGGGTTATTGACTTACTTCTAAACCAAGGAGTGTAATCACCACACACATACCGTTTGTGTCAGGTGCAGACACACGGTCATGGTGGCCTATCACTGTGAACAACAGAGGAGATTGTCCCTTCATTTTTTCAGAGCCCTGAGTTGCTGCTGCACAATAGTTTTTAGGGGAGAGAGGCACTCAGTGCCTATTGAAAACCAATAGAAGTTGGGTGTCTCATTCCCCATCTGTGCCTTTGAAGATCTCCCTCTTAATACATAAAGGCACTAGTCTAACTTTATGGAATTTTTGAATGGCTGGTTCTGTCCCTGGTCCTTTCTATGCTTGTGCTTCTGTTTCTTCAAACAAACCTATTCCTGATATAAAACAGAGGCACATTTGAGCACAGTTCTCCTGAGTCAGCCCTCTGATTAAATCTTGATCACTCTAAATTTAGTGGTTGAGATTCTGTACTGTGCCATCTGGAAGGTGCAGCCCACGGGGACCGGATTCATGCCCTCAGGATTCTAGGCTGCTCCAGAGGCCTTAACTCTCCCAACATAAATTAGAATAGCCACAGGGGAGCGGCCTGTAGGCTGATCTGCAGTGCCAGGCAACCCAGAATCTCTGTCATGGCATGCACTAAACAGACATGCCTCCTGCACAGAGACTTGCAAAGGGGGCAGTGTAGAGCTGCTTACATCACCTCTACCCTGGGTCTGCACCACCAGAATTTTCCTCAGGCTTCTGTGCACTAGGGCTAGGGTGGGGAACAGAGTCTATTCCAGAGTCTCACACCGTTTTTACCTTTATCCCTGGATGCAAACCAGTATTATATTTGCTACCTGTGGCTGACACCATTCAGTGGCATTTCCCTGGGATTTCTAGTTGCTGTGCTGTGGGTTGTGTTTTCAGAGCCACACAGCTGGGTTGCAATTTAAATTTTTTTTAAATAATTTTACTCTTGAACAAATGTTCAGAAGCAGACATTGTTACGCCAGGTTTTCTGCTCTGAACATCTGATCAGAGTGAAGCTCTACACACTCACAGTTCTACACAGTTCATTATATAAAAGTCCCGTAGCTGGGGATTGTTGTCTGTACAGGTCCTTTTTCACATGACAAGTAGAAAGCGATGCAGCCCACCGCTGCTAGGTACATTTATCTTGTTAACGTCTCTAGGACACGTTGCTTGAGAACAAAGTCTGGGTGATGGCTCTGGAAGCTTCCCCCTTCTTGAGGATCATATTCGCATGCAATTTTATATGTCCACACTGTAAACATGCCCAGTGCTGCAATTTCATAGCGTCAAGTATCAGAGGGCTAGCCGTGTTAGTCTGTATCCACAAAAACAACAAAGAGTCCAAATAAATCTGTTAGTCTTTAAGGTGCCATCGGACTCCTTGTAATTTTATAGCAGTAGCTTTACAGTGAATACCTGGTTCCAGGCACAAAACTGTTTCCCCACCGATATTGCTGGCTGACTATTTGTGCTGCTTTGAGTGAAGTGCCCTGAACCGTATGAAAGAAATCTTTAAAGCTCCCAACCTGGGAAGTGTACAGTGGAACAGACCAGTCAGACCTTTGCATGCTGTGTCCTCTGCTTTCAAAGTTGTTCATGATTTCCAGACTTTTTTGCTCAAGATCAATTTTCCCCATAGGCTGCAGTTGGTAATTCAGGGCAGTGCTTGCTACTAAGAATTCTGTACACACAAACGGATCTCTCAGCTGTTTTTCTAACTTTGTGCCAAACCAATGCAGAAGCCAAGCCTCGCAGACTTACTATAAATTCAGGCAGCGTTTTCCCCCAAGTGCTAGCCAGCGTCATAGACGCTGTAACTTCTCAGCTATTTCTTGCAGGGGAATAACAGTCTCACTTTAATGAGAATGTTGAACACAGTTTTGCTGAGTTCTCTCAGTCCCACTAAGTCCTTTTAGCAGAGCAAAGCATATTTTGTCTAACCCTCAGTGAAAGGTGATCTTAGAGGAAGTTTGATCTTGTGGCTAAGTGAGTGGATTGGGCTTCAGGTGATCTGCGTTCAAGCCCAGGTTCTGCAAAAGACTTCCTCTGTGACCTTGGGCAAGTCCCTTAATCTCACCGTGCCTCACTTCCCCCTCTGCAAAATGGGGATACTGCTGCCTTCTTTCTGTCTGGTCTATTCAGAGTGTAAGTGCTCCAGGATAGGGACTGGGTGTTACAATGTGTATGTACAGCACCTAGCACTGTGAGCCCCCAATCTCATTTTGAACCCTTAAATGCTAATGGATACAAGTAATTAATGATAACTGACAGTAACACAGCTCTTTTCCTCTATTCTTGCTCAGATACTGTGGTGATCGGGGCCCTACATGGACCCAGATAGTATAAGTAGTATGTTATCTGCTTCTAAAATCTCATTTAATTGTTGTATGTGAAAGCAAAACTGTTGCCAACTCTAGCACTATTTGGTATATTTCTTGGGGCACATCTACACTGGAATAAAAGACCCGTGGCATGGCTGGCCTCGGTTCACGGGGCTCAGGCTAAAATATGCTGTGCGGATATTTGGGCTTGAGCTGGACCCCGGGCTCTGGGATCCTCCCTCCTCGCAGGGTTCCAGAGCTCAGGCTCCACCCCGAGCCTTGAACCTCTACATAGCAATTTTACAGCCCTGCAGCCTGAGCCCCATGAACGTGAATCAGCTGCCCCAGGCCAGCTACAAGTGTTTAACTGCTGTGTAGATGTACCCTTAAAGCCCCAGCCCCCAAAGTCATGTGATTCAATGAGACTTTCAGCTTCATTTTTAAGACAGTACGTTTCTAGCCCTCAGGTTTGCAGAGAAAAGCTTAAAAACGTGAACCCTAAAGCCAATAAGCACTCACGATTTATTGTTTTTTAAAAGGTCATGATCTTGGAGACCTGACTCATGGTTTTATTAAAGCTTGGTGTTGGCAATACTGTAACCCTGTGGCTTCATTAAAGCACCTGCCAAACTTACTATTGAAACACTCAATTTTCTTCCTCTGCTTTATTCCTGTCAATTATTTACTATGTCTTCTTGTCCCCCCCTGCTCTCCACCCACAATTCCTCTTTATACCCTCAGTTCCATCTTCAACACTAAAGTGTTGTTAGGAATAACAGTTATAGCCAGAGATGAAACAGGAAATTTAACAACGGCTTTATGAAAGTGGGATGAATTCAACTCCATGAATAGGAGAACTGGCCTAGCCTCAAAGCTCCAGATAACCCTTTCAGGCTTATTCAGCAGCAAATCACCCAGGCAAACTCTAGCAAAGATATTAAGTCAAAAGAATTGACATAATCAGAAGAGCCACTGGCTAATCAGGGATCCAGAGGGCAGGGCTCTGTCACCTGCCAGTTTCAGATTGCTCCTTAACCCTTTTTCACGGGTGTCACCACACATGGGGGAAGTTTACAGGCCACCCATGTTTCGCCTGTCTTGGTTCTCGCTTTGGGAAATGTAGATGGTATCTGAGATGGTTCATAGAGCCAAGTGTTCCATATACATACATTATACATACACTTTAAGTCTGAATTACTGTTGTCTTAGATGAAGGGAAAGAACAAAATAAGAATGATAAGAAATAGTCTCCTTGGGAGAGCACAGTGTGTGCGATTCCTCTGTACCATGCAGCATCAGCTGTGCCAAGCACATTTCCCAGAAATTTAAAGGAGAGATGCACAAAGAACATACACCCCACAAAGGATGGCTTATTGAGCATGCTTTATCGGCCTCTTGCCATCATCTGAGTGTGATTGAGAGCATCAACAAGAGCCAGTGCCATTGGGAGATTACTTACAGCTAAACACATTGCCACCCAGTCTTCCTTGGAAGCTGTGAGGGGGCTGTTTAGGGTTTTTTTGCATTAATTTCTGGAGATTTGTTTATAGTGCTGAAAGTGAAATAGTCGCTGTAAACCAAAATATTCTCAAATCAAGAATTACTAGACCCTAACTCTTGTAATAGGCACCTTTCCCTAGGCCACTAATAGTTCCAGCAGGGCCATTAATCAACTTCCCCAGAATGTTAGTATATACGCAGCCTATCAAAACCCCGCCCCCAGAATGTTAACATATATGCAGCACATCCAACCGATAGAAAGAGGGAACGTCATGTTTCTATGTAAAGAATCCATACGACAGTGACAAATGAGAGGGGTCCTGAGACAGCCAAACGCAGGAGGAGAGAGAAAAGTGACAGAGGGTTTGACAGTCAGACTCTGCTGTAGACGCCTAACCAAGGAGAAAAAAAGGACAAATTGTTGCTAAGAGAAATGGGACAGATGGTTGGAACAAACAACTTGCTGACTCTTGGGGACTTAAAACTCTCCAGATTCTGTGGGGAAAAAACAGTCAGCAAAGCGAAAATCCTTAACATTTGTTTCACTCTCTAAATGTCATGACAGATCATTTCCTAGCATGAAAGGACAAAAAGCAACAAGTGGGGAGACAGTTGGACTTAATACTCCAGCACACCTATAGTTGTCTCTCTGTCCATCATCTTCTCTCCCTCCTTCCCTCTCTCTATTGACTTCTCTCCCTATTCCTCCCACTCCTCTTCTTTTACTCTTTCACCATCACACTCTCTTCACCATTTTCTCTCCTGTTTCCCAAACACACCATGGCAGATACCACCGCCAGAGCCCCCTCTCGAGCTGCTGTGCAGCATTTTCCATTGCACTCCGTCAAGTATGCGAGTCACATTTGAGCTCTGGGACATGGAACGGCTGAGTAATGTCATAGCTCTGGAATTCAGAGCGGCTGGGTAATATCATGGCTTCGGGATACAGTAAGACTGTGTGATATGATGACTGGAATTCAGAGCGGCTGTGTAATATCATAGCTCTAGGACATATTGTCCCTTGGGGGGGTGCATTTACACCTCTCGCTGACATTTAAAGCCATCTGATCCTTTTGGCTCCTGTCGTTCTCATTATAGTGCCAGGTCTTGTCTGGCTCAGAAGTCTCTGACTTCAAGAACTGCGATTGCAGTGAAACCAACAGGTCCCTGAAATCTCCATCACAGAGCAAAGGGGATGAGAGAGAGGGCAGGAGATACTGCAATTTGCTGGGGGTGGGACACCTACCAAGAATTTGTCAAGTCCACTGACAGCAATAAACAATCTCTGAAGGAGGGAGCTGAAAAACTTTGCCAGCAGGGAAGGCAGAGTTCACAAAGCAAGATACACATCAGCAGTGTATATTCAAGATCATCTTTGGACTGGGATTTTTTTGAAGCATGGTCTAGTGGACATAGCACGGGATGTGGTGTCAGGAAACCTGCATTCTATTCCCAGCTTCACCACTGACCTGCTGCGTGACCCTGAACAACCCACTTTGCATCTGTTTCCTACCCCATCCTTTGTCTGTAATGTCTATTTAGATTACAATGTATCACCAGTAAGAGAGCTCTCCAAACTCAAGAGATCTAGAAAATCTAAGCTCAGGTTTGTAAGGGTCTCTGGAGGCAATGACTGTCTCCTTCTTTCAGACCACTTTTAAGATGCCCTTGACATAAGATCCTTGTAGAAGGTTCCTCCAGGACCTTCAGATCTGAAGCCAGTGTTGAGTGAATACCACACACACACACACACCAGGGAGAACACTGCATGGCAATCATAGAACTGGCCAATTGGCCAGATTTCTCCCCCCCCCCCCCCATGTCACCAAGAAACAGAGAGCATTTGCTCTTGTCATCTGAGTGCTCCAGGGATAGCGCTGCTTTGCACTCACACACTCCTGCTCCCTCGTGCACAGGTCTAGGGTTATGTCAGGAGACACTGCTATGAAGAGTTCTCCTTCATCAGGAACACCAGCCAGCAAGTGGCTATGGCGACCATCTCAGCAGCTTTACAGGCACCGGTCCCCTGATGCTCAATAAAGGGATAAAGCATCATGGCGGATATGTGTGAAGTTTTTTCTACTGCAGCTGGTTGTGGAAGGTGCTACAGTCAGCCCAGGTCAGGCATCACAGCAGGCTCTGTCATATCTGACAAGTGGCTGGAGAGATTCACTATCTCTCAGGCCAAGTTGGATGAGCTAGAGCTGGGGAGGGGGACTTGTCATCTTGTGAGACGGTGTGTATTAGGTGATAGTTTAACATTATTGGGCAACACCAGGTGGCCCTATAACAGCTAGTCTTACAAGGTCTGTTTGACTATGTAGGCAGTTAGCTCTTGGAGAAATACTTATTGTTTGGTGTACTTCTTTTCATCAGCTGTGAGTATCACCAGAACAACTCTCTCTTAGGTGCACAGCTCCTGCTTACAAGATATATGCACAAAAGCAAACAAAAACTGTTACAGAGGGCCCTTACCATCACCTAAGCTGCCCATGTGCTGGCCACACTCTGGAGACAACTTGGTGGATCACAAGAGGAGTAGAAATCATTAACAAGTCTTGTCCTGATATCACCAGGCAGGGGCAAACTTCCCACCAAGCCCTTGCAGCTATGGAGAATGTGAGACTTTCCTTTAAACTCTCACTTTCCCTTTCTTTTGTATTTAGTCAACAGAGCAGATCCAGCTGAGGCTCATGTGAGCCAGCGTGAAACCAGGCACAGATTCTGCATGCTGGAAAGTCGGCAAAAAGATTTCTGCCTCAGAAAGAGGCTGCAACCAACCCCCTTCAAGGCCTTCGGGACAGCTGTAAGGCCAGATCCTTAACTGGTGTAAATCAAAGAGCCAATGACTTCAATGGAGCTAGACTGATTAACACCAGCTGAGGAATTGTCCCGCAGTTGTCCACCCACCCACCAGTGGAGATCCCCCAGGTCAGATGGGGGTAGTGCTTCCTGCTCCTCCATGGGATGAGTCCCCCAACGGCAAGTGGGGTCAGACTGGCTGAGAAGGGGTGTAATTTACATCTTCCTGCACCAGCCGCAATGAATCTGGCCTGACCTCCCCAAGCGCCGGCTACTCCTGTTCTTGCTGCAGGGCTCTGACTTTCAGCATGGCACAGGCATAACATCTGCCAGAGGAAGCTCATGCCCTCCCGCTTGTGTGTGTCTAGCCTCCCCCCGCTCAGACACCCTCCCCCCCGGCAGTGGTGGAGATGCACATCTTTGACATCCACTTTCTGCAGAAAGAACGTGGCTCAGAGACTTATTTTTCCACAATTAGGCCCATTCAAACACGCCAAGCGCTGGCCTGGCAATGGGCACCTGGCAAGGGGCCACTTGGTTGCCAAGGAATCCCGGATGCCTCCCAAACATAGAGGCCGTTACAAGGAGCTCGGCAGAGAACAAGGGCCTTAATTGGAGACTGCTGTTTTGTCAGAGATCCAGGAGGAGACACAGAGCGACATGCTTCCCCCCGGGCTCAGAGCAGCAGACAAGCCAGGCTACTGTGGCCATCAGCTTCCTCCGGAGCCACAATGCTAGCACTGATCATGCTTTCCCCCATTGGGCTTTACAGATATCCTGCACAGGCCCTCTGGGCATCAAAAGGTCAGGCTTGTTTTCCAGACACCCGCCCCCTTTTTTAGATCCTTTGCCCCTACTGGGGCTTTCTTAGGGCGTTTTCATGGCAAGGGACAGTTTTGTCTTGAAAGATGGATGGCTGATCAGATAAAATGGTGTACCAAGTATAGGGCAAGCGTATGCTTCGTGTTTCACAAGCACACCCCCACACATGGGATAACTCAGGGGATTGGTAATAGGGCACAGAGCCTTCACCTAGCCCAGATTGGTAGTGACCAAAATTCACTGCCATCTGCTGGCTCTTCAACAGCCTACAGGAAACGTGGATGGTCTTGGCCTAATTCATAATGGGCATCCAACCCACTGGCCCAGCTGGCTCCCTTGTTGACAGCCAAGGATCAAATAGGCCTGGAGACAACATGCCCCTCGCCCCCACAGCAGCGGTCCCTCTGAGATGGGGTGGAGCACTGCAGCATGGGAGCAGCCAGTGCTGCTTCTGGAGACAGACGAAGAGCTCTTGTCTCCAGGGCTGTTCAGCCGGCACCTTTCACCACCATTTATTTTAAATTGACTTTAAAAATCAGCAGAAGATCAATATTTTCAAAGTCCACAGCAGCACAGTCTCTGCCGGCTGTGCAGACACTACCGCGGCTGCTCACTCAAGCCCAGAGTGGCTTGAATCTTCCCTGTAGTTCCCGTCTGCTACGATTCAGATTAATGAGAGACAGGTGAGAATGGGAACCCCCTGTGTAAGGGCCAGCCAGCAGAGAAACGAATGCAGGGGAGGAAGGCAAGGGTAAACTTCAGCTCCCCACAACCCCTAGCTCTCAGCAGATGTTTTGCTTCCCACTGTGCTCTGTATGATGAACTCCACCCTTGGTGGTGTCTGAACCCAGCTCCCCTTACCAAGGAGGGCTCCACCTCTCCTGGGTGAACACTGCTTAGCTAGCCCCTCTAACACAGTGCTCTCTGACTCTACCAACTGCCTACGAGCAGCCCGGGAACACTGGCAAGACCTCCCTAATTCCCAGCCTGCCCAGGAAACTGCAGCTGGAAGATATATCCCTTCTTTGGAGTGATGGGCAATCAATTATACACTGTCACGTCTATGATAGGTGTCGCCCACCATCCCCATCGGTTTGCGTGGAGCTCAGCGCTGGGGCTGCCAGCTGTCTGGATTTTGGCCCAACAGTTCTGATTTTGATGAGGCCATCCAGCAAATTAGGCCGGCAAGACATTACAGGCCTGATTTTCAAGATTAGGTGCACGTAATTACTCATCCTACCCTGCCTATCTAGCCTGTGTGCAAAATTCCTGCAGTTACCCAGCCCAATCTGTACGCGCTTGTCCGGTTACACAGCTGCCTGGCCACTTGCACACCTGCATAGGAAAAGCTGGAGTGATTGCACGAGTAGCTGTGTGCACCTCACTTTGATCCCAGGGCCTAATACATCCCTGGTTCCCTTTCAGCTCTGGCTCATCGTTAGCAGGGTCAGATACCGCGTGATCGCAACATTGCGATGTTGCTTGGTGCCTTGGTGCCTTGTGACAACCAGTCCCGCTGCTGCATCACGATACAATGACCCTGCATCTTGACACAGCACATCGTGACTCTGCAATGGCAAGTGGTCGCAACGCAGATGTCACGCTCACTCAGATTATTCCCCTGGAAGATTTCCCCTTGGCCTCTGTCCCTCTTTGCTGGAGGAGGAGTCTTGTGGTCTCTGCTGGTATGACTAAAATTGTCAGAGAGAGCGAGTACACGCGCCTCCCCTGGCCCACTCCACGGGATTGCTTGCACTGTCGCATCTTGCATTATTGAGTGGGAACTGGAGCTATAACAGAGTCTCCTTGAAATTGCTCTGTCCTGGACACTGGGTTCATTATCAGTGACACTGAGTTATTCTACAGAACGCTCTCTCTGCCAGTTCCACTCCAGATCCTAGATGCCAGTAATGTGATTCTATCTTCTGCCTACTTTCCTTCTGTCCCCGCACCCCGGCCCCTCCCGGCCTTTCACATATCCGGAGCTAGCAATGTCAGGATCATCAGAGGGTGCCCTTTCCTGGAGAGTTAATCACCCAGCGGACAACAGAGACGCATCCCAGGGGCAGTAAACGCCGCATGCCCCCCTGCCCGGTGAATGGCACAGTGTGATGACCCTTCCCATCAGAGGGATGTCTCCACTACGCTAAATACTGCTACTGCTAGGAGTCCCTCTCAGCTGGGATTGATTAAGCCTCCCCAACAGCATTGATCTGATTTGGCAGAACCAAGTCGGGCGAAGGAAACTGCTGTAGCCTTGGTAATATCAAGGGCATGACTTGGGTCCCTAAACACCGGGGTGACAACTGGATCCTGTCTACAAAGGCAAAACCAAACAGGACTATGACAGTCGAGAGACAGCCGGCTGTGCCATCATAGCAGTAGTGTAGGTGGTCCCTTCTTCAGTGTGGGAAGTTGTATGGGTGAAGGCGCCTGGTGCCCAAAAGGGGGCTCCAGAGGAGGCAGCAAAGGGAAGTCCCAATGCAATGATGCTGAAGGGGTGTAGGCCACAGAAAAGGAGAGGCAGGATGGTCCAGTGGTTAGAGCATCCAGCTTCAATTCCCTGCTTCGCCACAGATTGGCTGTGTGACCTTGGGCAAGTCACTTAGACCCAGATTCTCCAATGAGAATTAGCCACCTTTGAGGATCTGAGCCTTAGCCTCTGTGCCTCAGTTCCCCATCTGGAAAATGGGCATACTAGCACTACCCTACTTCCCTGGGGTGCGGTGAGGATCACTCCATTGAAGAGTGCAATGTGCTCAGATCTGATGGTAGGAAAAGCAGTTCTTGTAGGTGTGGGTGAAGTGCCAGTCAGCACAGGGCTGGATCCTCAACTGGGTAAGCCAGTGCAGTTCCGCTGATGGAGCTATGATGATTTACACCAGCTGGGGATCTGGCCCTCAGTATCAAGACTAACTGGAGGTTGTAAGATAAAGGTGTCCTCTACCATCCTTAATATCAGCAGCCCAGTGAAACCCACTGCCTCGCCAGTGCCCAGCTACAAAGGAAAGCTTTGCTGTCAGACCAAACAGGGGAAATACATTTTAATTGTGATTAACTTATCACCTTCTCACAATACGTACATGTCCAGTTTTGGAAGCCCAGTTCACACCATCATTGCCAGATACGATACTAATGTATTTAACATAGAATCATAGAATATCAGGGTTGAAAGGGACCTCAGGAGGTCATCTAGTCCAACCCCCTGCTCAAAACAGGACTAATTCCCAACTAAATCATCCCAGCCAGGGCTTTGTCAAGCCTGACCTTAAAAACCTCTAAGGAAGGAGATTCCACCACCTCCCTAGGTAACCCATTCTAGTGCTTCACCACCCTTCTAGTGAAAAAGTTTTTCCTAATATCCAACCTAAACTTCCCCCACTGCAACTTGAGACTATTACTCCTTGTTCTGTCATCTGCTACCACTGAGAACAGTCTAGATCCATCCTCTTTGGAACCCCCTTTCAGGTAATTGAAAGCAGCTATCAAATCCCCTCTCATTCTTCTCTTCTGCAGACTAAACAATCCCAGTTCCCTCAGCCTCTCCTCATAAGTCACGTGCTCCAGCCCCCTAATCATTTTTGTTGCTCTCCGCTGGATTCTTTCCAATTTTTCCACATCCTTCTGGTAGTGTGGGGCCCAAAACTGGACACAGTACTCCAAATGAGGCCTCACCAATGTCGAATAGAGGGGAATGATCACGTCCCTCGATCTGCTGGCAATGCCCCTACTTATACAGCCCAAAATGCCGTTAGCCTTCTTCGCAACAAGGGCACACTGTTGACTCATATCCAGCTTCTCGTCCACTGTAACCCCTAGATCCTTTTCTGCAGAACTGCTTCCTAGTCACTCGGTCCCTAGTCTGTAACAGTGAATGGGATTCTTCCATCCTAAGTGCAGGACTCTGCACTTGTCCTTGTTGCACCTCATCAGGTTTCTTTTGGTCCAATCCTCTAATTTGTCTAGGTCCCTCTGTATCCTATCCCTATCCTCCAGTGTATCTACCACTCCTCCCAGTTTAGTGTCATCTGCAAACTTGCTGAGAGTGCAATCCACGCCATCCTCCAGATCATTAATGAAGATATTGAACAAAACCAGCCCCAGGACCGACCCTTGGGGCACTCCACTTGAAACCAGCTGCCATGCCATGGAGCCATTGATCACTACCCATTGAGCCTGACGGTCTAGCCAACTTTCTATCCACCTTATAGTCCATTCATCCAGCCCATACTTCTTTAACTTGCCGGCAAGAATACTGTGGGAGACCATATCAAAAGCTTTGCTAAAGTCAAGGAATAACACATCCACTGCTTTCCCCTCATCCACAGACCCCGTTATCTCCTCATAGAAGGCAACTAGGTTAGTCAGGCATGACTTGCCCTTGGTGAATCCATGCTGACTGTTCCTGATCACTTTCCTCTCCTCTAAGTGCTTCAGAATTGATTCCTTGAGGACCTGCTCCATGATTTTTCCAGGGACTGAGGTGAGGCTGACTGGCCTGTAGTTCCCCGGATCCTCCTTCTTCCCTTTTTTAAAGATGGGCACTACATTAGCCTTTTTCCAGTCATCCGGGACCTCCCCCGATCGCCATGAGTTTTCAAAGATAATGGCCAATGGCTCTGCAATCACATCCACCAACTTCTTTAACACCCTCAGATGCAGCGCATCCGGCCCCATGGACTTGTGCTCGTCCAGTTTTTCTAAATAGTCCCGAACCACTTCTTTCTCCACAGAGGGCTGGTCACCTCTTCCCCATACTGTGCTGCCCAGTGCAGCAGTGTGGGAGCTGACCTTGTTCGTGAAGACAAAGGCAAAAAAAGCATTGAGTACATTAGCTTTTGCCACATCCTCTGTCACTAGGTTGCCTCTTTCATTCAGTAAGGGGCCCACACTTTCCTTGACTTTCTTCTCGTTGCTCACATACCTGAAGAAACTCTTCTTGTTACTCTTAACATCTCTTGCTAGCTGCAACTCCAAGTGTGATTTGGCCTTCCTGATTTCACTCCTGCATGCCTGAGCAATATTTTTATACTCCTCCCTGGTCATTTGTCCAATCTTCCACTTCTTGTAAGCTTCTTTTTTGCGTTTAAGATCAGCAAGAATTTCACTGTTAAGCCAAGCTGGTCGCCTGCCATATTTACTATTCTTTCTACACATCGGGATGTTTTTTTCCTGCAACCTCAATAAGGATTCTTTAAAATACAGCCAGCTCTCCTGGACTCCTTTCGCCCTCATGTTATTCTCCCAGGGGATCCTGCCCATAATATATACTGGCTCATTGCAAAAAGTCTACATAAAGAGAGCACTGAGGTCACAAAGTTAAGCATTCAAACATCAGGAAATGCCAGAGCTACACAATTTTAACACTGCTTATTTGTGCACATCCTTATGATACAGCCTGTAATTAACATGATCACGTTTTTTTCCCAAATTCTTCCTGCGACCCCCGAGGGGAGCATGGTGTGTTGTAGTGGTTATTTTCCTCTTCTAGGTGTGCTCTAATGTCATTGTCATAATGGGCCAGTTTGTCTCTTTTGGTTAAAGGTTTTATATGATAAGTTCTCTCCCTGTAAGGATTATATTTCAGTAATGGATGGTGACCAAATTAACACTTATATTCAGTAGCATCCAGAGGCCCCAATCGAGATCAGAGCCCCATTGTGTTGGGTGCTGCACATTCACATGGTCCCTGACTTTCCAACGAATGGCAGAGCCTCTCTAATGGGCAGCGAAAGGGATGCGCCGGTTAACTATGAGGCTAATTTACATGTTCACATCCTAGCATCCTTGCTTAGGTGCAATGACGGGGACGAGGCAGTTAACTGTGTAGCTAATTTAGCTGCTAACTTGGGTGACCTAGATCTGCCAGCGCATTTTTGCTCTCGCTCTGTCTATTAAATCCGTAGGACACTGGGTAAGTACATTGGCTTTCCATGGAAATGATTCAGACTCAGCACTGCAAGCTACTCCCCACGGGGATCTAAGTTTCTAGACAACACAGAATCCCGCTCACTCCCCCGCACCCTCCCCAATGGCAGGGTGGTCCGGGACCTTCCCCTCTCACATTTCCCTCCATCTGAGGGCTTCTAATTGGCATGGTGGTGTGAGGGGCTGGGTCCCCTCTTTTGCCCCCTCTCCTTTTGGCATCTGCATGCGTCTCAACCAGCTCCTCTGCTGTGCTCCCCCTTGTGGTAGCAGGTGGGGGTTGCAACTCAGCATTGGAGCCAGCGAGGAGGGAGCTCACGCCAGCCCTTGCTCCATCCCAGCCTCTCCCCAAAAGCCACAGGCTTCAGACCTCACTAATTCCCCCACCTTCCTGGGGCCCAGCTTTGTCAGATGTTTACAGCCTTGGGCCTCCCTTCACTGGCCCTCGGGGAAGCTCTGTGTTTCCAGCCCCTCGGCTCTCCTTTGAGCTCCTCCCGCTTTACCCCCATCACCCCGATAGGATGGTGCCCAGGACCAGGTGTGGTGAGCAGCACCCAGCTCCGGGATGTGGCACCTGGGTGGAGCTGAACTGACTTCAGCGTTCGCCTGCCAGCAGAGGCCCCAGTTGCCCTACACAGGCGACTAGAACCCACTAGGTTCCCTTCACGAAGCTTCCTGGATGATTTTCTGTTACAGGATAGAGGCCCAGTCTGGCATCCTCACAGCTCCCAAACCTCCCGCTCCTGGGGGCAATAATGACCATTTGGGCCAGGTTTGGGCTCCCCATGGATTTCAGCAGCAGGACTTTGCCGGGGCTAGAGCGGGAAAGGCAGCCGGAGCCCCCTGGGACGGGGGCGGGGAATGGGAAGAGAATTGGGGTGGAATATTCTAGTATTTCCAGCATTCCCACTGCAGCCTTGCCCGCGGATCTTTCGCTGCTGCTTTTTAAAGCCTGCTTCCCCTGGGATGGCACAGCTAATTTAACCAGAGGTCAGTCTCTCTGGGTCAGGGCGGAGGAAGGATGCAAGTGGGACAATGTTCTATAAAAAGATCCTGGCTGCTGCTTTTTTGTAATTCCGTATCGATTTTCCCTTGCGTATCTGTACCGGTTCCGTGCAGTATGAGACGAGGGGGGATGGGAGATCTCACCTGCACTGCCCCTGCTCCTGAAACACATCAAACCAGCCTTCGCATCACCTGCATTACGCTAGCTAATGACGACTAGGAATTTACTAATCAGCTGAGCACACCCTCATTCAGACTGGCTGGGAGGAGAGCTGTGCGTGGAAGGTGAAGGCAGACTGTAGCAAGGCCCCTCCATACCCAGCATCAGACGCTGCCTCTGCCTTAGTCTCTCCTCAGTTTCAGTCGTTCTCCTACTCCAAGCATCCAGCCCGGTCAGGTCACTGCAGTCACCCAGCTCGCCAGCTAAATCCACTCCTTTGGGAATGTAAAAAGCGACAAAGAGTCCTGTGGCACCTTATAGACTAACAGACATATTGGAGCATAAGCTTTCGTGGGTGAATACCCACTTCGTCAGACGCATGTAGTGGAAATTTCCAGAGGCAGGTATAAATATGCAGGCAAGAATCAATCTAGAGATAACGAGGTTAGTTCAATCATGGAGGATGAGGCCCTCTTCTAGCAGAAGAGGTGTGAACACCAAGGGAGGAGAAACTGCTTTTGCAGTTGGCTAGTCACTCACAGTCTTTGTTTAATCCTGAGCTGATGATGTCAAATTTGCAAATGAACTGAAGCTCAGCAGTTTCTCTTTGAAGTCTGGTCCTGAAGTTTTTTTGCTGTAAAATGGCTACCTTGACATCTGCTATTGTGTGGCCAGGGAGGTTGAAGTGTTCTCCTACAGGTTTTTGTATATTGACGTTCCTAATATCTGACTTGTGTCCATTTATCCTTTTACGTAGGGATTGTCCAGTTTGGCTGATGTACATAGCAGAGGGGCATTGCTGGCACATATCCTTTGGGGATATAAGCCATGGATTCCAGACACACGCAAGGCTTCTAACACTGTTGTTTCCCTGGGCTCTAGGCAGTCCCTTCAGCCTCACCATGTTCCCACAGATGATAGCACCCACCCACTAAGGGGCAGGATAGGGGGAGCCCACGCCCACCCATAGTGGTACCCGGCCCTGAGCAACCAGGCAGTCAGCCCTCATAATACAAAATCACCAGGGCTTCTCCTCAGGGTCTCTGCCCCTACACTCCCAGCCCTGCTGCTCTTGAGAGGGCACCAACTCCAAGATCTGCTCTCCTTAGAGTCTCCTACTTGCTTCCTCTAGGCTATGGGCTGCTCGTATTTCCCCAGCAGTCCTGGTCTTAGTCACCTGCCCCTATCTTGGTCTCCTCTACCTGGCAGGTGGGCTAAGCCTGGCATAGGGGCAGCTGAGCCCCAACCCCCTTAAAGGGCCAGCTCACCCTGTAACACCAACCTTGCCCCAAAGGTCAGTGCCTTCTAGGAGACGTTCTGGAGCCAAGCCCAAGGCAGCGCTTGTCTTTGCTCTGTATTTTGGGATAACGCTTGGTATTTTTACATCCCTTGCCATTGAGCGATGCCGTCCATCAGGTGTCAGTTGCAGGCCTCATTTATAGCTTGTAAGGGGGTCACAGGGTGGAGGGGCAGGGCAAGGAAAAGGGAGGTGAGTGATGGGCAGACTGAAGCAAGGAAGGGTATTGCAGAGGGCTAGCATACTGAAGGGATGATAGGTAAAATGGCCCGTGGCAGATATTCAATAATAATCCCTAGCACATTTTACCAGCAGATCTCAAAGGGCTCTACAAAGGAGGGCAGCATCATTATCCCCTATTTTACATATGAGGAAACTGAGGCACAGAGTGGTGAAGTGACTTGCCCAGGGTCACTCAGCGGGCCAGTGGCAGAGCCAGCAACAGAACCTAGGTCTTCTGAGTCCTGCCCCACTGCACTACCCACTAGACCCCACTACCTCCAATGGGCAGAGAAAGGAAAATCAGCTTGGAATAATTGAAACAACAACTAAGGGGTGTTGCTTCCCTTCCTGGCCACATACCCCTGATACTCCTTTGTCCGTGTGTTGGCCCATTTAGATGATAAGCTTTTCACTGGGGGGGACGAGCCGCTCTTGTTCTATGTTTGTACGACCCACACTTACACATGTGGATCCCTGTCCCACCTCTACCCCTGGTGGCTGGATATGGTTGCGGTTTAGGAGCCTGTTACTGGCTTTGTGATAATGCAGCTGGGTCTTTTAGCTCAGGCCGCAGTAAGGATTCTTGGCTGTAAAGCCAGAGGCCTTGGCTACACTTGGGAATTCACAGCGCTGCTCCGAGGGGAATAGCTTGCAGCGCTGCGAGCGAGCGTGCAGCGCTGCAGGCGCTGATTACACTGGCGCTTTACAGCGCTGCACTCGCTGCGCTGGGGGGGGGGGGCGTTTTCACAACCCTGAGCGCAGCAAGTTGCAGCGCTGTACAGCGCCAGTGTAGCCAAGGCCAGAGATGCACAGACCCATCCCAGGGCATTGCGTTAGGTTTGTAAATGCCTAGGCCGTTCTTGGACGCTAGACTATCTTGGCCACGCAGGACCATAAGAAGGAGTAAGTGCCCCCTTACATCACCCCGCGCTGGCCCCCTCGAAGCAGGTCTGAGCATGCAGAAATAAGCAAGGTGGGTGGCCAGATTCATTGCGCTTTCAATATGTAATTCAATGAGCACTGATACAGCATGGAGCCGCTCCACTGCGCGCCTCAATCAGCCTAGGGGCACTGAGAAGTCCAGCGATGGCCCATTAATGCACCCCCCGGGGGGGGGGGGCGCGTAGCAGGACTGGAATCTGGCTCATTTGTCACGTCACCTTCAATTAAAAAAATATACTGAAAGCAGTGCAGCAATGTATGCTTCCACTCCAAAAAGCAATCCCTGCGAAAAGGCTAAGAGAAAACAACAGGGAAAAGGCTCTGAGGCCCAGCTCCTCAAAAGGGCCTAACTCCCATGGAAATCAGCAAATACCTCAACACCTTGGAGGCTCTGGCCCATAGATCCCCTCGCTCCGCTGCTCTGAGTAAGCTAGGGTGATCAGATGTCCCGATTTTATAGGGACAGTCCTGATTTTTGGGTCTTTTTCTTATGTAGGCTCCTATTACTCCCCACTCCCGTCCCGATTTTTCAAACTTGCCGTCTGGTCACCCTCGACTAAGTCCATTGTTCATCTCTCTCTTTTAAGGTCATGTAGGGAGGTTCGGCCAGGGCTCATCTCCCTTCAGGGCGGTGGGGAGCCAGACCGCCTCGCTACTTCGGTCAGGTGTGTCGGGGAACTAGCTTGGCTGTGCGGCAAACAGTCAGCAGCTCAGACCCTCAGATGGGGCCAAGCGAACAGTTCAATATTAGCAAGCCCCGGCCCTGGATCAGGGCGGGGCAACAAACAGTCAGTAGCTCAGGCCCTCAGGCAGGGGCTGAGCAAACAGTTGAACAGCAAACCCCAGGCTCCTGGCTCTGAGCAGCCGGGGAGAGGGGGAGACTGCCACCCACGAGGTGGGTGGCAGGGGGGACGCAGGCCCACCCACTCCACTGCGTCCCAGCCCGGGGCCCTAGCAGCGGCAGAAGACCCGCTGCTGTGTCAGTGGGGATCCTGACCGCTACACACTGACATTGGCTCTGGCAGTGTTGCAGCCTGACTAGGGTCGGCTGCCCCCGGGCTACTTCCTACCTCCCCCTCTAGAGGTACCTGGGTCTGGATGGCGTCCTCCAAGGGGTCACACACCATGGGCTCCTCGGGGTAACTGGCGCACGGTTGGCTTGGCAGCTCCTCGGGGTAACTGGCGAGAGGGAAGTTTGGCAGTGTCTCTGGGCTCGGGCTAGCATCAGGCGTTGGCTGGTCTGGCCGATTGCCATGGTCTCCCAACTGGGAGCTACACCACAGGCGTCTGGCCTCTCCGGTGGTTTTGTTTCAAGTGAGCTCTGGGGTCAGGCTTTTATACTTCCTGTCCTGCGCCTTGACCTCTGAGGGGCGGGCGCAGGGTTTGCTGGCTCCGCCCACTTTTGCGTCCAGAGAGGCTCGTCCCCCTCCGGGGTGGCGGGGAACCAGACCGCTTTGCTACACACACACACACACCCTTAAGTCTGGCTCCCGCTCGTTGGGGCCAGACTCTTCCATACCTCCCAAGCGGGGCAGGAAGTCAGCATTAGCGTGGTCCTTGCCTGCCCTATGGCGAACCGTAAAGGCATAGGGCTGTAGCACCAGGTACCAATGCTGTATTCTCATATTATTGTCTTTCATTTTGTTCATCCACTGAAGTGGGGCGTGGTCGGTGACTAAGGTGAACGGGGCTCCAAGAAGGTAGTAACGTAGGGCATCACAAGCCCATTTCACTGCAAGGGCCTCCTTCTCCACCACCACATAGTTCTTCTCCCGTGGAAACAATTTCCGGCTGATATATAAGACTGGATGGTCTTCCCCATCTATTTCTTGGGACAGGACGGTGCCCAGTCCTACCTCCACGGCATCCATTTGGAGGATGAAGTCTTGATTGAAATTTGGGCTGTAGAGGACTGGTTCACCGCAGAGACTCGTTTTGAGTTCCTGAAAGACGTCTTCACATTCCGGGGTCCAAACCACACGTTGAGGGCTGTCCTTGGTTAAAAGGCCGGTCAAAGGGGCGGCGATAGATGCAAAATGGGGAATGAAATGCCGATAATAGCCAGCGAGCCCCAAGAACTGTCGCACCTGATGCTTTGTGGTGGGAGGCGGGCAGGCCGCCAGGGCCTGGACCTTTCCCACAAAGGGCTTCACTTGTCTGTTCCCTATGATGTAGCCCAGATAAGTAGTCTCTTGCCATCCAATGCGGCATTTTTTTGGGTGGGCTGTCAACCCGGCGGCCCGCAAGGATCTCAGGACTGCAGCTACCCATACCAAATGATCCTCCCAGTGGCGGCTGTAGATGACCACATCGTCTAGGTAGGCAGCCGCATAGTCTTGATGGGGTTGGAGGATACGGTCCATCAGCCGCTGAAACGTGGCTGGGGCCCCATGAAGGCCGAAGGGCATCCGGGTGAATTGGTACAGACCTGTTGGGGTGGCAAACGTGGTCTTCTCCCTTGAAGCGGGGTCAAGGGGGATCTGCAAGTAGCCCTTGCTGAGGTCAAGTGTGGTGAGGAAACGAGCCTCCCCTAACCGGCCAAGCAGCTCATCTACGCGAGGCATCGGATACGCGTCAAATTTAGAAATGGCGTTGACACGTCGGAAGTTGATGCAGAAGTGCCGCGTCCCATCAGGCTTGGGTACTATCACTATCGGGGTGCGCCATTCACTCTGTGAGGGTTCAATTACGCCCAGCTCTAGCATGGCTTGTACTTCTTCCTCAACGATCTGCCGCATTCGGTGCGGCAAGGGCCTGGTCACTTCTCAGATCACTACCCCAGGTTCTGTCTGAATGGTATGATAAACCAGGGTTGTGTAACCCGGCTGGCCGGTGAAGGTTCGCAGGAATGCCTGCAGGAGGCACCGGATTTGCTTGCGTTGTTCGTCTGTGAGGGTCTCCGCGAGCTGGGGCCCCTCGGTGTCCTGGGTCAGGGCGGCATGGGGGCCCAGTTCTGGTTCCAGCGGGTCCTGGGGCAGGCCCCCATAGGGTAGACCAAGCTCCGGAACCGCTGTTGGAAGGTCTCCGGACTAACGTCCAAGGCATCTAAGATTGCCGCCTTTACCTGGGTATAGTCCCATGCCGCGTCTGTGGACAGGCCACGATATACGGTTTGGGCAGTCCCGGTCAGATACGGGGCCAAAATGTAGCCCATTGGTCTTGGGCCCAGCCTGCGACTAACGCCACCCTTTCAAAAGTCACAAGAAAGGCTTCTGGGTCATCGTTGGGGCCCATCTTTGTCAACCGGATGAGTGGAGCTAGGCTGGGTAGTCCAGTGCTACCCGCAGGCTGGGGCTCCGCAGGACAGGGCAGCAAGGTCATCAACTGCTGCAGGCATTGCTGCTGGTAGTCCCAGTTCTGGCGTCCCAGCTCCAAAATCAGCTGTTGTTTTTGGGCCCTGAGTTGCTGGACCAGCTGCTGCTGCTGCTGGAGCTGGGCGGCCTGCTGCTGTTGTTGGCTTTTGGCTAGGAACTTAATAAGCTTGTCCATATCCATGGTCGCTCGGGCATGCTCTGCCGCAGATCCCTTCTCACAAGGATCGGGGGATCGCTGCCCGCATTCTCCACCACGTGTAGGGAGGTTCGGCCAGGGCTCGTCTCCCTCCGGGGCGGCGGTGAACCAGACCGCCTCGCTACTTTAGTCAGGTGTGTCGGGGACCTAGCCTGGCTGTGCGGCAAACAGTCAGAAGCTCAGGCCCTCAGGCGGCACCGAGCGAACAGTTCAATATTAGCAAGCCCCGGCCCTGGGACGGGCAACAAACAGTCAGTAGCTCAGGCCCTCAGGCAGGGGTTGAGCAAACAGTTCAATAGCAAACCCCAGGCTCCTGGCTCTGAGCAGCCGGGGAGAGGGGGAGGCTGCCACCCACGAGGTGGGTCACAGGGGGGACGCAGGCCCACCCACTCCACTGCGTCCCAGCCCGGGGCCCTAGCAGCGGCAGAAGACCCGCTGCTGTGTCAGTGAGGATCCTGGCCGCAACACACTGACATTGGCTCTGGCAGTGTTGCAGCCTGACTAGGGTCGGCTGCCCCTGGGCTACTTCCTAACTCCCCCTCTAGAGGTACCTGGGTCTGGACAGCGTCCTCCAAGGGGTCACACACCATGGGCTCCTCGGGGTAACTGGCGTACGGTTGGCTTGGCAGCTCCTCGGGGTAACTGGCGAGCGGTAGGCTTGGCAGTGTCTCTGGGCTCGGGCTAGCATCAGGCGTTGGCTGGTCTGGCCAGTCCTTGGGCCGGCCGCCAATTGCCATGGTCTCCCAACTGGGAGTTATGCCACAGGCATCTGGCGTCTCCAATGGCTGTGTTTCAAGTGAGCTCTGGGGTAGGGCTTTTATACTTCCTCTCCTGCACCTTGACCTCTGAGGGTCGGGTGCAGGGTTTTCTGGCTCCTCCCACTTTGGCATCCAGAGAGGCTCATCCTCCTCCGGGGCGGTGGGGAACCAGACCGCCTCGCTACAGGTTCCCTGGACTATTTGACCCCTCGCTTGCTCCCCAAAAGCTCAGCCCCCTTACGGCAGCAGCTTGGGACCCAACAGCCCCCTTCAAATCACTTCCTTTTGAGCAGCTCCCCACTCCCCAGCCAGCTTTTACACTCCACGGGGCTCAGGAGGCCCCAGAATGGAGCTGAAAGGCCCCCTTGGGGAGGGGCTAGTTTAAGCTGCCATGTGTCCTCCTTCTACCCATCCCACTCTGCCGCGGCATCTTCTCCCTGTCACTTTCAGGTTCCTTCCCACGGAACATAATGGACATAGGGGTCTTGGGTGCATGGCTAAGCGGCAAGCTCCCCACTGTGCCCCCTGCCCCCAGGATCTGGTGACCTCATCAGACAGGCCTAAGCAGGCAGTCGCAATGCGGCGTTGGGCAATCGGTGGCTTTCCAGGGTTGGATGCTCTTGCAGAGCCAGGCCGGTGCTGGAGCAGTGTGGAAGGGGAGCATACTCATAGTGCCATCTCACAGGCAATGCCGTGTGCTCTTCCAGGAAGGCAGGGCTTGGGCCCCACCTCCCTCCCCCGCCTTTGGGGCAGCTTGCATGAGGGCATAGTGCACCCTCCCCTCCCCAGGGGCATTCCTGCAGGGGCTCACCACCCACTTTCTGGTCCTTGGCCTGGCTGGGGAGGCAGCCCTGTCTCCCAGCTGTAGCAGGAGAAAAAGAGATTAATCATCCGACTCTTCCAGCCCCAGCCCCTGTCTTTAAAGCATTAAATGAGCAGCGATTGGCGTCTTTGGCGATCGTGGATCAGCGGGCAGGCTGCTGGAGAAAGCACTGGGTGGGAATCTGGACAGATCTCCTAACGCAGAGTGCAACATTCAGCACAGCCTGTACTGAGTGTTTCACTGCTCTGGTGTGTGTTTGTGCGGGAGGCAGGATGGTTCTGATATGTAACAGAGCTCAGCCCTTGGGGCGCTAATTGTCCAATTTCAGATTTCCCCCCCTTTTTAATAAGCTTTCGCCAGTGAGAAGTGCTGCCACCAGCAGAAGTGATTTTCCACTCACAGCTCCTGTCTCACACACACACTCCCTGCATCCAACCAGCGACTGCGGCCTGAAATCATATTTCATGCATTAAGTTAATGTCTTACTGGAAGCAACCAGAAATCTTACCCTGATGACGCAACACACGCAGGGTTATTTTGGGGCGGATATCGGTTTGCTTATAAAACGGTCTGTCCTGGCAGGGCAGTCGCAGGAAATGAACCTGTAGCTCTAGACATGTCCTCGATCAGATCCCGAGCAGCAGGGCAATTGGAACTGTGAGAAGCTGCGCTCATGGGCCGGCGGCTATCTTCGTTATTATCAGCGCTCGCTGGCTGGTTCTATATACAGTGCTGGAGGCAGGTGCCTTGATTCATTATGCGATAAACAGCATGTTCACAGTCACAGTAAGCACCCCAGCACCACAACAGGAGTTTCACAAGCAGTAAAGCCATCTGCAAAGTTTTGGTTTTGCCCATGCGGTGGCAGCGCGGGCTGGGGCGAGACGAAGTCTCTTTTTGCTGTGTAAGATCCTGCTGGCTGATCAGATTCTCTCTGGGCTGCTGCTGTCTGACACCTGAAACAGGAGGGTGCTGTTTTGGCTTGCAGCCATGTGCCTTTCCACCCTTGGGTGCTGAAGCCGTGGGGTGCTCACAATGGAGCGTTTTCCATTTCTTGTTTGACTTGAAGTGCATTTAGTGCCAGCAAGCAGCATCTGACAGCCACGGAGACTGACAGCCCCTAACCCTAGCACAGAGATGGCTTCCTCCCACAGCCCTGCCAGCTCTGCTATAGGCTGACCCCTGGTCACCCAGCCAGATCTGATCCCTGGTGAATTATTCGACGGGCTGTTGGCAGCCAGCTGCCAGTTGGGGTAGCCCATGGACTGCTGTGATCAGGGCCAAGGGCCATATAGGTGCCTGGCAGCCTGAAAATAGAGGAGATGCTTTGGTAGCAAAAACCCAATGCTCTCCCTATGCACCCCATGGAGTTCAGCCCAGCTGTGGTGATGAATTCAGCCCAATGGGCCTCCGCACTCCATGCAGGGGCCATCTCTAGGTCTGGCTGGGGAGTTCGGTCTCTATGGCCTATTCTGTCCTTGGCCTCTCTGCTGAGCCTGCCCAGCGAAAGGGTCCAGCTGGTGTCCATGGTGGCACCATTGCTCTGATGTCTCCCCGCTGCCTGGTCCCAGCCGATGCGGCTCCTTGGATCACCTGCTCCCTCCAGCTGCCTCAAATCACCACTGCTTCCTGGGACCTCACTGCGCTAGCTCCTAGGCTGCCTCCCATCCCTACCGCTGACTGACGCCAGTCCCCCAGAGCCCCTGATGGCAGTTCAGGTGAGCTGTGGGTATCCCAGGGAGACTACAAGGTCAGCTCTTAGTGGGGCAATGGGAGTGGACAAGTGAGACAGTCTGGACCAGTCCTCAGGTGGCTGTGAACTGTACCCTGACCTGCCACGCTGCCCTGCTGGCCTCTCTGGCTGCTAGGTCCTGATCCAAGAACCCTGCCCAAATCAGCCTCCGTTCCTGAGGGGTGGCAGCCAGAAGTTCCCTAACGCGCCCAGCAGGGGGAGCTTTCAGACTGTTCCTACCGTTTGGTTTAGGAGCAGATGTGCTCGGGTGGCTGCTAGTGCTCTCTCGCCTGCTCCATTTCCAGGGGGGCGCAGGCTGTGCACTGCGCCTGGACTGCCTAATGAACACAGGGCCTCTTTAGTTCCCTTCAGATGCAGGGAAGGAGAAAGGGTTTCCAGGAGCAGAGGGGGTTACTCCTAGCAATGGGCGTGTGACAGACCTGCACTACCTAGAGCTCTGGGCGAAGGGGCACTTCAGTCTCAGCCCCTATTTCCAGTTGCTCGCTCTAAAAACCTCTCCCTTGGCCGGCAAATTTCCACATACAATCATCACGCACAGGCCTCCCTGAGATTTCCCAACCAGCACTATTAGTTACATTGCCATAGGGCCCAGCAGCATTAACAGAGGTCAGGGCCGCATGGCGCTGGGCAAACCCAGAGTGAGAGACGCTCCCTACCCCACAGCGCCCACAAGCCAAATAGACAAGAAGTGGGAAAACAGACGGATTCTTATCCCCATTTTACAGATGAGGCACTGAGGGCCAGAGGGATTAGAGGCTCAATTTTCAAGGGCTCAAACCCTGCCACAAAATAGCTCAGCACCTATGTAGGTACTTAGATGTAGCCCAGTTTTCACTGAAAGACTCATGGGCAGCACCCACCATCCTAGGCACTTTTGAAAGGAACTTGCCCATGCTCACAGAGTGAGGCTGTGGTAGAGCTGGGAATTGAACTCACGGTTTCTAAATCCCAGCCCACTTCTTCAGCCACAAGATCAGCGTCCCTCCCTGTGATAGGGGTTTACAGACACCTCCCCCCTCCCCCCGAACCAGGGCAAGGAACAGAGCAACACTGGGCTAGGGAAGCCCACATGCTCCCAGTGGAGGAATAGAATCACAGAAACGTAGGACTGGAAGAGACCTCAATAGGTCATCTAGTCCAGTCCCCTGCACTGAGGCAAGACTAAGTAATATAGGCTAATAGTTTAAACCAATGGCTCTCAACCTTTCCAGACTACTGTGCCCCTTTCAGGAATGGGATTTGTCTTGCGTACCCCCAAGTTTCACCTCACTTACACTACTTGCTTACAACATCAGACATAAAAATACAAAAGTGTCACAGCACACTATTACTAAAAAATTACTGACTTTCTCATTTTTACCATATAAATCAACTGGAATATAAATATTGTACTTGCATTTCAGTGTATAGTAGATCAGTGGTCTCCAAACTTTTTTGATCGCGCACCCCTATCAGTAAAAATTTTTTGAGCTCTACCATTTTTGCTGCCCCAAGCAAAAAAAAAAAAAAAAAAAAGGTGCTCGGACTCCCGCCCGAACTACCAAAGCGGCGCTGCTCCGGCGGCACTCCTCCTGCCGCGCACCCCGAAGGATCCTCTTGCGCACCCCCTAGGGTGCGCGCACCCCACTTTGGAGACCACTGTAATAGATAGAGCAGTATAAACAAGTGCTTTTTATGTAGCTTGTTGTAAAACTAAGCAAATATCTAGATGAGTTGATGTACCCCCTGGAAGATCTCTGTGTACCCCCAGGGGCACAGGTACCCCTGGTTGAGAACCACTGGTTTAAAAGGACATTGGTAGCCCAAGAAAATGAAACATGGCTGAAGCTGGGAGTTGTGATAGGAGTGGCTATAGAGTTTTTCAGGCTAAGGAGAGGTTGGTTGGGTCCCTTGGGACTGCGCTAACGGAAGCTGCATGCAAGGGAGCTCCCAGGCTCAGTCCCTTGGGGCTCCCAAACCCACCATTCAACAGTGTGATCAGCCCCACTTGGGATGTTACAGACCCCGCTCAGTCAGCCCTGAGGGGGTGAGAGCAGGGGGGAGGCATGGAGAGGGGGACACAGCCACTGCCAGAGCGAGTGTGGGGTGGTTGCAGGACTGGAGGGGAAGTAGAGTATATGGAGACTGAGGAGTTATTTCCATGCATCCCGCTCTGCTGCATTTTGGTCGGCTGAATCTCCCCCCCCCACACACACATAGTTATTGCCATCCTCCCCTCCTTACTCCCCACTCTCTCTGAATTGCTAAGGTACTGGAAGAGGGAAAGGCTAGTGGCCTGAACACAGGGCTGGGAGACAGGTGTTCTAGCTCCCAGCCCCTCCCAGCCCCTCTGTGGTCAACTCACAGGGGCTCTGTGCCTCGGTTTCCTTTGTCTGTACAATGGGGACAGTGAGACTCACCTCCCTGGCCAGGGCCGGGAAGGGGAGGTAGCTGATCCTACTGAAGTGCTTTGAAGGGCTACACCCCCCAATCCCCAGAGAAACCCCCTCTCTCTTCTGTTCCTGCACAAGTAGAGGAATGGAGATTCAGGACTGGGAAGGAGCATCCCATGGGCCTCTTCGCCTTTCTCCCAGTCCCCACCCTCCCCACTCACTGCTTCATGGCACACCCTAAATCCCAGCAGGCAGCATGGCTGCCACCCAGCTGTCTAACATTAGGAGCGTTAGTGAGGAAGCAGGCTAATGAAGTACTGGTGGTTGAGTTTCCTGCTGCCTCTCATCTCTGAGGTGCCATCAGGCACTGCCCAGGAGGAGAGGAGCATGTGATGCACTGAGGGAGAAGGCGGCAGGACAGAGACACCTATCACTGCCTCAGGAGGGACCCCACTTCCCTCACCCCATCCCAACAGGCCCTGGGTCACATTCTACCAGTGGCCCCTCAAGTCTCCAGGATGTTGCTCTCCATCCCAATGGGTCCTTGCAAAGCATGAGGCCTGGGGGGCTCCATTGCCCACCCTGATGGGCCCCTGCAAGGTTGAGAAGCCCCCCAACTTCACTCCCTGTACTGAGGGGCCCCAGAAGACATGGGAAGGTCAACACAACCCTGCCCCTTCCTCAGGAGGGTCAGGGTCCTGTGCACTGAAGGACACATGGGCTTGGAGATAAAGTTGTTTCCTGTCACCCTCAAGGTGTGTGTGAAAAGGGCATTAGTCTCTCTCCGCCGGGCAGGCCAGAAGGGGAAGAAGTCATATCCACCCCTGGCTTTTGGGCCATGGCTGAGGTCTGGCAGGCCTGGGCGAGAGATGAGTCATTGCCATGGCAATCAGGGGCATGCGCGGGTGGCACAGCCACCGAGGGGCAGCCAGCCTCTCGCGCTGCTTCCCAGTGACGTCCGGGAGATTGTAGCTCAGTGCCTAGCCTGGCACCAGGAAGTCGGTTGTTGTGGCTTTTGCTCTTTACACAACGTACATAACATGAAGGAACCAGATAGGCACCATGGGGGCCAAGTCACTGTCTTTACTGAGCAGAGAGGACACACAAGGCCTAGCTACATGTGTACAGTGCAGCACTGCAGGGCTCCTGGGGGCTTCTGGAACAAAGAAGACAATGAGGATCACTGACGCCTCACAGACCATTTACGGAGATACTACCCAATTCTTATATGCTACAGCAGCGAACCCGGGTCACAGGGACCAAGCCTGTCAGGAGTGAAAACACACTATGGATATACAGAATTAATGGCCAATTCTAGTGCCCATCCACCCAACACACACACAGCCGGTCCCTATGTACAGCCAGTCCATCCAACTCCACATCCTTGCTCCTACCCAGCATGTCCATTTAGCTCCCCACTGCACCTCCCTCCCCCAGCCAGCCCACTTATCCTTGCCATCCCCCTTACAGCAGATCCCTCTGACTAGTGAACATGCAAGAGAGACCCAGCTGGTGTTTATTCCTAACACCTGGGTCATTTTCCCCATAGCTCCCCAACACTCTGCTCTTGTGGCTCACGTAACAGGTTCTCTTGGGACAAGAGTCTGTGCCCAGCATCAAGCCTGAACCTTTCCTCTTACAGCTCCCATTCCAGATAGTGCTCTATACCCCTGCCTTGGCAGGCACACCTCCCACAGGCCTCCTTCTTAGCATGGCCCCGGCCCCTGGAGGTGGAAGGCCTGCAGTTCTGGGCCTGTAGTGTGATGAGTGTACCTGGCAAAAGAGGATCAGGTCCCAGGAGGGATCTATATTGGTGGCTCACCAGTCACTCAACAATATAGGGCCGGGGCTGGCAGGCCAACAGCAGAGTCTCAGCACAGAGCCCTGGCCTCGCAGCCTGTGAGCGGACGCTCCAGTTCAAACAACGCCGCCCGCTGTGCCATGCATGGCTAGCAAAAGAGGGCGCCCGGGCTTCTTGGGGACCAAAAACATGAGTGTGCCACTTTTTGCATGACCAGTCGTGTCTCAGATCCTTGCCCTTAGGCTTGGGAAAGCCAGTCTTAGCCTCCTCCTCATCCATCATACCAAGCTAACCCCCTTTTGGCACACACAGCCCTACTGCCTCTCTTCACCTTCTGGCTGGTCAATGGTTTCCTGACCACTGCCCTTCCCTTGCTAGCTAGCCGCTTGATCCCCTGTCCGCATGGCAGGACTCTCCTCCCTGTTGTAAACCCTTTGCTGGTCTTGCTGTCCTGGTTAATAGGACAGCAAGACTGGATTTCTCACCATTTCAAGTGGCACAGCTGCCCTTGGTAGCTCTTCAGTCTCATTAGCAAAAGATTGCGCTCACAGCCGTGAAATACCCATTTCTGCACAGAACACATGGCTCAGTCTGTGTTGAAACACTGAGACCCATTGGATTGTTCCAGACACAAACTGCCTTAAGAAACAGCTAAGACTGTAAAGATGTAGTAATTGCTTCTGCTAAAAGCCTCATTAGAACCTTGGGCTTATTAGAAAACCCAAATGCCTGAAAAGCCAAGAAATATCCAGCTAAGGGTCATTGCATAAAATTGCTGAAACAAAGCTTGAAAAGTCTCGAAATTGAGAACTAAGTTTTCACAAACACCCTTAATCTGCCCTGGCCCCTGCTATGCTCCATGCGCCCCGTTAGGATGTGCTGCCCACATGATGTAGACCAGTGCCTATGTCACGTGTTTCAAATGTGTGTGTGCTCTATCTGCCTAGCTTCTTACCAGCGCCCATCACCATGGGCTCTGAGCAAGTCCTCTGTGTGGACAGATAAAGTGATGAGTGTGTTTTGGAGAAGGTGGTGCAGCCTCTGTGGTCTGCAGCTAGAATCTGTACAATGGGTGGGATGATAGGGCCGGATCCGAAGACTATGCACTTCCATGGGCTTTGGATCGGATCGGTAATGCGATGGGTTGGTCTCATGAACAGAGAAGTGTAGTGAGGCGGCCTGGCTCCCAGCTGCCCCAGAGAGGGACGAGCCCCTCTGGATGCCAAAGTGGGCGGAGCCACTGGAGCCTGCGCCCGCCCCCCAGAGGTCAAAGCGCAGGACAGGAAGTATAAAAGCCCCACCCCAGGGCTCAGAAGCTGCCTGGTCACTGGAGAAGCCAGATGCTGGGGAGACTCCTGCAGTCTGTGACCGACCTGAGGACTGGCCATACCAGTCAAGGCCTGATGACGACCAGACCCCGGAGAAGCTGTTAAGCCTACCTGTGAGAAGCGACCCAGAGGAGCTGCCAAGCCTACCGCTCGCCGAGTACCCTGAGGAGCCCATGGTGCTTGATTCCGTGGAGGACACTGACCAGAGGCAGGTACTGCTAGAGGGGGAGGTAGGAAGTAGCCCGGGGGCAGCCGACCCTAGTCTGGCTGCGGCACACCCAGAGCCGATGTCAGTGTGTTGCAGCCAGGATCCCCACTGACACAGCAGCAGGCTGCCTGCTGTTAGGGCCCTGGGCTGGGATGCAGTGGAGTGGGCGGGCCTGCGTCCCCCCTGCCACCCCACTCATGGTTGGCAGTCTCCCCCTTGCCCCAGACGCTCAGAACCAGGAGTCTGGGCTTGTTATTGAACTATTTGCTCAGCCCTGCCTGAGGGCCTGAGCTCCAGACTGTTTGCTGCCCCGCCCTGACCCAGGGCCTGGGCTTGTTCCTGAACTATTTGCTCAGCCCCTGCCTGAGGGCCTGAGCCCTTGACTGTTTCCTACCTCACCCGGCTAATTCCCCAACTCCCCGGACCTAAGTAGGGAGGCGGCCTGGCTCCCAGCCGCCCCAGAGAGGGGCGACCCCAACCGAACCCTTCTATAAGAAGGAAGGAGATTAAGGCCTTGTGTACACTACAGGGGTAAATTTACCTAAGTTATGCAACTCCAGCTACGTGAATAATGTAGCTTAGGTCGATTTACTGCGGTGTCTAAACCGCGCTGGGTCGATGGGAGACACTCTCCCATTGACTTACCTTACACTTCTCATTGTGGTAGAGTACCAGAGTCGACAGGAGAGTGATCTGCAGTCAATTTAGTGGGTCTTCACTTGATCGACCCCCGGTGCATCAATCGCTGCAGCTTCAATCCCCGGTAAGTGTAGACATGCCCTAAGTGTAACCCCTGCTGGCAGAGTGTGGCTCTTTGTCTTCCGCTCATGGCTGGTTTATGAATTTCCTGTTGTTTCCCCGCTGATGAAGCCGATCCTTTAGCTGAAGCGATAGAAGTTCATTCTTTTCGTTCCGGAGGTCCTGGCTTGGATCCCTGCAGCTGACCTAATGAGGCAGGAAGGGGCATTACATAAGCAAGCAGTGTCTGCGCTCCACTTAGAGAGTGCAGGGAAGTGGGGGCAGGTTGGGGATATATGCAGATAGGGAGATGTGAAAGTGTTGTCTGTTGGCAAGGCACATGGAGTTTTATAACGCGTTTCATTGCACTATGCTCATTTCCCTTGGGCTTTAGTGTGATGCACGTATGGGGCACACTCAAGACACATGAGAAGGGATGGCCCCAGCCCTGAGGCGCTCTCAGTCCAGGGACAGACAGACAGAGGGCAGGGGAGGGGAACAACCAGAGGGATTTTCTATTCAGGTCTACTTAATTCACTAGAAGCAACAGAGCAGAAGTGGGTCTATTATTGGGATTAGTAGGGGTCTCCCAAATGAGCTGGGGGAGGCATCATAACATGCACAGGTGAACCATGGGGAAAAAGACACAGGGCAATTGTGCAAAAGACAAGGGTCAAATAACCCACGCCTCAATCCCAACTCAGTCCTGCTTTGGGATTCATGCTAGTTACTAAATTTCAGCAGGCCGGGGCAGGGACAACTGTCACTTTCTCTCCCCCTCTCCTCTGGGGTCAGTGTGACTCTGTGGGGAGGGGCCCTCTGGCTGCCAATCCAAGGAGCCAGCTCAGCTCTGCCACCTGCTTTTGTCCCTGCAGTGGGGGGTGAGAGTGAGAGCACAGTGTGGGACAGCCTGGGGCCAATGTCTGTTGTCTGCTCTCTGCTGCGTGGGAACCTCATTGCGGAGTAGTGCTTTCCAGCTCTACCGCGCGGCTTGGCAGGCAGAGGGAACGGGGCTAATTACCTTTGTCACCAGCTTCTCTCGCTACCTAAAGTGAGCAAGCAGCGTATAATCTGCCCTGTCAGACAGGAGCCCGTGTGGGGTGAGAAGCCTGCCTCCCCGCACCCCCACACGCATCTATTCCCCAGGCTGTCAGTGCCAAACGCCACTCGCTGACAACAAATAGTATGCCAGGCGAGGAAGGGAAAAGCGGATTAGAGTAGGACGGGGCACTGTGATTCACGGGGGTAACTAGCAGCTGCAAGGCAGGACTGATAAAGAGCAGCTGACTCCCTGCAGCACCAGCCCATGCAGGGTGCTTACTGCTTTTGCACTGCTCATCAGCTGTCCCACCCTTGTGAAAACCTGTGCTGTCTCTGCACTCCTTTATTGATCAGAGATGCAGTCTTGAATATTAGCTGCAACCAGGTGTCATTGCTTGCCTATTCCAAGACCCTTCTAGACAAGAGGGACGCACAGATGATTTCTTCCTCCTCACTAAAAAGGCTCAGACACCTGCCCCAATAGCCTAAGATACCTACCCTCGTAACAGCTAGATAAAAAGATGGCAGGGGATAAACACCTGTAGAGGAAATGTGTTATGACTCCCAGTGCTATCCCCTACAGAGTATTATGCAGCACTGTGTAATTATCAAACACTGTCTGTCTCTCCTCAACAGCTCTCCTGCCAAGGGATCCCCGGCACTGCATCACTATGGCGCACTCAGGAGATCAGGGTTACAAAGCCTCAGTACCGCCCCTAGGGAGCCTTATGGAGCAGTCTCACACCCCACGAAACACCCCCTGGCACCACACAGCACTGTCCCGTTGTGCTCTGGTTTCCTCCCTGGCAGCCTGCCTGGGGAATTCTCCCCTCTCCGGTGCTGGGTCTGGGACGGCTTTGTCTCGGGGAGGGCCGTCCTCCCCTAGCGTTAACTAGGGAGTGGGGAGGGAGCTGCTGGAGCGAGACAGTAGCCCGTCTCCCTGCATCTGGGGGCGTCTGATTTCGGACACCATCACTAACGCCATTCTAAATCCGGCTCCTGGTTCTTGGGGGGTGGGAGGATTTGCGTCAGTGGGTGACTGTTATATAGCTGGGAGAGTGGCAAGTGGGGACTCCTGGAATGGGAACCAGCTGCTGCTTGAGTCACACGTGGAGAAGGCTCCCGCGCAGGCCAGCCAGGGGTGTGTGCGGTCAGTGCTGCCTGCAGCATGATGGGAAGGATGGGGGGGCTCCATTCCCACTCACCCCAGCAGGTTTCCTCCATCCCCCACAAGGCCTGAGTTAGCTCCTCGTTCTCAAAGGGAGGCTGCCAGGCAAGAATGGAAAATGCTGCAGACTCTGCTTCAAGCTTCCATTCCCAGCTCACTCCTGTGTCCCTCTCCTCCTGCTCAGCTGGATCTCAGGCAGGCAATGTGAGGATCCAGCTCCTGGAAGTCCAGAGCTGCTTTAGAGAAGCATCATCCCGGGTAGAGATTTCACCCATGTTCATCGGAATCCCTCTGATTGCAGAGCTCATGCTCACCGCTCTTAGGGACTGTCATACGATTCGGGAGGAAGGGAATTCATTAGAAATAGCACTGAGAGCTATCAAAATGGTCCCTTACAAAAGCTTCTGGGGATCCAGCTCACCTGAGCCTAGATCTGTCCCAGGGAGCCTCTTCAGGGGACTGTCCATGAATTCATCTTACTTCGCTGGGCATTGCCTTCAGTTCCATGTGGACACTTCAGACTCCCACCCCTCTCCCATCACACCTCAGCTGGGGGTCCCCTTAGAACCTCATCCACTGCAATTGCAGCCAGGTATCCACGAACCCAGGTTAGCCCGGCCTCCTGCTTCCCAAAGAGCTCCCCGTGCGCACAGAGATGCACAGAAAGTTCAGGGCCCATTCTGCAGGATTCAAGGTGAGGCACCATCCCTGCTGAGCTGGTTCAAACCATGGTTTTAAAGATGAGATGGGCTTGGAGAAGAACAGCATTGGCACTGGGGATGGTTTGGGGCTTGGCTCAGTGTCTGTTTTAACAGGGGCAGGCTAACTAAATGCCATTTGACTGGTCATTGGGTATGGGGCCTAACTGTTTAAAATCCACATTCTAGCCTAGGTTGAGACGTGTGCCTGGATGCAGGCTGGCTCAGCCCTCTCTAGATCGAGTTAGCCTTGATCACATATAGCTTAACCCACAGTGAGAACCTAGGTGTCCAGAAATCCAGATCACTTTAGCCTGGAACACACTCTGCTGGGAGTTTCAGACAGGTGTCCTGCACCCGACTCCATCCAGTTGCTCCCGAAGGCAATCCACACAGAGATATACATGCTGGTCTGGGAGTTGGAATGCCTGGATTCTACCACTGACTCTGTGAACTTGGCCAAGTAACTTAATCTCTCTGTGCCTCCAGTTCCCCACCTGTACAACAGGGACAGTGATTCATACCCACCTTCGCGAAGTGCTAGTGAGAGCTAATCATTCATATCAGAGCCCAGCTAACTCACAATGGAATAAGCAGAGTCTGTTCTAACCTCTGTCTTCAACCACTCAGAACTTTCTGAAACATTCACCTTTGGGCCTGACATTTTCCAGCCTGGGCTCTGTCCAAAGCTTACTTATTTTTGGTGGGGGAGGCAGGGAGAGGGAATGTTTTAGTAAAATTCTTTCAGCTGTTTGGTCTTAAGGGAAGGTTAGAGAAAGGAATTTGCTATGGTTGGTTGAAAATTCTATCAAAACTGTTCTTCAACAAAACATTATTCAAGAAAAGTCTTTGCTTTCCACAGAGAATTTTGATTTGTTTTTTGGGGGGAAAGACCAAGGTCCCCAAAACCAAAATATTTTTATCTGAATATGTTTCCACAGTATCTCATGGGAGTTGTTGTTGGCTTGCTTCATGGCCTCATTCTCCTCTAGGGACCGGGCTCCCTATTTGGGCTACATGTCCTACAATGCACCAAGGCCAGGAACTCCCAGGATGCAACCACTTTTCCTCACCATAAGGGGAGACTGTAGTGCATCATGGGATATGTAGTCGGAGACCAGGGAGCCTGGCCTCTTGAGGAGAATCAGAAGGCACAAGGCATCTGAACTACAACTCCCATGAGGAAAGGCGGCACAGTTTCCAAATTGATATTTTTCAGTTTTTTGCCTAAGTATTTTGATATTGGAATTGTCATTTTCTGACCAGTTCTAGTCTTTTTCCATTGTAAAAAAACAAACAACCCCAAACATTTTCATGGGTTTAATTTCAGAAAGGAAAGGGGAGGGGAGGCCAAGATAGGGGGGCAGTTACATCTAGGGAAGTTACTGATAACCTACAGTAAATAAAATATCCTATTTTGTCCTCCTGTCTGCTTGCTCACCTCCATCAGAATGCACTGGCATATGTACACATGTCAGTGGAACCTTCCCTCATCTAATACCTTTTGCCCGGAAAGTAAAGTTACTAACAGAAGTATCCTGCACTATTGTCATTAGTTGTATTGGGCTGGTGCCAAGAGGCCTCAGTCAGGCAGGGCCTGATTGTGCTAGGTGCTGTACCATCATAAGTGACAGTCCCTGACCCAAATATTTTACAATCTAAAAGAGGCACAAACATTCTGAAATGGGTCATGCCCTGTAGAGTTGGTGTATGAAAAACACTACCAATCTATCAGTGGTATATGCCCCTCACCTCACAATCTTCAACATATTTAGCCTCACAATGCCCTTATGTGGTAGGGACGCACGACTATCTCCATTCCACAGATAGGGAAATCAAGATCCTGCAGGGATCCTATAGCAGAGTCAGGAAGAACTGAGGTCTCCTAAGTTATAGGCTAGCACCCTAACTACTTCTCTCTAAAGACCAAGCCCTTCAGAATCAACTTAGTTTTACATTAAGGGAAACAACCAAACACAAGTAAAACTGCTGCGGCAGGTGTGTGGGTGTGCATGTAACATGTCGCATCAGCTGTCTCGCAGAACAGCAGCTACCTCTGCAGCCTTGTCAGAAGTGTAACAGTGCAGAACAGAAAGCCAACTTGTAGCAGTTATGAAGCTATCGACAAACCGCAACCTATCTTAGGGGCAAATATGTGCAATGGCACATTTTTGCACGCAGGGGATGTTGACACCATATTATTTTCCCAATAAACTATATACTGTTTATTCCATTTTCAATAAAGAAGTTATTATTGATATTACTAAGGCAAGTGGAGGTCTCAGACAAGATCAGGGTTGCATTGTGCTGCACAAACACATAGCAAGAGACAACCCCTGCCCCCCAAAGTTTATATTCTCATCCAGACAGACATCCCACCTTTTCCAGAGAAATTAAGTCCCTACCCCAAAAAGCTTACACTCTAATTAGAGAAAGGGAGCATTACTGTCCCCATAGGGGGAACTGAGGCCCAAAGAGAATCAGTCACTTCCCCAAGGTCACGCAAGGAGTTGGTAAGAGAGCCAGGCAATGAACCCCTGGCTGAGTCCCACTCAGCTGTTTTAACCACCAGACCATCTTTCCCCTCTAGTGAAGGGGTTAACAATCAAACTGGTTGGGAGTCTTGGCATATTTTTTCCTGCAGAGCTATGTGAGCTCTTCAGAGCCACCAGGTCCTTTCTCAGGAGCTGTCACATGCTTATCCGCCTCATTAATTTTACTGGACATGATCTTAACTTTGTTTTCCAGCAGGACGGGAGCATTTGGCCAGAACAGAGTGCTTGCAGAAATAGGAGGGAGCCTATCTTAACCTGGCTAGCAGCCTCCTTTCCCCTTCTAACAGGGCTCAGCTGGAGCCTCCGCACCTAACAGGGAAGGTGATAATGAACACCAGGCAGACAGTGAGGTGCACTTTAAATGAGTCCAATTTGGCCATTTTCTACTGTATTTTTCCTCATGCTATTTTGCCTCGTTGTGTTCTGCTAGAGAAAGGAGGGAGGAGCAGATCTGCTCCCCACAGCTCCTCTAAACTACTCTAAAGGTAGGATGCTGAGTGGTTGAACCACTAGCTTAGAATTTAGGAGACCTGGGTTCAAATTCAACCTGTACCACATGCGCCCTGTGTGACTTTGGCAAAGTCACTTGGCCTCCCTGGACTTCGGTTCCCCATAAGATAATAAATCTATCTTGTCTATTTAGATTGTAAACTCTCTGGAGCAGGGACTGACTTGAATTATGAGTCTGTACAGCATCCAGTGCCACAGGGCACTGATCAAGGTTTGGCATTACCGTATAATAACTAACTACGGACAGAAACATTTAAAGGACATTATTTAGGATGCAAAGTCAAGCACTGAAAGGCCCAGAAATGCCAAAATATACTATTGCCCATGCCACCTTAGTTCAGCCTCCCTTATGCATTATGATACAGTATTTAATTGCATGGTCACTTACTAGTTTTCATACAGGATCCCTGCCTCATTCAGTGCCCAGGGTGCAGCGGCTCCAAGGAAAGCTTGGCTGCTTTGAAGGAGGAAAGGCAGCAGCTGAGGAGATTGGAGATGGCTCCATCTTTCGTGAGTTACTTACTCCAGATTCCACAAGGCAACAATTCCTGAATGGACTCAGATCCAGGCCCCACGTGAACGGTTTCATCCCAGCTCAGGAGAACTTGTCTGAAAGAAATCAGATGCTTTAATAAAATGGCAAGGTATGACCAGCTCATCTGAGCAGCTAGTGCCCATCGGAGTCTTCTGTCTGGGAAGGGCAAGGGCGAATCGGTGTAGAAGAGAAAACAGAAGCAGAGTTAGAGGGCGGGGATCAGAAGTATTTTCAAGAGCCAACAGTTTAGATCTGGGAAACCCATCTAAACACAAGGCCGGTGTTCAGACATGCTGAGAACTCAATTCCAGTTGAGGCCAGCAGGAGCTCAGCACCCCAGAATGTCGGATGCCTGAACATGGATGCACGCAGCTAATTTCAGGCAGCCAGTTATGGAAACACGGGCTGACACCTGCCTAAGTAAGACATTGTGTGTTGTGATGATTAATTAGTTGACAGAGTTTAAGGCCAGAAGGGACCATTAGATCACTTGGTCTGACCTCCTGTGTCACACAGCCCATACAATGTCACCCAGCCATTCCTGCAGTGGAGGGAATTGTTTTTCTCTGCTTTCTAAGAGCCTCTGTCGAGCCTGAGAGCTGATGGCCATATGGCGCTCCACATGTGCTAAGCAGCGAGACACAATAGAGATTGCTCGGGGAAAGGTAGGAGGAATTAAAACCAATGGGGAAAAATTACCAGGCATCTGCTACAGGCCCTAGGGTCTGGAGAAGAGAGAGACTGACAGTGTCCAGATGTAGCTCTCAAGATACTTGAAACCAGTGTACCAAAAACTCAAGCAGGATTTTAACCAGCCAGGTATCTGTTGGGTAACATGGGCAGCCAATCGTGCCTCGTGGGGGTTCTTATCTTACAAAGAGGACAACTTTGTGATCTGGCAAGAGGCTCTGACAGAAGAGTATCCCTCCTGGACCGGCTGGTGGAAGATGGGAGAACCTCTGGGCTCTAACAATTGCAGTTAAAGGCCCCTCTGCCATACAACAAGCTCACACCGTACAGTAGAGCAAGAGGATGCGTTTACTTGGAAGGCACTGTAACTCAGGGGAATTAAACCAGCAGGACATCATAGGAAGAGGAGTCAGACTCCATGAGTGCGGGACACTGGTCCCTTAAAGGTGGCCACAAGTAATCGCATGTCTAAGCTTAGCTCCCCACAGGGAGCGGAGTTCACTCCTGCTGGGACATCTCTTGGGAGGGGGATGCCACTGCTGCACCGGAGCCACCCGGCCTTCATACCCCACAGAGCTCAGCACAGACAGCTGGGCTCCCCCAGCAGCGTGGCTGGGCAGAGACCTTACTAAACATTCTCCTGCCTTCCTGGTGCTCTAACCCTGCAGGGGGGAGTGGCCTGGACTGATCCCTATGCTGGTACGAGCACTAGCACCAGGACAGGCGAGGCAGCTTGAATCTCCCCTGTGGCAGGGGCTGCTCTACATCCCTGCTTCATGAAGCCCTTGGGGAGTTTTGCAGAATTGCTGGGGCACAGGAACACCCTGACCACACCCCCGACCTGCCGCCTCCCAAACTCGCCCTCTTCCGGCTTCACCCCCAGCCATAGGGGACTGTGACTGACAAAGGCAGCTGTGTGCTTGTGCCCAGAGATCCCTTACTCTGGGGTATCCCCCATGAGGGGGTTGTGGCCACAGAGCAATGCTGAACGGTGCCCAGAGCAGGGGTACCAGCAGGGAGGAAGGTCACCAGGGGACACGGCTTGTACTGTACAACAGGAAGCGGAAGTGGCATTGTCCCATCAAAGCCCTTCCCCCAAACACGTCCCCCCCCCCTGCCCCCCCGCCGCGCGTGAGATGATTAGGTGGCTGCTTTGCATTCCCAGTTGCTCAGCAAAATCTTTTCACAGCTCAATCACCAAACCGCTCGTTGTAACAGAACAGCTCTGAGCCTAGAGTCCTCTCTACCAAGGCGGGAACCCAAGGAAACCTTGCACCCTTTCTAGGTCTTCTTATATGGCAGACAGAATTCCCAGAACTCCTTGGGATTTTAAAGGGGCATTGTCCAGTTTTCACCCAATACATGTTTACAATCAGCGAGACAGAGCTGTGCCTGCCGTACAGAACAGAGTGACTTAGCCCAGCATCCTTAGCAGGGTCCCCCGTCACCGACACAGCGAAGAAGCCCATTGTAAAAGAAAAGTTAGTTTGTAATGCCCCAAACGGGGAACTCTCCTGGCTCTATGGTGCTGTATTCTCCTTTTTCTGCCTGGCAGTCTGTCCCCAGTGTGTTCTGCTTCACCTGCCTCGTCCTCCACACTACAGCGGCTGGAACAACGCACCAGTGCACATTCCCCTCCAATGTCTCACACTCCCGGCCGCACTAGAGAAACCTCAGGTGGTCTGCTGCCAGCTGGAGCAGTGCTCCTGGAACAGAGAGGGCCACATGGGAGCAGCAGGGACTAGCGCAAACCTGAGGGCTCAAGGACAGGGAGGCAGATGGACCTCCTCAGATTGATCTCCTACCCCCAAATGCAGTTGGGGGGGCTAACATCCCCACACACACATACCAGGCAGCAAGTCCTTCCCTCTTAGGAAACCAAGATGGGGGAGCTCGGCAGAGTCACGGGTAAATATCACCCCCAGCCCCACTCTCTGGCAGAGCTAGAAAAAAAAATGCCAGGAAGGAGAAAAAGGCTCTACCGCCCTCACCTTACAGGGGGAACGTTTTCAGGGGTCCAGGGCTCAGGGTAGTGGGGGAGATGGGCAGGATGGGTTGAGAGGCCTTCTCTGTGCCTAGGAGTCTGTGACTCCCGGACACCTGTCTGGGATAGCCCATGGCAGAGTCCTGGGGGGAGGAGGGCGGGGTTCCAAGGCACTTCTTTCAGCTCCCCCCACTTGTGCCTGTCCCTTGTCCCTGGCTGGGCTGTCGTTTCCAGCTGGCAGCCTGCCCCATCTCTTGCTGTTCCAGGGCTCTGAGCCCTTCCTCTGTCTGCAGGGCCTTGGAGCTCCTGCAGCAGGAGACTGTGCGACTGCCATTTCCCAGCCTGAGAAATTAGCCTTTACCCCAGCATGGGTGGACTGTAGACTCATCCTCTTCCCTTGCTCCAGCCCCGGGTCCTTCCCAGCGCCAAGAGGCAGATGAAAGGGTCAGGCAGTGGAGGAAGAGGGGATGAGTCAGTGGCGAGAAGGAAGCAGGAGAGGCACAAAGAGCCTGAGGAAGGAGGGGAGTGGGAAAGTGATGGGGAAGGGAACCTGCTCCCTCCGGCCCACTCTTGGCTTCAATGACAGTCACCTCCGGAGCCCGGGGGAACTCGGCAGCACAAGGCATGATGCCCTGCTACTCTGAGTGACAGGTCCCCTTGCTCTTCCCATCATGCCGCAGGCAACACTGACTGCAAACCCCCCTGGCCGGCCTGAGTGGGAGCCTTCGCCACGTGTGACTCAAGCAGCAGCTGGTTCCCATTGCAGGAGTCCCCCCTTGCCGCTCTCCCAGCTATAACAGTCACCCATTGACGCAAATCCTCCCACCCCCCAAGAGCCAGGAGCTGGATTTAGAATGGCGTTAGTGATGGTGTCAGAAATCAGACGCCCCCAGATGCAGGGAGACGGGCTGCTGTCTCGCTCTGGCAGCTCCCTCCCCACTCCCTAGTTAACACTAGGGGAGGGCGGCCCTCCCGGAGACACAGCCATCCCGGACCCAGCACCGGAGAGGGGAGAATTCCCCAGGCAGGCTCCCAGGGAGGAGACCAGAGCACAAATGGACAGTGCTGTGTACTGGGGAGTGACAGAGGGTGCTTCATGGGGTGTCAGACTGCTCCATAAGACTCCCTAGGGGGCAGTGCTGAGGCATTGTAACCCTGATCTCCTGGGTGTGCCATAGTGATGAAGTGCTATAGACGCGGTGCTGGGGAGCTGTATCCATCTCCTGCAGGTGTGGCAGGGCTGCAGTGCTATAGACGCGGTGCTGGGGAGCTGTATCCATCCCCTGCGGGTGTGGCAGGGCTGCAGTGCTAGAGGCGCGGTGCTGGGGAGCTGTATCCATCCCCTGCGGGTGTGGCAGGGCGGCAGTGCTAGAGGCACGGTGCTTGGAGCTGTACCCATCCCCTGCGGGTGTGGCAGGGCTGCAGTGCTAGCAGCGCAGTGCTGGGGAGCTGTACCCATCCCCTGGGGTGTGGCAGGGCTGCAGTGCTAGAGGCGTGGTGCTGGGGAGCTGTACCCATCTCCTGCGGGTGTGGCAGGGCTGCAGTGCTAGAGGCGTGGTGCTGGGAGCTGTACCCATTCCCTGTGGGTGTGGCAGGGCTGCAGTGCTAGAGGCGCGGTGCTGGGGATCTGTACCCGTCCCCTGGGGTGTGGCAGGGCTGCAGTGCTAGAGGCGCGGTGCTGGGAGCTGTACCCGTCCCCTGTGGGTGTGGCAGGGCTGCAGTGCTAGAGGCGCGGTGCTGGGGAGCTGTACCCATTCCCTGTGGGTGTGGCAGGGCTGCAGTGCTAGAGGCGCGGTGCTGGGGAGCTGTATCCATCCCCTGTGGGCGTGGCAGGGCTGCAGTGCTAGAGGCGCGGTGCTGGGGAGCTGTACCCATTCCCTGTGGGTGTGGCAGGGCTGCAGTGCTAGAGACGCGGTGCTGGGACCTGTACCCGTCCCCTGTGGGTGTGGCAGGGCTGCAGTGCTAGAGGCGCGGTGCTGGGGAGCTGTACCCATTCCCTGTGGGTGTGGCAGGGCTGCAGTGCTAGAGGCGCGGTGCTGGGGAGCTGTACCCATTCCCTGTGGGTGTGGCAGGGCTGCAGTGCTAGAGGCGCGGTGCTGGGGAGCTGTACCCATCTCCTGTGGGTGTGGCAGGGCTGCAGTGCTAGAGGCGCGGTGCTGGGAGCTGTACCCGTCCCCTGTGGGTGTGGCAGGGCTGCAGTGCTAGAGGCGCGGTGCTGGGAGCTGTACCCGTCCCCTGTGGGTGTGGCAGGGCTGCAGTGCTAGAGGCCGGTGCTGGGGAGCTGTACCCATCTCCTGCGGGTGTGGCAGGGCTGCAGTGCTAGAGGCGCGGTGCTGGGGAGCTGTATCCATCCCCTGTGGGTGACACAGGGCTGGAGAGTGCTTTGCATGTGGCACGGGCTGCGTTGTCCTTTCACACCTTTTTCTTTCAGTGCATTTCCCACGATCCGGAGAGGCCCGTGTTGCAGAAGGCAGGATGGTGTGAGTGAGGGTGCAGTGACCCCAGTCCCGAGCCCTCCTTTAAGAAGGTGTCTTGCAGCCCCTTCCTCCCGCAGGGCCTTCCAGGACTACGTGCTGCTGGTCTGCACAGTCCAGCAGTCAGAGCAGCCGAGTGATAACAGGTTATTAAAGCTCTCTGAAGTGTCCCATTTCCTATTATTGCTCTGAGTGCAGAGTCATTACCATTTAATAACCACTAATCCCCTCATTACCAGTTATCTCCGCTCACTAGCTACTCATCGCCAGTGCCCAGGGTTGTGTCCTCCCTCCTGCTGCCGGCAAACAGCTGTCCTGAGCCCCACGGAATAACTCCCTGGCTGAGCCAGCCAGGCTCAGTTCCCAGGCACAAGATCTGCAGAGCTACAGGACAGGGGGAAGAACCAAGCCCCTGCGCCAACCTCCCAGACTAGGTGCTCCACCCCCGCCGTTTCCTCCACCTACTGCTTCCCCCTCCTCCCAGTTTATCTGTGTGCTGATCCCCTGCTGATGGCCTCAAATTTCCAGTTCCTGATCTCTCCAGCTCGGTTGGCCATTGGCTCCCCCCTCTCCTGCGTCTGATATTCCCAGCTTGGGCATCCTCCGCAAATCTGTGTGTGGTTGCATTTCACCTCCTCCTGGCCCATCAAGGAACATATTAAGAGAAGGGGGTCGTAGCACCCCTCCCTGAGATTACCCCACCCAGCACTGCTTCCCCTCAAATGCTTCTCCTCTGTCTCCCTCTCACTCCACTCCCTGTTCTTCAGCCAGTTGCCAGTACATGCAATGGCATTTTTATCTGCTTGGTATAGGTCCAATTTCCTAATGTTTATGATGTGGCACTAGAGTGACTGCCTGACTGAAATGCACATAGACTCTCTGCCCTGCATTCCCTTTATCTGCTCCATCAGTGATTACATTTAAGGAAGCTATTAGCCGGTTTGGCACGACCTCTTTCTAATAAACCCAGGTTGCTCAGTGGCTATTAGAAACCTTTCTCCCAAACGTTTACATTATTGACTATGCTTTTTTGGCTTGGGCTAGATGTTGGGCTAATTGGCCCAGTTAATTTCCTAATATGGCCGCCTTCTGCCCTGGAAATTACATTGATCTCTTCCCTCTACCACTCCCACCCCTTTCAACACCTCCTGCCCACATGCTCCCATGATTTACTGCAGATTATTTTCATTTCCATGCCAGAGGCTGGAGATTTCCTCCACTACATTCTTTAAAATCTCTCAGGTACCCACTTCCAACCGGGCCTCCAGATTCACATGTACCGTGCTCCATCCAGCTGTACCCCGTCTCCTGCGGGTGTGGCAGTGACTCTATTGTCTTTTTGTAACGTGTGCTCAGATACCGCAGTGATGAGGGCCACATGAGTACCTCGGTGAATAACATGTGGCAGCGATAGTGCCCTGTGAACTGTTGGCATATAGAGTGAATAAAGGATGTATCGCCGATGGTAGGTGTTCTCTTTTAGGTCAAATCACAGGGGCCTGTGTTACTGGAGCAGAGTTCTGATCCCATCTCCCCTTAGGGGTGTCAGTCACACAGTAACTTGTCAATAACTTTTGCTCTGCCTGGGGACTCTCCATGCCCTGCTTCCTCCTCGTGGTTATCTGAACTCCCTGGTTAGCCTTTTGAGCTGACAAGGGAATCCACTGTCTACAAGGCTCCTTGCCCACTGCAGCCCTCCTCCTCTCCCATCTGCCACCTCCTCCCTCTCTCCCCTGCAGAATGTGTATATCCAGCTTCCTTTGTTCTCTTTGTCTCACCGCCCCAGCATTGTCTCATTTGCCTCCCCCTGATTTTTGTCTGCACCTTTGGATGGCAGTGTCTCACTGTTCCTTTCCATCCCTCCACCCACCCCGTGCCTGTTTCCTACACAGTCCTTTCCTGGGTTTCAGCTAATTCGCTGTGCTTCCTTGCAGGCACGTGGGTTTTTTAATCTCCCTTGTATGTAACTTGTACTTAATCTTTAGGCGTCCTGTATTGTCTTCTCGGAAACATTCTCCTCCTGGCACTTTGGCTTATTTTGTGCTGCCTCTGCTTTTCTCCCTGATAACAAAGTTTGCTGGATGCAAACAGGTGGGGTCTGGGCTCGCTCTCTCAGCACCGAGTCATGGGAATAGTTCTAAGGAAGTCATTGGGATTGTTCTTAATCATTACAGTCCCCAACGGAGATCAGACCCCAGTGTGGTAAGGACTGGACATACATACACTACAGACCTGGCCCCAAAGAGCTTCTAATCGAGATAGACAAGACAGGCACAGGATAGGAGAAAGGGCAGTGCTGTTTCACCGATAGGGAGCTGAGCACAGAGAGACTCGGTGACTTGTCCAAGGGTCACACAGAGAGTCAGTGGTAGAGTCAGGAATTGAACTCACATCTGCTGAGGGGCCACCCTGTGCTTTAGCCATAAGACAGTGCATGGGGTGCTTGCTAGGATCATCTGGGCATATATTACTGTAATGGTTCCTCCCTCTCGGGTCCAGAGAGAGGCCGGATGTAGTCGGGGCAGCTTGATTTGTGGTTGCAGAACTGCCCACGCCACGCTTCTAGTCTCCAATGGAGGACCCAGCACAAGGCCTGTTGGCTGATGACTCTGGCCCCGAGTTGGAGTACCCACCAAATGTCTGGGGTTTTAGACCTCCTGTGTAATGGCACAGTCTTGACCTACAGCCTCCTGTCTGGGCAAACAACAGTAGTCTGTGGCTCCAGCCCTCTGGGCGGGACAGAGCAAGCAAACAGTCTACAGTCCTTAGCCTCCCAGCTGGGACAAGCAACAACAGTCTGTTGCAGGCCTTTGGCCTAGGGTGGGTATGCAACCAGCCCCAGGTGTGGGGCAGTAGCAGGGGGACCCAGGCCCACCCTACTCCACCAGTTCCCGGCCCAGGGCCCTAGCAGTGGCAGGCAATCAGAGGGTCAGCAGGGAAACGTAAGATCACTCCCTTGCATCCTGGCAGCACAACCGGACCAACATCTGGTTTCCCTGGGCTACTTTCTAACCGTGCTGCTGGTGTTGCACCGTTGGTGCCAGGCTCTGGCTCGCAGTTGGGCAGAGCTTCCTTCAGTATCTCCATTCCATCTCCTGGGCCAGTAGCGCCAGTCTGCTCCAAGGTCATTCCTGAACCTCAAAGGGAGCTCAGCTCTCTGGTAGGGAGGTCTGCCTCCTTCCTTGGTCTGCCTGCAACTGAACTGAGCTGCAAGGCCCAGCTCTTATACTTCCTGCCCCGCCCCTGCACTTCCTGCAAGGGGGTCGGGCGGGTTACCTGCACCCACCGGGGGTGTGTCATGGGTCCTCCCTCTTGGGTCAAGATGGAGGAGGCCACTCTGCCTCACTACACTTACCCAATCAATTCCCTGCCATTGCATTGGTGCACCTTGCCCCCCCCCCCCCCACCTCCATTTTCTGCCTGGGCTCACAATACTTTAGTCTAAACCAGGTTAATGGGCCTAATACAGAGGTAACTGGGGAGTGTTGGTGGCCTGTGACATACAGGCAGTCAGACGAGATTATCTGGTAGTCCCTTCTGGCCTTAAACTCTATGACTCTGTAATTATCCCTTTCTCTCCATCTTGCCCAAAGTCATGGCGGCAAGCTTCGACCTGAAGGCCAGGTCCTTGGGATCCCGGCTGGCCCCTCTTTCAGAGGGCCAGGCGCTTAGTAACACTGCTGTGAGTTAGTGGTTGCCGCTTGTTGGGGCGGAGTTGGTGCCTCAGACAGGGGCGCCAGATCCTTCATAAAAGGGGGTGGAGGGGCAAGGCCCCACCCCCCTCCATCGCCCCACCCCTGCTTCTCCTCTTCTCCCCAAGGCCCTGCCCCCTGGCCAGGCCGGAAGCCGGAGCCTGGCCAGGGTAACAGCTGCCCAGGCTGCTGTGGGGAGCCCTGGACCCTCCACCTGACTGGGGCAGGGGGCCTAAGAGAAGCCCATGTCCCTGGCCCCCCTCCGGGGCTCCCCACAGCTGCCCAGGCTCACCGGGCAGTTCTTACCTCAGCCTGGCTCAGGCTTCTGGCCTGGTCAGGGTGTGTGGCCTCAGGTGGAGGAGGAGGAGCAAGTGGCTGGGGCTTGTCCTGAAAAGTGGATGGGCCAGGCAGTCCATTACCCCCACCCCCGCCCCCCATTCTGGCACCCCTAGCCTCAGAGAAATGTCTTGTCACATACACCTTGTACACGATAGGTTGCAGAGCTGCTACTAGGAGGGCAGGCTTCTGTACCGGATATAGGGTGACTAGATGTCCCGATTTTATAGGGACAGTCCCGATTTTTGGGTCTTTTTCTTATATAGGCTCCTATTACCCCCCCACCCCGTCCCGATTTTTCACATTTGCTGTCTGGTCACCCTAACCGGATATGGACTGGCTCCAGAGCTTCCTTCTCAAGAAAGACGCACCAGATGTGTCTTCCATAAGACCCTTTAATGGTCTATCTAAATGGACAAGGTTTAGGATTTCTCCTCACATTTTGTTTGGAATTGCCTTTAATTGTCTACGTACAGGAAAGTAACCTCTTGTCACTTCATTAGTGTCCTTTAGAGTCTCTGTCTGAGAAGAAAGCTCCGTAGCCTGTCCATATCTGGCACAGAAGCCTGGCCTGCAACCTACCGTGTGCACAGTGTATGTGACAGTTCTAGGATTCAGAAGTGGGACAATGACAAAGTCCGTGTGAGGCAGCTTGGAGGAAAGCCCGGGGCAGGGGACAAGGTGGGAGGAAGAGTCTTATTTGTCACTGAATCCAGGCTCCATTCAGATGTAATCCACCCCCAGGGGAGAGGGAAACTCAGATTAGAACTATTTAGCACCACAGCAGAGAAAATCCTGTTATTGAACTGAGCAAAATTCACCAGCTTCCAGGGTTTTGAGCAAAACATCAAACTCAGGCCAGGTTTGTTGAGAATTTGTGACTCTTTGGAGGGAACTCCGGCCGAGTTCTGAGCAAAGCGCTCCGCACAGCTTTGGGGGCGGGGGGAGGAGGTTTAGAGAAGAGCTTGAGCTAAAGTCTGGTCCAGGATCGAAACTTGGCTGAAACTTGTAGGGTGGGGTGGGGCTAAGGTCGGGCCCATTGCTGATAGGCTGATGTGAAATTAGGGATTTGGACTCTAACTCAGGCAAAGTTCAGTGGTTCCAATAGAGTTTTGCATTGAGGTTTGGGTCGTTGGGAGGTGCCACATCCCCAGCCCAACTTAAAACAAATATTTGACATCCCTCTACCCTGGTGAACCAAAATCGCCAAGGCTGGCCCAAATCACACGAGTCCCTGGAAGAGCAGAAGCGTCTTCTGAAAATCCTGAGTCTAAAGCAGGAAATCTAAGGAGAACAACAGGCCCTTGGAGCTTTCTGGTACTTTGTGCTTCTGCTTGGAAAACCCCTTTTCTTGGTGGATTCACCTTCCCATAGCTGGTCTTGGCTAAAGCCTGGAGGAAGGCACAGATGAAAACAGATGGGGAAAGAGGAACATGTTACCTAATGTTGGTAAAGTGCATGGAGGCTTCGATTCAGCTCCACACAGGGTAGGGCGTATGGCTGCATTTGAATTGTTAGTCACGTTTTAACAGGTGTGAACTCCATTATGACTCTAATGTAGACTGGACTTGACAGTTTATTCTTAGTCCTATTTAACCCTAGACCGCAGCAAAATGTGCGTGTCGTGTAACAATTACTTGTGTAGCTGCTACACTAGAATTTACAATCTGGTTAGTTAACACGTGACTAAAAATTCAAATGTAGACAAGCTGTTGGGCAAAGATCAGGGCTGGCTCTTGTTTTATACAAACCAACTGCCCAGCTTGAGTCCTAACATGACTCCTCATTTCTAACACTCTTCCTTGTGACACAAATAGGGGGGTGAATAATGCCTGTTCAGTCAGTAAATTTCCTCCCACCGTTCGCTCTTTTTCAGTTCACATTAACTCCAGGGTCACACTTTTCCTTGTTGTTTCCTGCACCATTTGCATGAAGAAACTGTCTGCCACCAGGTCTAAGGATATGTCTACATTGCATTGTAAACCCAGACTCAGATTCAGGTTTGAACCCAACCTTCCCCCACCACCATCCAGACACAAATCTGTCTGACTCAGGTCAGCAAGCACTCAGGACCCGGGTCCTAGGACACACCCACGGATATGGGTCTGCAACCAAGTCCTGTTGAGACTTGAGGTCCAAGCCCTGTCATTTTGCAGTGTGGATGCAGCGCAAGCTCCAGATCCAAGTCAGCAGATCTGCGTAATGCAGTATGGACACATGAGCACAGCTGTGTGAGACCCGGGTCCAGCAATTTTAAACCTAGGTTTACAATGCAGTATGGAGGCTCAAGCCCAGGTTTAGGAATGCAATCCACAAGCACAGGTCCCATAGACCCGGGTTTGCAGTGCAGTGGAGACATACCATAAGTGTTTCTTCAGTGTAAGATTGCCATTTGTGTTATCTAGCAGAACTCTAGCTACAATGATTGAAGTCACCTATTATTCTTTCATTTTTTGACATTCTTGATATTTGCTTCATAACTGCACAAGCTTCCCCTATTCCCTGCTTAGGGATTTGGAATAGTAATGTAATATCCCACGCAAAATCTAAGCATTAATGCACTGTTGCAGATAAGAAATCAAGTGCTCAAATGTTAGGAAATGCAAAGTTAAGGTTGAAAGCTCAAGATTAACTCAGGTCCTTGCTGCTAATGCCATAAAAATAGATCTCTCTGTATGTCTCTGAAAATGATCTGTCAAGTAGCATAATACATAATGCAGCTTCCATCATCTTTATGCTGCACTTACCCCAGGACAAATTCTTCCCCAGTTCTTCACGGTGCATTAACGCTCCCAATATGCCACTGTGATGATGCATAGGGACCAGAGCAGGGGACCGAATCTGCGCTGAAACGTGCTGGATGTTTACATAGGCTGGCTGGGCAAAGGAAACACTGCATGAATTTTCAATAGGCTGTTCAACAGGGGCTTGGCTCCATCTGGACTCCCAAACATGGGAAGAGTTTGCTCTGCAGGGGTAGGCTGTCCTGTGAATGCATGCTACAGAGCAGTGACAGCACCATGCAATGTCCTTCTGCTCCCATGCTATTCCCGTGGGCACAGCGTTGGTGATAGCCAAGGGAATGAGGCTCTGCCTGCAGTGGGCAGCCGAAGCAGCACGAAAGGACGATGCCACTCCCCAGGTTTGCACTGCTGGGGGGTGCCAGTGTCCAGCACTGCTGTGAATAGCAGGCAGGATAATCTGACTCAGGCTGTCCTCTGCCAACTCTTTGCCAGCTCCATGGGAGGGGAGGCCTATGGTAATTGACAGCCTACTTGTTTTGATTGCTTCATCCGTTGTCAGGTCCCATAATAATGATTAAGGACCTTAACATTTAAAATGTGTGTGTGTTTCATCCCTGTGTGTGAGAGAGATGGGAAAGCTCTTTACTAGTTCAAGTATTAAGTATAATAGAGATTTTTATCTCCGGTTCTGTTTTATTCTCTATTAGATTTCCTGCATCTCTTAGGCACCCAATAAAATGTTTGCTAAAGCGGTGCCGTGTTCTCTGCTCAGTCAATAAACACAGCGCCCATGCCATGCTCCTACTAAACCAAAACTGGCTCCAGAGGGAGGGCGGCTTCCAGAGAGGGACCATCAGGGTCTGAGAGCATGGGGCATTCCTGGCAGTAGGACAACACTGGTGATCTTGGCACAGGAATAGGGGATGGGCGCTATGGAGGAGATGGCAGGAAGGAAGAGGACTGTGAGGAGGACACAGGACGTGATTGGAGGATTCATTAGACGCTGTGGGAGTCTTTCCATTGACTTTAGTGGGCTTTGGAGCTGGGCCTGAGCGAAGCTGGTGGGAGTCAATGCCAGGCCGCAGAAGCTGGCAGCACTCCTAGTGGGCAGTTCCAAGCTAGGATTGCCTCATGCAGCAGGCCCAGGAACACCGCATGCTTTACTATCTTTATTTGCCTCAGGGGCTTCTCGTGCTAAATATAATATCCTAACGGGTTGGTTTTCCTTCTCCACCTGTAACCTCAGCCTCTCAGCCTCCTCCTGCCAACCCTCCTCACCCCAATGTGTGTATTGCTTCTCCAGTTTCCACCCATCCATGGAAACACTGGCGCTCAGAGCTCCTCTTCATCTCCTGCTGCAACTCAAGGAAGAACTCATTCTTTAGCATCCTCTTCTTCCTCAAGCTGCCCTGTGGCTGCTCTCTGCTGCCCTCCAGAGGCCTTTGTAGAGCAGGGGCAGGCATCTTGAGTATGGTCTTCCCAGAACCTCAGCATGCTTTTCCTCATTATCCAGCTTGGTTGTGGCTGCCAGGCCTGGGAAAGAAAGAAAACATCTGATAGAAAAGTGTGTATGGGTGCCCCCTGTGTTCCAAACCTCACATGCACACCCCGCTCCCATCGACAGCACCTGCAGTAAGTAGGGCCATGCAACAGAACTAACACATCCACAGAGAATATCTTCTCCCACGGTAACAGAACTCTGCTGCAATTAGGGGTGGGAGGGAGGACAAGGCGAAAATAATGCTAGATAAAAAGATGGAGGATCATGGAGTCCGGGATTTGTGTGAGCACTATCATAATGTGTCACCGTCTGTGCGGGTAAACCGAGGCAGCCTGCGGCCTCAACAGAGTCCAGCAGAGGCTTCCTCTGCTCCCAGGGACTGCTGTAAATCTACAGCTATCCTGTACTCCCAGGGCTTCTCCCTACCCGTGGCTCAGCATGCTGGCAGAGCTCTGAGTATCCGCAGGCAACTTCCCAGCTCCCCAGAGAGCCCACATTCAGCCTATGGTTTCAGCTGGTGCTTAAGGTCTGCAGTAGGTCCTGTGCACTTCAGAAAGTCCACAGGGTGCAAAGCTGAGAAGAGGCAGCAGGAATTAAGATGTGGAGTGGTGGAGAATGTGTAACTGTGGGAAGCTGATTCACTGGGTGGGGAGCTGGGGACCATATGGGACTCCCATGCCCCCGCAGTTCCCTGTTCCTGGTCTCACCTGGTCCCATTACCCTGCAGAATTTAGGGACATCACATGCCACCTCTTCCTTGCCTACCTTGCTTCTTATGTACATCAAAGGTTTCAAACTATAAAAAAAAATAAGGAAAATCCCATCCAAAAAACTTTGCTGTGCTGGAGTGAAGCTTGAGAGCATGTATCAGTAACTGAAGGGTAAAAAAAAATACTTACAATGAGGTCATAAAAACCCAGAACAAAATCCAACATCCCCCAAACAAACCCAGGCAATAGAAATGCAGGAAGTTCAGAGTGAAAGTTAAACTTAAAAGAAAGCTTCACATTTAAAGGATGAAAAGGCACATTTAAGGCATGCAAACAACCTTAATTCTGCCCTTGCAGTATTACCCTGATTAAAGAGAACAGAAAGACATTCTGAGTCACCCTTATCCATCCATAATAAACAGTTTAAAGTAATCAGTGACTCCAGCCACTGGAATGATTTACTCTTAATTGTACAGTGGCTCTGCAAAACCCGACTGCCTTTATGTCCACAAAGATAAAAGAAGAAAAAAAGATGTAGTATACAAATCCCCACTGAAAGTAATAGCATACTGGAGGTCATCATTCATTAAGACTTCAAGTACCACACATTATACAAGCACCAAGAAACTAAGCTATTTTTTCTATGGATACTAAGCTCAGATCACAATAGCTATAGCCCTTACAGAAAAAGAGCAAAGGTTAGCGTGGTTACGAAGCACCACACTTACAGCTGATGCTATATGGCAGGTCTGCACAAGGGCAGCATTCTCTTCAAACTGAGTATTTCTGCAGCCGTCAACCACAAACTTCTTAATGCCCTTAGGAAAAAAGATGACTTGGGACCAGATCCAAAATAAACTGAAATCAATGGAAAAGCATTCAGTGATTTCAACAGGCTTTGGATGAGCTCCAAAGGGAAGATGGGAGGTTGCCAGGAGTATAGTCACTAGCCCAATATACCCGCTTTTCCAAACTACATGCACCCGCTGGTGTAGAACATCACAGACCCATTGACTTCAGCTGAGCAACAAGGTGAGGCTCTTAGAAAATATCCTTGATCCGGAAATAGCAGTCTGACGTCACAGAGGCTTGAGCCTACCCAGCCATATTTGTGTGAGTAATGGTTTGTAGAACCGGGGTATGTCTACACAGCAAAGAAAAAATTGAGTGGCCCATGCCAGTCGAGTCAGGCTTGCAGGGCTGTTTCATTGCTGTGTAGAATTCCGGGCTAGGGTCTACACAGCAGTGAAACAGCCCCACAGCCCAAGCCCTGCGAGCCTGAGTCAGCTAGCATGGGCCAGCCATGGTTGTTTAGCTGCTGTGTAGACATACCCTCATCCTCTTGTGCCACCCAAACAGCAGAGTTAAGGTTATCTGGGAGCATTCACTATGCAGTTTCATGCTTCCAAATGTTAGATGCTCTCCAATGTAACCTCATCTTTGAATTTCTAATGTGCGGGGTATTTTTTATAGAACTATAACATTGTCTTAACACCCTTAACCTTTTAGTCACTGATGTGTGCTCTCAACCTGAACAAAGAATTAAGCCTAGGGGTATTATTACTAAGCAGTTATGCAGTACTTTTTCATCCATAAGTCTCAAAGGACTTTATGAAGGAAGTCAGTCTCATTAGCTCCATTTTACAGATGGGGAAACAGATGGGGAGGCACTGAGATGAAGTGACTTGCCCAAGGTCACCCAACAGATCAGGACACACAAAGGTCTCCTGACTCCCAGTCCAGATCTCTATCTATTGGACCTCTCTGACCACCTTCTCCCTTCTGATTCAGTCAATTCTTCAAGGATTTGAATGTCAAAGATTCCAGAGAATCTAAACCACTAAGCCTACAACAACATAGCCCTCCTCATTGTATATCCTTATACTTGTTTCGTCCTGTATTCTAGCCTCTCTTTTCCCCCAACGTCCCTCTGCCCTTCACTACTTAAATTGATATTGTTATGCTGGGATGTGTTAATGGTGGCCACCAATCTGGTAAAAGTTTATGGGTGTACTAAGCATCCTTCATTTCAGGCTAAATGAGGGCGCAATTAAGTGCCCTTTGTTTAGTGATAGTTTAAACCACAGAAGCCACCGCTCATGGCATGGACCATTAAGGCCTGACTAAGAAGTGAAGCCATGTGGCCTATGCGGTTTCCCTGGAGACTGACTACAAATTCAGGCGCTGGGCTATTGGTTTAGTTGCAGCTATCTGTCTGTCTGTCTGCGGAAGGAACCAAAAAGCAGGGGGAAAGTGAGCTGAGAGGCAGTGTGAGAATAGCCCTGGAAGGAAGCCAAGAGAGACCTTATTTTGGGCAGAGAACTCACTGAGAAGGCAGGCTTGGATTTCAGAGCAAGGAAACTGCCTCCTGTTTGTGTCTACTGTGTTCAGGGGAACAGGACTTTGTGTACATTCATTGCAAATAAACAGGATTACACCAACGAAATGCTTGACTCATCTCATCCATTTCTCCTCCTAATGGAAAGAACCCAGCAAGGCCCCGAACACAGCTAACCGCTTGAGCTTCAAGGGGTTAACAATGTTTTTGATACCACCAGTGACTTACAACCTCTTCCAGTCTTCCCTAAGAATATCCTGATTAAATTGTATATTGGATCCTTCTCTATCAGCATTCTGGTCATGTGTCTTACCCCACCAGGTCCCTGCAATACCAACTAGGTAGTAATTGTCTTCATGCATGAGAAACTCGACTTCCTCCTCCTTATTTCCCTTGATTCTGGCATCAGCGTCATCACATCTCAGACAGCTTTCACCCCCTTCTTTCTTAATCCTGGCTCAGCATTTCCTTTATTAGTCATGGGGCTGCTCTTCCCTTTCACTTAGAGACCTGGTTCTATGTATTATATACCTCCATAATTGCACTCCCTTCTCACTGCTGAGCTTAAAGTCCTTCCAACCAGCCTTGCTAACCCCTGCCCCCCCCAAGGAGGATTGAAAGTGGAGAATCTATCAGTATAGTATGAAAACCAATGCTGCATGAATCCAAACCCTCCCACCTCCATGCCGGCTCCTAAAACACCATTTTAACCCTCTTCCTTCTTCACTGGCCCTTGCTACAGGTAGGCTCGCTGGAAAGATCACCTGAGAAGTTCATTTCTTCTGTTGCTGCCTAGACATTGTCCATGAGCCTTTGTTTTCTACATACTGGACTATGCTGCCATGGGAGCTTTACTGCACTGCCTTTCAGCTTTCCTCCATGGCCCTGCTCCGGGAGATCTGAACAGCAGTTGAATGCTCAATGACATTAGCATATTAGCATCCATTTCAAACAGAACCCAAGCTGCAGAGGAGGGGGATGATGGATCCATTAAATGCAGTGTTTATTTCTTCACAGCCACAGCTGCAGATCCAAGAAAAAATTAAGCCAGCTCCACCGCTAACATCAATCAGCATAATTCCACTGAAGGCAATGAAGCCGTGCCGATTCACACCAGCCAAGGGTCTCAGGTGTGATAGGTGTGGAGTCTAAAACGTAACAGACACTGTCCATACCAGAACTTGTAACTGAGATTGGAGCCAATTTGGCTGGTCATACTCGTTCCCAGCTCTCTGTGCAGTGAGACATCCCAGACTGTGCAGCTACGTGGGTTGTCGGTGCCACTCTCCGGGCTTGATCGATGGGAGATGGCTCAGGCCCTGTGGGCATGTTCTCTGGGCACTGTGTGCCTTGTTGGGGCAGGATGGAAAAGCAGCGCAGATTTTCCCACAATGCACTGACACAAAGGCAGAAGAGGAGGTGTGGATGCACTAACTCATCCAACACATGGCTGGGCTGTGAAAAAGAAGCTGCTGTGTGGACACAACCCAATGATGTTTAGCTGGGACAGGGGAGAGTGTTATGAATTGTTATAAAACCACAACTGCCCTTATGGTATAGACAGGGCCTGAAGTCAAGCCTCCAGCCCAGCGAGCAGAGATCTCATTGGCTGGCAGCTAGCATGACAATTTTATGCCTTTTTCAGAGCCTTTGTTCTACTTTAACTGTATCCCAATGTTTCCTTGTTTTCATGCTCCGTGTCCTGTCTCCAGGCACAACACAGATGGAGCTGGAGGTGAGACTGGGGGACACGGGAAAGGAACATTCCCAATGTCTCTAATTCTGGGTGCAGTGGAAAGCAACTGCCCTGCTACCTCCCAGCTCTAGTGCATGCAGGGAGCGTGTTTCCTGAGGCTATCCGCTCTGACGCTGTAGTTACTGGAGGCAGTTTCATGGGGGCAAGCCACAAACCCAGAGAAAGATGATACGTGCTGCCAAGGCATGGACATGCAGGGAGATTTGCAAACCACGTGCTGCCCTTTTAGGAAGCTGAATAGGAAAGGAAGTTCTGGCGTTCCGGACCGTGATGTTCAGTGGCGGAGCTCCTCAACCCAAGGGACACCCAGCATGAGATGAATGTTGTTTTAGTGTCCGAGGCAAAGAATAGTGTGCACAAACCATTTGCCATCTGGCCTCTCCATTACCGATCCATGGATACCAGTTGCCTGCACTCATCCAGCACGTGAGTCCAAATCGGAGACCTGATTGGGATTGTAGGGAAAATGGCACATGCCAATAATCTCCAATTTCTACTGATCTTAGAGGAGCTCGAGGCTGCTCAGCCAGAGAATCAGGATGCCCCACTTGGGTACACGAGGCAGCAGGCTAGACTGCTATTTGGATAATGCAGCTGCACAAGAGATTAAGACTCTCCTAAGGCCCTGATGCAGACTAACTGGATCTTGGGCCCAGGATCATTGGGCAAGTGGGACCAACTCATCCATTTGCACCTAGAGCAGATGGACCGGGCTTTGGCTCCATGCCCCCTTACGCGCTGGACAGAGCAACTGAGACAGCATGCAGGGGTAATGATTTATTGTGATATAGGTCCCCCCCAAGCGAGGGGGAAATAGAGGAGGAATTGGTGCCTCCCAGGGGCATCTCAGCATCCCGGGCATGCACCACCCCTTGTTTGAGGCTGTGTCCGAAGGCACAACTTATCCCAGTTGTTTTTTAAAGGCAACTACATAAAGCCACAGCAAGACCTAATTCCATGTGAAGGCAAGGGGTGACAAGAGGACCCTCTAAGGCCAGCATTTTCAAATGTAGGGGCCTAAAATAAGGCACTAAAATCTGTACCTGAGCATCACGGGTGTGCGCAGGGGACAAGCAGGGCCATGGGTGCCCCCCAATCAGTGGGGCACAGAACTCCCCCGGCGACTGGGAGAGAGCCTGCTCCACCAGCCCTGGGGCCGCAGCGGGAGAGCCAGCTCCTCCGGCCACAGGGGGTACAGAAAGTGCTCCTCCAAAAGCAGCCACATTTTTATTCCTGTGCACTCCCCTGAGGGCAACTGAATCCAAGTGGAGCTGACATTTGATTCAGGTGCCCAAATATGGATTGTCATGCCTTATTTTAGGCACCTATGTTTGAAGACACTGGCCCGTGCCTCAGTTTCCCCATCTGAGTAATGAGATCTGTCTCTGAGATTGAAAGATAAGTCTAAGGTAGGAGGGCAGGAGTGTGTGAATGGAGGGAAGAGGGTCCTGCAGACGGTACCAAGTGAGGGGACAGATACAAGTGGGAGGCAGAAACTGTTTCACGTTTCAATTTCCTTTAGACCAGCTGCTAACATCTGGGTAAGGCTGCCATCTCTGGGAAAGCAGAGATCTCAGCAATAAATATTTTTAGCTAAAATTACTCCCAGAGGGACTAGAATGTTTGTTAGCCTGGGAGCAAAGGTGTATAAACACTTAGAACAGGCAGTGAGTGAAGAGGAGTAGACATAGGAGGAGGAGACAGCAGATAAATAAGGCAGAAGGAAAGAGAGACAGGGGGAATAGAAGCCTAGGGATGAAATAGACCCAAGTCTCCATCCCAGGAGCTGCTGAGCACCTGAGTGGCATCAGTGGACATTGAAGGTGCTGAGCTCACAGGATCAAGCCCGGGGAGAGCCAGTCTCTGTCCATATTCAGGAGCAGAAATTATTTCAGACACCCCACTCACTTAAATGGCAGCAGCTGAGTAGGGCTCACAGTCACCTGCTGCCTCCAGCCCTCTGCTAACAAATATTTGCCTCTGGGCTCCTGTGTTTAAGCTTGGCTTGGATCTTACAGGGGGGCTGTGGCTCCTAGGCAGACTAGTGAGTGGGCAGGGGAAAGGGCACCAATGGTGAAGACAGGCTGAGAGTAGAGCAGCTTTATGGCTCAGCACTTCCAGCACAGCCGTCATTCAAACGACTGACCGTCTCCATGGGGAAGAACCATCAGGCTACATTCGGTGCACATGAAGGCATGTTGCTGAGAGAGAGGAAGCATTGCTGGATCAGAAGGGTCTAGTCTGGAGGCCTGGGGGGGGGGGGGCAACCTGGATTCTGCCCATGGAGGCAGTAGCGAGACTCAGCTTTGATCCCGACCCCCATTTCCCTCTCGGCTGGCTTGGTTTCAGGTGGGCACGTATCTGGCGGTGGGAAAATGGATCTTTGATTGACCGTAATTCATCTCTCTGCTTCCGCTCCCCATCTCCTGTTTTCATGTTAATTATAATTTTATGTTCCTGGTTCGGTTTCTTTTGTTTAATAACATTGGCTGCCTGGGTGAGGAGAAATAATGAATTTTTATGAAACACAGAACAGGGGCTGAGTGGGAACCCAGTTGAAAGGCCCTGGAGCTCTTACGCTAGCTTAATGCCCCACTCAGCCTGGCTGAGCAGAGCATCCAACTAGCAGCGGAGGGGCTGGGTTCTTCAGGATAGGCGGGAGGGGTGTTTGTGGGAAGTGTATCAGCTGCACGGGAGGAATATCAAAACCTTCCCTCTCCGGCTCAGGCTTGTTTGGCTTTGCAGATGGCTGTCAGCTTCCAAGGAATCTGAGATGGACCCACACCCAGTTGGACCCTGGTCTGGACCCTGGGGGTTTCTCCAACGCCTAAAAGCTTCCTGGTGGCTCCTCTAATTTCAGGAGCCAGGGGAGTCCCCTCAGATGATACCAACTGCTGCTTCTGATTGGTGGATTTTTCTCCTGGTCATTTCTGAGCAGCACACTCTACAGTGCCCTTAATTCTCCACACTGACCATCACTCCACAGCCTCTGTCCTGGTCCCAGGGCAGTTGTCAAGGGACAAAGGAGGGTGTTGCTGGATTGGAAGTAGCTGATCATCTGTCATTGTGGAGCAGACCCAGTGAGGGCAATCTACTGTCTGGAGGAGGAGTGGCATGGAGGGCATTACTATTATCGTTGTTCAGTGTAAGACTCATGACAGGCCTCTAACATTCCCCACTCTCAGTCCTCCACCCTACTCCTTCTCCAGAGGGTAAATTGCCCTCACTACGTCTGCTCTTGTTTGCCCTCTCAAAGGGCTCTCTTTCTCTTTCTCATCTTCTCTCCGCTCCTATCTCTGCCTCTCCCTCTTGTCCCCCGAAGATCAGATCTTAGAATGGAGAGATGGGTAGCTGAATGTTTAGCCCTGAGTTCAATGCAGAGGCTGGCGGATGAGGAGGACAATAGGGTGGGGGATGAGAACAATGAAGTGCTGTCCTGCTGCAATGGAGGTTATTGTCCTATTGGGGATGGCGGAGGTGCTGGCAATGAGGTCATTACAGTAGAAGGCCTTGTAAGCGAATGTGGTGACCAAAGAGGGCCAAAATGCTTGGGAAGGTTACGATGATGTGATTTCTACTGCTCTGGTGAAGGTCACACAAGATGAGGGTGCTACTGCTGACAGACATCACTAGCACACTGAAGAGTGCGAGTCAGACGGTCCTGATGAAAGTGGTTATAGTGATGAGGAAGTTAAGAATTAAGATGCCTGTGAATAGTACGGAGGACAATATTGTGATGCTGTGAGGACAACCCCATCCTGATTCCTGAGCAGAACCACAAGAAAGTGCCTCCCCAGAGACTCCATCACAGATTTTACACAGAGCACTGGCCAGACAGGACTCTGGGAGTTTAGTCAGTGCTGTGTGGCTGTGCATGCAGTGTGGACACAATCAAAGCACTTCTACTTACATACCTCCCTACTGAGTCCTGGTATCTTGATTTAAGGAATGGCCCAGTAACCTGGATGTGACCCTAAGAACCGCTCAGTGCCAACTGGCAGGGGGTTATAAAAATATCCTGATCCTGGTATGGACCTTCTAGTTGACCGAAGAATATCATGTGAGGTCTTAAATGAAAGCCAGGCTCACGCTGCTCAGTAATAGCATTGTGAAGTGTATGTACAGATAAGTCAGGAGCTATGTACACATACTGAAAATACGTTCCTAAAGTCTGTATCCAGGCAGAGTTGACAGAAAGATGCGTATTCACCTGTCTCTTTGTTGACATGTAAATCAAGATTTGTAAGCCAACACAATGGAAGTCCCATTTATATAAGAACATAAGAATGGTCATATTAGGCAGACCAAAGCTCCATCTAGCCCACTATCCTGTCTTGCTACAGTGGCCAATGCCAGGTGCTTCAGAGGGAATGAACAGAACAGATAGTGATCCATCCCCTGTGGCCCATTCCCAGCTTCTGTCAAACAGGCTAGGGACACTATCCCTGCCCATCCTGGTTAATAGCCATTGATGGACCTATCCTCCATGAATTTATCTAGTTCATTTTTGAACCCTGTTATGGTCTTGTCCTTCACAACATCAAAGTCAACTGGAGGGTGGGAGTAGGAGTGAAATCAATAGAAAGGCAGCACACCAGAGAATAAGCCACAGAGGGCTATCCTATCTCTGGGTACAAAAAATGAACTTTGGGGAATACAAGGATCTTTTATCTTGCACCTAAGAAGTGATGGGGCAGTGCGGGATGACAACCTGCCCTGTTGAAATGTTGCAAAGGACATGTGTGGTTAGATAAACTTCTTTAGACAGGTTAGCCTGTTCGTTCAGTCTCTAGAAAATGTGCTATGATTTTGTTTTATTTATAACCCTCTTGTTCCCATTATCTTTACTCACTATCTCTTGAATCTCTGATAATAAACTTATCAGTGTTTCCACTATAAATATAGCTCAGTGTTGTGGTATTAGACCAGGAGCTAAATCACTCAAGCTGGTGTGAGCGCTGGTCCCGTGGGGACAGCAGAGCTGGTATTACTGTGGGTGTTCAGTGGAGAAGAGGCTGGATATCACAGGGGAAGCTTCTAAGGGGCCTGGGGACTGGGGTGCACCGATTGTTAACCTGCAAGGCAAAGTGAGGGCTGGCCTAGCCCAGCAGAGATGGAGTGCGTGGCTAACAGGCTGGCAGTGTCAGGGAGCTGACACCCAGTTAAGCACAAACAAGGCTCCCTCTGGCTGGAGGCAGGGGTGACTCACAAGGTGAGATGGAGATGAGGGTGGAAGTACAATATCAGGGCATTTTGATGAAGATTGTGACAGGTAGTGATAACATCTCTCATACGCTATCAAGATATCAGCTCCTGCCTCTGCTCTCCCAGTGGGGCCAGCCTTCACCGCCCACTCGTTACATTTTCAAACAAGCACCTTCATGTTTTCTCCCAGGCTGCCCCTCACACTTGGGGGCAGCTCCCTGTAACCATCCACAAAGCCACCTCGCTGCCCTCCTTCAAATCCCTCCTCATAAACTTTGCTTTGCTGTGATACCTACAAAAAACCTGACAGCAGTTAGGCTGCTGGTGTGCTGAGACCACTGCCTGTCATGCTGACCAACGTTGCTTTATTGGTTCCTTGTGCTCCCCTAGCTGCCTGTATCCATCTGTCGTCTCCTGTAATAAACTCAGATTGTAATCTTTTGGGGGCAGGGACTGTCTCCATGTTCTGTGTTTATACAGTGTCTGGCAGAATGGGGTCCAGGCCCATAACTGGGGCTCCTTGGTGCTGCTCCAATACAGACAATTAATAATAATGAGAGCCCTTTGGTGAGGATGATTGTGATTGTGGTGATGAAGATGAGGCCCAGCCATGGAAATGATGGGAAGTGGAAGGCTTATGATGAGGATGCCCCTGAGATCAGACTCAAATGCGCCACAACGCTGAAAAATTGGAGCAAGAGGCCAAAATCAATTACAGGAGATGCAGTGAGAACAAACATTTATGTGGGGAGGAGTAATCAAATGCACACATAGAACAGGGGACTTAGTGGTGAGGCAGCTGGTCTGGCAACAAACAGACAGGATGACAAATGGAAAAGTCAACAATGTGATGCTCTGACAGAAGAGGCCAGGATGTTGGGGTGTCACACGGAAGAGATGCTCATTCCACTTAGCGCTGGGCTGGCTGCTGTCAGGAACCTGCGTTCAGTGTTTAGCTCCATGTTTGAGGAACAGGAAGCAGATCAGAGGAGAGTATGAAAAGTCAGAGAAGTGTGTAGGAAATAGGTCCCTGGGGCATGGATAAGAGAAAGTGGCACATTGAGCCGGCAAGAAATGAGGCAGAGCGGAGACATGAGAGCTGGCTACAAACACATGAAAGGAATGATTGTCACCGGCTGAGGGCGGAACAAGAAGTAACCAGCTCAAGGGCCAGCTGGGAACGTTTAGGTTAAACAGCAAAAAAACCTTTCTGACTTTGAGATGAGTTCAGCCTGCAAACAATTTATGTGGGGAACCCCCTCCAAAGGTGGCCCCAGCCTTGCAGTGGTACATGAGCAGAGGGAAGGTGTGTGGGCAGTTGGCTCAGCTGGATCTAGCATGGGGAGGTGCATTCAGCCAGCCCTGTGGGCCTGCACGGAATGTGAGGGACAGTGGTGGGAGCACGTGCAGGACAGCGTGAGGACAGGGCTGGGTGATTTGGAGGTGAAACATCCCCCAAACCACTGAAATTTAGGGAACATATAAGTATATGACCATCACTTCCCCCCCAACAGGAACCTCCAGGTCACAGTCACCCCTTTCACAGCCCCCAACAGGAACCTCTAGGACACAGTCACCCCCAGCACTACTCCCCAGGAACCTCCAGGTCACAGTCACCCCAGACAGGAACCTCCATGTCACAGTCATCCCAGCTAGGTGACAAAACCTTCCCCCCATCCTGCACCCAATCACACAAGCTAGAGCAGCCCCAGAGCCTCAAATGGCTCCCTAGGGGCCATCATGCTGGCTGAACTCCAGCCAGACCCCCTCCTACCCTGACATCAGGGAGCTGGAAGGGGGTGGCCAATTGCCTGGGGGAATCTTCGTCATCCCCGGCAGCACAAAGGGGACTTAATGTCTGGGATTCATTACAATAAAGGGTGAAGTGGGAGCAAACAGCATTTACCCATCTGGTGTCTCCACTGCACCAGTCAGCACATCCCACATACTTCAAGCCCCAGCTCCTTTCTCATCTACCTCCCATGGGCCTGATCCTACCTTATTTCTTGTTCTTCTCTGTTCTTGTCTGCCATGCCCTTCTCCACCTGCTCTTACACCTTTCTCTGACTTTTCTCCTTCTCTTCCGCTCTCCCCCTCACCTTGCTATGTGAAAAGGAAATGTAGCTCAAGGATTCCTACCCAAGAGGCCTGGTGCTTAGAGAGAATAGGTAGCAATAGGATAGGTCTGGGAGGGTGGAGGCCTGGTAGCACTCTCAGCCAGTAGGGTTGCCAACCCTCAAGGATTGTCCTGGAGTCTCCATGTCATGTGATGAAACCTCCAGGAATTCGTCCAACCAGAATTGGCGACCCTGTCAGCCAGCCTACCATCAATTCCACCAGCTCAGCCAGCCAGTGATGCCTTCAGGCGGCCATTTTGTTGCAACTTAAAAAACCGAGGCAAATCTGTGTGTTTTGTAAAACTAGCAGGGACTCTGGGATGGGTCCCCGCATCAGGGATATTCCCCACCACTCAGTCTCCCTACTCACATGGCACGCAGGGCCTGCACCAATTACATAATGCCCTGATGCAGTCAACCCCAGTGTTCAAAAATCATGAGATGCTTTAAATACGATACATCTGTGGGTGGGGCGGGGCTATATTCTGAATTTTTAGGATACACTTGGTTTATGTTTGTAGGCTTTTCTCTGCAACGACCAAGGCTGGAAACTTACTGTTTTTTATTAATAAAGCTCAGATTTCCACAAAACCACCAGACAGTATGAGGAGAGTAAGCAACCCACAGTGGTGTGGCTTATGGTTTTGTTTTAATATGGCTGGAATTGTCCAAAGCCACATTCTAATTGGCTGGTTGGACCTTTTTTGATAGGGTGACCAGATAGCAAGTGTGAAAAATCGGGACGGGGGTGGGGGGTAATAGGAGCCTATATAAGAAAAAGACCCAACAATCGGGACTGTCCCTATAAAATTGGGACATCTGGTCACCCTACTTTTTGACGATGTCACAGCTGCGTGCCATCTCCCAATAATGTACAGCTGGGATCTCGTCAGAGTATGGCTGCACCCACATGTGAAATAAGAGAGTGTGAGGGGTGGGGAGTGGAGGTGGTAGTGGGAGCTAAAATACGTGGAGATAAAGATAGTACAGGCCTGAGGCTTATTCCAAATTTATCCTTTTACTAGGTACTATTTTTCACAGTGAAGGGTATGTGTGTCGTTCCTCCCCCCACCCCCCCACCCCCCACCTCATCCCCCATACACACATTCCCTGGCAGGACCAGGAGCCATTGGGTTCCATCCTGGTGGTGGCTCCTGTTCTCTAAGCCTTTCCTAGGCCTGGTTTCCATGGGAACCCGGGCTGATAGCTGAGGAGCATGCTGAGTCCCTTCCTTCTCTGTAGCCTGAGGAGATGCTGGGTTTTCATAGAGAGACCAAGGATGGAAGAGATAGAGGATGTGTTTCCCTTCACAGGGAGGCGGGTGTGAGAGCCCAGCCCTACAGGAGCTGCTGATCTGCTGCTAAGTCTCAGCCGGAGGACTAAGGCAACAATCCTGCAAGGGGGTCTGCATGCACAGATCCTTGTTCCCAATGGGACTCTGTGTGGCAGTTGGGCCCTCATAGGACTGGGGCCACAGTGAGAGACAGGGAGTGATCATCCATGTCTCAGTGCTTGAGCCAAGCTGGAGACTTTCACACTTTACGTCCTGTTTCCTGCTGGACAGAGGTGCATGGACATTTGTGTTATTCCTATTGTAACAAATCCGCGGGCTTCCTGTTAGTTGCCCTACTGCCCCTTGTGTCTGCTCAGAACTTCACAATCACAGCAAGGGCAGGATTCAGATCCTCCTGCTCCCCAAGCTCCTATCACTTGAGTTAAAGGAGCATCTTCTTTCGGTATTTAGCAGTATAACATGTAGGGCACACCAAGGAGCAGTTCTGATTCTGTCCAGCATACGGCAGCGGTGTGCATGCATGAGCAGGTGTGCACACTCACACAATTGGCAGCTGGCTCACTGCGGTATCATGAGAAAAGCCATCGCATCATGTCCCAGCACAACGTCACATTACAGTGCTGACATGCCGTGCAAGCTCAGTCATTTTATGGATGGGTCAATGAGCTAAATTTGGGATGATCCTACTAAATTCCAAACAGGTGGCAACCTGCTGAGGCAAGAGGAAAGGAGAGAGACTAGATTTTGAGAGCATACAAGTCAGTTGCCAGAGGAAATCCTCTTGGAGCTGAACTCTGGTATTTGCTGCTGACCTGAGCAGGTTTGCAGAGATAACACTACTCCCAGAACAGAACTGCACAATCCTATCTCAGTGCTTTATTCCATGCTCCAGCCACAGCCAGAGCTCAGGAATAATACAGACACTGGAGTTCCCTGCTTTCCCTGTCCCAGCCTGCCTGGGGGGTCTAGAAAGGCTACAAGCTGAATCTCTCTGGGGGATTGTTTCTTGGCCTATAGGTTCCCTTAGAAGCCATGCCCCACAGCCACCTTGACACAGGGCCACCTAAAGGCCACAACTTGCTTTTCCCTTTAGTGGTAACTGACCCATCTTGGAGGTTCCCTTAGTGTGGGGCACTGTAATTCCACACCTTGATAAACACACGGGGCCTGAGTCTGCTCTCACTGACAGCAGTGTGAGCTCATAGGCCCCCAGGAGGAGAAGCAGGCCACTGAGCGAGGAGAGAGAAGGGGGTTCGGAGATGGGCAGTGTGGCCCTGTCATCCCCTCTCACACTGCCTCTGCTCCTTACCATTCCAGTTGGCCTGGTACGTAATGGCCTGAATCTGTTGTGCTGTGGCCCCTTTCTGTGCTGTATTGGCATAAAGGGGGTGGAAATGGCCGCTGGGGAATACTCTTATATAAGGGGGCTCCCTTGCCAGCAGTGGCATGACTCTAGGCTGCGCTGATACAGAGGCCAAGCCAGGGGTGGCTGGAGTGCATTGCGCTCTGCCTATTCCCTGCTTGCCACAGCTCACAGGGGCCATGGGAAGAAGAGTGTAAGTTGGAACAGACCTGGGGCTACACTACTTTATACCCAGGGCCAGGCAAGCCCCCAGCTGGCCCCAGATACAGGAGGTGTTAAGGAGGCTTAAAGCTACCTTTGTCCCCTCCCTCTCCACGGTTCCTGAGCTGAGCGTGGGAATGGCGCTGCACAGAGCCGGGCTGACGTCTTCCCCCAGTCTGTTTCCTCCAGCTCCTTTCTGATGCCTGTCTCTTTTGCGCTATTTACACCAAGGTTAGACTAGGGCTGGAGCTGGGGAGTGGGGGTGGGGAAGTGGCAGGACTCAAATCTCTGCCAATGATCCCCAACTCCACCCGCAGCCTCTGAGCACCTGGGTGTTTCTGTCAAAATTATCACTAGGGAACTAGTTAGCAACAGTGAGATTTAAATGATCACCATTAGCCTTCAGAGTCAACATCCCATTGAGAAACAGGGCGGTGTACATCTTTGTGGGTCCATGGTTTCTGTCTCATTAAGAGAGTCCTGTGTAAGTTCAGGACAGAGGTTTGCTTTGAAACACTAAGGGCTAGAAATGTAATTACTTTTACATATAAACTTATATGCTGCAGAAACAGATGGAGGCGCCCCCTAGAGGGGCAGCACTACTGAATGCTGTCATGGCCCAGCTCCATCCTGGGTACTTACATGGCCCCCCATCACTGGGGAATTTAAGCACCTTGCAATGTTTTTAATGTATTTATCCCCCATGAGATAGGGAATTGCTGTTAACCTCATTTTACAGCTGGGGAACAAAGAGACTAAGTGACTTGCCTAAGATCACCAAGGAAGCATATGGTAGAGCAAGGACTTGAACTTAGATCTCTTAAAGCCTAAGCTAATGCTCTAACCACTGGATCACCCTTCCTCTCTGAGCAGCCTGCTGTGCTTTGGTTCTCAGTAGCTGGCTATGCACTAGCTCTGGCTTCACAGGATACTGCTATACACCGGCGTCATCCAGCCTCTACATTTATACTGACCTGTTCTCTTTTCCACCCTGTTCCAGCCATGTTCACAAGAGCGAAGAGACCTGAGAGCAGAATGCCTTGTGCAAACTCTGGCCCAGAAGATGTGATTAAAGCCAACAGCTCAGAGTAGAAATTATTCCCATTTCCCCAGTAATCTGGAGGAGAGAGAGCAGCCTTGTTGAGCAGTCTGATTGCTGGGGCCTTTCAGTCACTCTGTCAGCCTAGAGCTGGGGGGGAACTGGACTGACGTGTTCTTGCCTTCCGGAGGCCTGCAGTAAGGGTATCAGTCCTACTACTGGTGACAAGCAAGGGAGAGGCTCCTTCAGCTCCAGTGGCAGACACAAGACTTCCCATGGGGGGAGGGGGATGATAGCCTTGAGTTCTGTCCCCCATGCTGCATATGCATGGTATGGCTGGGGAACGTGGTGCCTATATGAGGCCAGGGACTCATTTACTACAATTAGTGTAAAGAAGGGTCAAAGTACTGCAGTGGTGAGCCAGTGCAGTAAAACAAACACAGGCAACATGGCAGGTAGCAGGTGTTTCCTGGCAGCCAGAAGGCACTATACAGGGTATAATGAAAAACCTAGGTGCCTGATCCAAAGCCCAATGAAGTCACAGGGGGACTTTTCACAGAATTCAGCTCAGGGATGAAAACAGTCCAATCAAATAGGTGGCTAGCAATGGAACAGTGACCTGTCAGGAGTGTAGCTTTGTCCTGCATCTGAACAGCACTTAGCACAGCAGGGTTCTGGTCCATGACTGGGGTGCCCAGGAGGTACAATAATATAAATAATAATAGCAGCATGGGGCTTCCTAGCCCCGGGCACAGCTTCAAATGTCCAACCTAGGGCTTTCCTGACACTTCGCTCTGTGGGATCCTCTCATCAGAGACCCATCTTCTAATGGAGCCACTGCACCTTGCAACACTCCACTCCTTGGTCCTCAAAATCTCCCTGCCAGTCCCATATGAGCTCTATTGTCAGAGGCGAAGGCCCTGGCAAATGGTCCCATAAATCAGGGCACGGTCTCTTTGCTCAAGGCGAGCTCACAGGAAGGCGTGGCTGGCGTAACGGGAATCTGCTCTGTGGCAAAGCTGACGCAGGACGGAGCGGGTAACTCTTATGTAAAGGGTATAGGGTTATGGCACAAGCCATGCAAAGCAAACAGCCCGTTCAAACACTGTGAGCTGGAAGGAAACATTTGATTCAAATCCAAGCTAAAACGTTACAGACATATTCAGGTAGATATAGTGACAGAACAACTTGCGCCACAAGAATCGTGCCATGGAAAGCATGATTGACACTCCCTCTGTAATGAAAATACATACAGGGCGTTCAATCACCCCCACTCCAATCACTCCTATGTGGGATGCTGTAGTGAAGGCAAAGCCCCTCATAAATGGGTTGAGACTGCAGGATGTTATCCCCACCATGTTCCTGTCCAGCACTTCGGAGCAACAGTCAGTGTGCTGTTCCCCGAGGCTTTATGCTAAGCCCAGTGCATGCTAAGGCAGCGAGGAGGGTGGCCATTGGTTAGCAGGCAGCACAGCATCATATCCTAGTGCTGAAGATTTATTTGCAGCCATAAAGGCTAGAATGTGTATGTGTTTTGCAGATGAAAGCTTAAAATTGCTGGAAGCGTTGGGTCCACGCGAGAAGCAATAGGCCAGTGTATCGGCTCCAGTCTGACCCCATTCCCCAATGGCCGGTCCCCTCTGTGACCAGGCCAGACCTTTGCTCTATTGAAGGACAGGCATTATTTTGTCCCCATCCCTGGGAAATGCTCAAGGAGGTCTGTGCACAGGGCCTGATCCAAAGCTCATGAGAGACTGCAGGATTCTGTCCGTTGACTTTAATGGGCTTTGGCTCAGGGTCTCGGTGCTTGCATGGGTGACTGTCTCTGCACAAGAGTGTGACTCTGAGGGTAATTCTGCCGGTGTCCATGTCTGGAAAGTGCCCCTCTGTGCCCCTCTGTGCCTGATCCACACAGGATAGGAATCTATTACAACTCCTAGCTACAAGTCCTTCAATTCAAGGGGTACAGGCTTGCGCCCTTAGTGCTTGAGGGTTCTGGTTCACAGCCCCTGGTCACCACCAAGCTGGCAGTTGTCACATACAGTGTGTGATAATCAGTATAACTTTGGGTCCTGGTTACTTCAGAGTCTGTCTCCTCATGTGATCCCATGGCATTTGAGATTAGCCAATATCCTCCAGCTAACAGCCCTCCCAGGACCAGATAGCCATGGGTTGGTGGCAGGGTGTTTTCAGTGCCCAGCCCTGGGCTCTGTAACTTGCTCTTTTTGCCTTGGCTTGACAAAGCCAGGATCTAACGATCTGCAGGGCTCATCTAGGGTATAGGTAGAAGCTCTTGCTTGCGGGGATGCGTGGGTGAGTTTCCAGCTGCCCTTCTTTGTTAGCTAGGCTGTTAGAGGTTGCTTATTGGGACTAGGGCAGTAGGTATATGCTAGTGAAGTGATGTGGTTTTAATTACACATAGGTTGAGGGGCTTGCTGATTGCAGAATTTTATACCCTGAAATAACTAATTGGATAGATAAGTGTGTTCCTAGGGGGAGTAACACACCTGGCCTGTTCATTTTCCTGCACAAGCATGATATATCCTGAGATACACAACCCACATAATCTCCAACACAGAATCCCAGCACCAGGGGCAGCCTCGGCTGTGCTCTGACCAGCTGTACCCGCCCAGAACACACACACACACAGCTGCTCATACAAGTTAAATAACTCTTAATTCCATTTAGTCGCTTGACCGGTTCTATCCTCAGCATAATGTTTACACAGAAGGACAAACAAGATGCTGCGTGGCCGGGCTACAATTCCACTCCTGTCAGCAGATGAGATCTCTGCTGCAGGGCAGGGATGCTGCCATAAGAGGTGTAACCTAGCTAATCTCACACTGCTTACATCCTGGGAAATGTTCCATTACACTGGACAGGGTGTCCCTGAGACAAGGCAGGGATGAGGACAGGGAGCTGGGAACTGCCTGATCAGAACAGCTCATTGGGCCATCAGACCTGTAACCCTAGCTCTAACGCAGCCTGTGAGAAAGATAGTCTTGTGGTTAAAGCATTGGCGCAGGCCTTTGGAAAGCTGGGTTCAGCCCTGCCACAGACTCTGTGTTGATCCCGGGCAGGTCACTTAATCTCTCTGTCTTAGTACTCACTCTGTGCAAGGGGGATAATAATGCTCCCTTTGCTTCTTTCCAGTCAGGGCAGGGAGCACTATGTGCCTGTACAGCACCCAATGTGCTGAGGCTCTGATCTTGGATGGCATCTCGGTGATGATCATGGGAATTTTCTGCAATATTTTCATGGATGATATGCCTGGAAGTGACTGACGTGATTTAGGGTTGCTACCCTGTCAGTATTGAAGGGTTCAAATGCTGCTCTGGGGCAGACCAGGAGACATGAGGGGCTTGTGTCATGGAACTGTCTGGGATGGTATGAATGGGGTGTTAAAGACTGGCTGAAACCAACCCATATCAATGAAGGATCCAGCAAGACAAAGAGAACCCCAAGGACTGAACAACTGATCCCTATCAATGGGAAATTCCCACAGGCACAACATGTGAACTCAGCATGGGTCTGCAGGAGGGAGACAGTAGAGCAGAAGGTGACAGGGGGCTAGGATAAGCACTGGCCTTGACAGAGACACAGCTGCTCTCACCTGGGACTGACACAGGGTGACAGAGCCAAAATGGATTCTACAGCAGCTTGGCTGGGTGGAGTCCTGACGCTGGTGGCCAGTCTGAACTCTATCTTACCCTTTGCTTCTCTGTGCTCACGTAGGACTTCCCGATGCTGGGTTCCAGTTGACTAATACACCCTACTCAGCTGTGAAAAGGCTGCCTGGTGTGCTGAAGCCCAGAGGCTCAGTCTCGGAGGTGTTGGCCTCCTAACCTGAAAGAAGAGTGGGACCCCTGAAGGGGTACTGCCAAGAGACTGTTTAAAAGCTGGGGCGTAGCACAGATGCCTAGGCACTAGTATAATACAAGTAAATAATACTACTACTACGCACTATAATTCTGTGCACACCTGCAGCGCCTTCAGTTGGAGGATGTCAAAATGCTTCACAAACATGAAAGAATTCAGTGCTAAGTATTATCCCTGGTTTACAGACAAAGAGGTGAAGAGACTTATCCATAACTTCACAGTCAATCTATGACGCCCCCAGTCCCTTGCACTAACCAGCAGCAATGCTCCCTTTATTTACAGTTTTGGTTCCCTTTTCCTTACGGCACTTTGCCTCCTCCTAAAAGTGTACTTAATAACTGTAATTAATAGGACTTATCACTCATGCAGCACTTTGCATCTCAAAATCACTGTTCAAACATTAGGTATACAATGTAAGAGTTATGAGCTACTTTTCAGCAGCCAGTGGGTGTTTATTGTGGTAGTTCATGTATTTACCTTTATTGACTGTCTTGGGTGAGTCCGGATGACTTGGAGGCTATGATGGACTTGTCCTTTAGCCAGCCAGGCATAGTATAATGAAAGACCCACTATTTTGCCCCCTGCTATCCCCCAACTTTGCGGGTTTCATGATAAACCAGTGGAGGCTAGAGAGCAATTGCGGCAGCTTTGTATTTGCACAGTCCAAGGGAGAGCCAATGTCTGGAACAAAGATCCAATGGATGGAAGTTGAAGCTTGATAAATTCAGACTGCAAATAAGGTGCAAATTTTTAAAAGTGAGGGTAATCAACCTCTGGGACAGATTGCCAAGGAATATGGCAGATGCTCCATCACTTGAAGTCTTTGAATCAAGGCTGGATAGCTCTTTACATGGTATGCTGTAGCTGAACCACAAGTTATTGACCTTGATACTAGGTGAAATTCTGTGGTCTGTGTAATGCAGGTCAGTCCATTCCAGCCTTAAAATCCATGAACTTATGAGAACAGAAAGAGAGATTGGGAAGTTAAGATGTTTGAAAGGGAAGGAACTCAGATTCTCAAGCAGACTTAATCGAAATGAAGAAACCTAGGAGTCACGCTGTTATCTTAGGATGCTAGGTTGCATCCTAGCAAATGCCTGGTTACAACCTGCTCTTGTTAAAGTTGCAAAATAGTTTTCATTCTAACCCCCTATTTTAGTCACTTATGATCTGAAAATTTCATTTTTTTGGATTAAGTTTCTTTGAGCCCAAAGATTAATTTTTATCCAAGGCTTGAGCAAAAATAAATAAATAAATAAATGCCACCACTTTTGAACAGAAACAAGGAGAATGAAACAAATTCACTTTCCCCCCAATTGTGCAAAAGTTTAATGACCATTTTTTGAACAGTACTAGAGCCAAAATGGCTGAGAATTGTGAATTGCAATTTGGCTGGGAAGTAGACTTTATTGAAGAGCAGTGCACAGCTGCCTCCTGGAAGAAATTCGTTTTGATTTGGTCAACTTCTAGGTGTTTGGAAATCACATATTGAGCTTTCACGGTAGAGTTTTTTGACTAGACTCATTAAAATCACAACAAAGAAAAGATGAGCTGTTGTGGTGAGGGATGATTAGACTATCAAATGTCTATTGCTGTGCAGCCAGTCACAAGAAGTGAGGGTGAGGATGTTCTGTTTGGACTAACAGAGGGAAGATCCTTCTGGGGGAAATTGGAAAAGGAGATGTGTGTTATTTGGCTTATTATTTATCGGACAATAGAACCAAGAGGCCCCATGGTGCTAGGTGGTGTGTAAGCCCATAGTAACTCTGTCACAAAGAGTTTGCACTCTGAATGGGCAAGACAGACACAGGGTGAGAGGGGCAATAGAGCCCCAGAGACACTTGTCCAAGGTCAGACAGTAGGTTAGAGGTAGAGCTGGGAATTCAAACCCAGTGCTCTTTCCTACAAGGCCACAGCCACTAGACCAGACCAACTCTCGCTTTGGGTAGGGAGTTAGGGTAATAGGGGATGGAAAGATCCTGCGTAGGTGAGGCTCAACCAGACCCAAGCTGCTCACCCTCCCTACCGGCAACCACAAAGCATAAACTGTAAAGACCATACAGGCATTTCCACCTGGTGCGGGGGCACCCATGGTCCAGCCCCCTCCAAGGCTGCAGTGGCATGACATATACAGCAATGCCTCGATTTCCCCCATGCTAAGCACTCTTCCTGTGGGCAGGGACAGCAGCTACAGCAATCTCAGCCTGTTGCAAAGGAGACACCCACAAAACACTCTCACTCTGCTTCTTTCTTGTTGTTTTCCCTTTGATCAATTCTAAAGCTCTTTCGAGAGAGAAGGTGTGAGGGCCACCATCTTGGCTGACACAGTGAGGAGTGAACCCGCGGCTGGGGAACCTCTGGAGCTAAATGCACAAGTTGCTGTACTGGAGGAAAGGCTCTCCAGTTGGGGCTGTACCAGCCTCTGCAGCTTGGGCACAGTGGGGACCAGGAACACGCTCTCCAGAGAGTTACAGAGGCCCAGGTTTTCCTTTGTGTATGGCAAACAGAATCAGCCAGGGCCGCCCAGAGGATTCAGGGGGCCTGGGGTCTTTGGCGGCGGGGGGCCCCCACCGCTGAATTGCCGCCGAAGACCCGGCACTTCAGCGGTGGGTCCCGGGGCGGAAGGACCCCCCGCCGCGGGTCATCGGGGCACTTCGGCGGCGGGTCCCGGAGCGGAAGGACCCCCCGCCACCGAATTGCCCCCGAAGACCCAGAGCGGAAGAAGCTCTGGGGGCCCGGGCCCCGCAAGAGTTTTCTGGGGTCCCCGGAGCGAGTGAAAGACCCCATTCCAGGAGCCCCGAAAAACTCTCATGGGGGCCCCTGCAGGGTCCGGGGCCTGGGGCAAATTGCCCACTTGCCCCCCCCTCTGGGCGGCCCTGGAATCAGCAGCATTGTTTGAGGCAAACCCAGGCCAGCTCCACCTACTTTCAGGGCAGTTCTACATACATTGCACAGATCTGCTTCCAACTTCCCCTGCTTAATTACCTGACTTGGAAATTCCTCCGCTTGGTCTCCCACAGGTAGGGAGGAGTTTGAAGCCAGTTGAAGATCACTAGGGCAGCTACAGTACTTCAGAGTCATCTGAGCATGTCCCCCTCTCCTGCCATTAAAAATTGCAAACACAAGTAAGCAATTTGGATTTAAGACCTTAAACATGGCCTGCGCATAGTCCCAGGCAGGAAGGTGGCTTTGCTGCGTTCAGAAACAGTTGGCTGAGAAATAAAGTTTTAGGTGAGTGAAGCCTGTGTAGGGCTTGGGGGCAGCATGCGTGATGTGTATTGCAGGTTTCAGAGCTGGTCCAGGGAACATGTTGGATGGTGGTGGGGAGGATATGAGGGTTATGTAGATGATTGGGGGTTGTGCAGGGGAGAGGGAGTAGGGAGGGGATGAGATAGCTATAAAGTGGAGGTGCAAGGTGGTGGTATATCATCAGCTGGAGAGCAGGAGGGTCTCTGGGTTGAGAGTGGGGTTGCACAATTGAGGTGGGGAGGAACGATGGTTAAAGTGCTTGAGTGGAACTCAGGTGCTCTGGGTTCAGTCCCCCACCCCACCTCTGACACAGACTCTCTGTGTGACTTGGCCAAGTGACCTGAGGCTGGATTTCCATAAGTACCCAACTCCACTTTAGGCCCTGAACCATGGGCCAGATTATCCAGCAGCTCCTGTAGAGACACTCCTGGGCAGATTGTCTCTGGAAAATCTGGCTGCTTCATTTGGTGCATAAATGGGAGCAGAACTTGCGGGGTCTCAGGTCCCCATCTGTGAAAGAGGAGCACAAATCTGTTTCCTTTATTTAGCTTGCAAGGTGTTCAGGACAGGGGCTGTCTCTTACTGTGCGTGTGCAGCACTGAGCACACCTGTGGACCCGAATCTCTACCTTGCAGCATCATTGTAACCTGGGCATAGTGAGTGCATGACACTGTTCTGAGTCAGCAGCGTTTTACACTCACTTTGCACCAGTGAAAATGCCCGGGCAGGGTGCAAAGCAGTGAAGTGCATTTGTGTGGGAGTGTGGGGTTATGGAGCTGACAGGAGCTTCTGTGCATGGGGGGAGTGGCATTTTCTAGCCTACTGAAGAGCATGTGGGAAGTGTGTTTAGAAAGCGGAGTAGAGCAGCGATTTGCTGCCAAGAATTTAATTAGAGGCTCTCACAGAAAGGTTCCCCCCCTTGTCTTCAATCAACCCCACGTGCTAGGGGCGTGTGAGCTCTCAGAGGAGAGGGCGAGGGCCTTGTTTGCTTTCCCCTTTTAAACGAAACCACTCTCTCATAGCCCCAGGGAAGTGGGTATGATCAGTTGGCAAACAAACTTCACTGAGTGCACTTACTGGAAATGTTTATATTTGGGTCCTGAAAAGTGGGCTGTTTACTGAGACTCCAGCCCAGTGTTTAACTTGTTATCGGAGATGGTGTGCGCATGGGGATCATAGAATCATAGAAGATTAGGGTTGGAAGGGACCTCACGAGGTCATCTAGTCCAACCCCCTGTTCAAAGCAGGACCAACACCAACTAAATCATCCCAGCCAGGGCTTTGTGGAGGTGTATAGAACTGCCCGGTTCCGTGGTCTTTCCTATTATCCTTTTCTGACACAGGAGAAAGAAGGCTAGTCTCAACACAGTTTTTGTCCCACTATAACTATTTCAGTTAGCGGAGTGATTTTTGTTACAGATATACAGTGTGGACAGTTCTACTGGTATAAGGGTGTCTGATCCTGGTATAGTTTATTCCCCTTCCTCTGTAGGAATAAACTACACTGATGCCAGGCTCAGGTATACAGCTATAGCTGTCCACGCAAGGGGATCTGTACTGATATCACTATACTGGGATGGTTCAAGCACTACAGCTCTTTTAAGAGCCAGCATGAAGTCAAATCTCTTCAGAAAGAGAAATCTCTTCATGCTTTAATATATGCCAGGCGTGCAGCACAAATAAGGAAACAAAGCAATAAGGGAATGGAGAGTAGTTTCCTCTACACAGCAGCAGCCCTGTCCATAGGAGACTGCTCTCTCTGTATCTGCTACTGAAAATCATAGAATATCAGGGTTGGAAGGGACCCCAGAAGGTCATCTAGTCCAACCCCCTGCTCAAAGCAGGACTAATCCCCAGACAGATTTTTACCCCAGGTCTCTAAACAGCCCCCTCAAGGATTGAACTCATAACCCTGGGTTTAGCAGGCCAATGCTCAAACCACTGAGCTATCCTTCCCCCCTCACTAAGCTAGCCTCCTTCCCTGGAGGTCCGAGAGCATTCCTCCAAGTACCAGCTATTAACCTCCAGGAGGGTGTTGCCTTATTTTGTTTGAGAAGCAGGGGAACTGAGACCATTTTGGGTCCTGAAAGGAAAGTACACTGTGCATATGACATGCATGTGTGCACCTGTGCTTGTACACATTTGTGTCTCCAGATGCGTTGTTGTTGGGGGGGCACATCTGGGATTTCTGGTTTTAAAAGTGTGAGCCTTCGCTACTTGAGCTAAGAGACCCAGCTCAAGTCAAGGTTGGAATAGGTTCATCAACCTTGGTCCCAGTCAATGCTAGAGAGGGACAGAGTGACATGCTGAGTGGCTGGGACACACGTGTGTACTGGTGCGTACGTGTGGGTTGATACGTGCATGTGCACACACCTTATGAGCTTGTGTATGTGGGCCCTGTTAGGGCACCTTCCCCTAAGAACATTTTTATGCCACTTGGTGCCACCTCTGATGCATTCCAAAGGCAAAGATGCAATTTTGAGAGAGACCTGCACAAGCCACAAGGATGAGGCTTGTTTGGCAGGGCTGGCGCAGAGCAGGGGTGAGCTCCAGCAGAGGCAGGCAACCACCCCAACCCACCCGTCATGAGAGACCTCTGGCAGCCATCATTGGTCTGGGGAGTGGGGTATGAGAGCTGACTATAGTGTGTGTGGAAGGACAAGGGAGAGTCAGTAGAGCAGGCTTCTACAGCGGGCTGGAGAATGTGTTTATGTGGGGGGGGTGTAATATTGACTGACCAAAGTGGGCAACTTCTCTACCTTTGCTCCTGCCCAAACTCTCTTGGCCCTCCCTGGCAGGGACATGGGTTAAGGAGCATGATGGGCCGGGCTCATTTCCCCACTGGGGAGGAAAGGTTAGATCACTTCCTAGGGACAAGAAGTCCCTTGGAGCTCTCACATAGACTTGTGTGAGTGGGGATGGGGTGGGGGTTCTTGGCTCTCAGGGGCTGTTTCCTGTTGACGTCAGTTTAGCCAGAGCTCCCCTCCCTGAAACCCCCCTCCATACCTATTTATCAACACATTGCAGAGCCAATTTGCCAAACGTATTTCCTTTAATTTGCCATATGTGTTTTTCCATTGGATGCGTTTAGCAAATGTTAAATGTGCAATAAAAGCAGGGGACGTGAATTGTGTTTACCTGCTCTGGTGGAGTGGAAATGATATGGAGATCTTCCTCTGCCCCCTCGCAGATGGCTCCAGAACTCATTCAAGCAGGGCACAGAAATCCCACCCTGGCTTTACCAGTGACCGTGTGGATTAAGAAAGTCTGTGCTAGTGTCAAGACTATAAGATGATGCCCTCTGTGAATTCATCAGCAGGAAAAAAACTGAACTGGATTTCTGTGCTGCCTGGAGTGGGCTCCGGGTGCCCCCGGGGAGAAGAACCAGAGTTGGATTTCTGTGCCCATGGGGTGGGCTCTGGGTACCCCCAGGGAGAAGAACCAGAGTAGGGTTTCTGTGCCCCCTGCAGAGGACTCCGGGTGCCTCTGGGGAGAAGAACTGGAGTTGGATTTCTGTGCCCCTGGGGCAAGCTCTGGGTGCCCCTGGGGAGAAGAACCAGAGTTGGATTTTTGTGCCCATGGGGTGGGCTCTGGGTGCCCCCGGGGAGAAGAACCAGAGTTGGTTTTCTGTGCCCATGGGGCTGGCTTTGGGTGCCCCTGGGGAGAAGAACCAGAGTTGGATTTTTGTGCCCATGGGGCAGGCTCTGGGTGCCCCTGGGGAGAAGAACTGGAGTAGGGTTTCTGTGCCCATGGGGTGGGCTCTGGATGCCCCTGGGGAGAAGAACCGGAGTAGGGATTCTGTGCCCATGGGGTGGGCTCCGGGTGCCCCTGGGGAGAAGAACCAGAGTTGTATTTTTTTGCCCATGGGGTGGGCTCCGGGTACCCCCAGGGAGAAGAACCGGAGTAGGGTTTCTGTGCCCCCTGGAGAGGACTCTGGGTGCCCCTGGGGAGAAGAACCGGAGTTGGATTTCTGTGCCCCTGGGGCAAGCTCTGGGTGCCCCTGGGGAGAAGAACCAGAGTTGGATTTTTGTGCCCATGGGGCGGGCTCCGGGTGCCCCTGGGGAGAAGAACCGGTGCTGGTTTTCTGTGCCCATGGGGTGGGCTCTGGATGCCCCTGGGGAGAAGAACCGGAGAAGGGATTCTGTGCCCATGGGGCGGGCTCCGGGTGCCCCTGGGGAGAAGAACCGGTGCTGGTTTTCTGTGCCCATGGGGTGGGCTCTGGATGCCCCTGGGGAGAAGAACCGGAGAAGGGATTCTGTGCCCATGGGGCGGGCTCCGGGTGCCCCTGGGGAGAAGAACCGGCACTGGATTTCTGTGCCCCTGGGGCGGGCTCCGGGTGCCCCTGGGGAGAAGAACCAGAGTTGGATTTTTGTGCCCATAGGGCGGGCTCTGGGTGCTCCCGAGAAGAAGAATCGGAGTAGGATTTCTGTGCCCATGGGGTGGGCTCTGGGTGCCCCTGGGGAGAAGAACCGGAGTAGGGTTTCTGTGCCCATGGGGCGGGCTCCGGGTGCCCCTGGGGAGAAGAACCGGCGCTGGATTTCTGTGCCCATGGGGTGGGCTTTGGGTGCCCCTGGGACTAAGGGCTCGTGACCGGTTCACACCGGGGGCCCGCAGTCCGCTTGGGCGGGCATCGGCCCATCCACGTCCGGCAGGCGCCTGCAATCCCTTCCAACGCCAGCAGCGAGCAGCAGCGGGCCGGCCGGCGCACACACACAGGCGCGCGCGGCGGGGTGTGGGGAGCGCGCCGGAGCCTGGCATGCCCCAGTGTGGACGTGAGTCACTCCGCGGAGCCCCTCGTAGCAGCTGCCGCCAGCCAGGCTCCCCCCACATGCCGGCTCCCGGCCGCTCCGGGGCTCGGCTGCCCGCCCCGCCTGCCCGGCTCCCCGCCGCCTGCGGCTGATGCTCGCTGCCCCCCAGCTGCCCCGAGCCCGCCCGTGTGGACCGTACAAAGCCCGCAGCCCGCGCCGCTGTCCGGGGACTGTCTTGCCCGGGAGGAGCCCGCGGCTACCAGGAAGGGACCATGTACGTAGACCCGGAGGCTGCCGGCAAAGGTAGGAGCCAGCCCGGCCCCCCCTGCGCGTCTGGGTCTGCCGCGGCCATCGGGCTTCTCCGGGGCCCGCCCGCGCTCTGCTTGCGCCCCTGGGCGCTGTACAGCGCCGAGCACCGGGGCAGCGGCGCGACCCCCTGTTCGACCCCTGCTGCTCCTGCCGCCCGAAGGGGGGGCGGCGGCGGCTGCGTCCCCCTCTCTCCAGGCTGGGCTTGGCCGGGGGATGCCCCCCATTTTCCCTCGGGGTAGCCCTTTGGCTTTGGCAGGCAGCTGCTTCCCCCCCCCCCTCGGCCGCGCTTGACGCGCACCTGCTGCGCTCGCCCAGGTGCTGCCGGCTGGACGCTGCTGGTGCTGCCCTTCCGGGACTGGGTGCGTGGGGACGGCGAGGCTGGGGGAGCCTGCCGGCTTGGGAGCGCAGGGCTCGGCTGCTTAGTGGAACTTCTCTGTGCCCCGAAATGGGGAGCGGGAGCAGGGCACGGCCACAGAATGCGGCTCCAGCCGCCCCTCTCTCATGCCTTCTCTTCTTCGCTTGCTTCATTTCATCTCCTCTCTGCCCCTATTCTGCCTCCTTCCCGTTCCCCCTCTGCCCCATCTCTCCTTCCGCCTCTGCTCCCATTCCTCCCTGTCCCCCCTCTGCCATATCTCTCCTTCTGCCTCTGCCCCCTATTCCTCCTTCCCGTTGCCTCTCTGCCCCTATGCCGCCTCTTTCCCGTACCCCCTCTGCCCCATCTTTCCTTTCTCCTCTGCCCCCATCCCTCCTTCTGCCTCTGCTCCCATCCCTCCTCCTCCTGCTTCCCCTTTCCTCTCTGCCCCATCTCTCTTTCCTCCTCTGCCCCATTCCTCCTTCCCGTTCCCTCTCTGCCCTTATTCCACCTCTTTCCCGTACCCCCTATGCCCCATCTCTCCTTCCTCCTCATTCCCCCCTGCCCCATCTCCCCTTCTGCCTCTGCTCCCATTACTCCCCCTCCTTCCCATTCCCCCTCTGCCCCATCTCTCCTTCCTCTCTGCTCCATTCCTCCTTCCCATTCCCCCTCTGCCCCATCTCGCCTTCCTCCTCCTTCCTGTTCCCTCTCTGCCCTTATTCCGCCTCTTTCCCGTTCCCCCTCTGCCCAATCTCTCCTTCCTCCTCTGCCCCCATTCTTCCTCCTCCTTCCCTCTCTGCCCCATGATATCTCTCCTTCGTCCTACTCCTTCCTGTTCCCTCTCTGCCCCCATCTCTCCTTCCGGTTCCCTTTCTGACCCTCTCTCTTTTTCCCGTTCCCACTCTGCCCCATCTCTCCTTCCCCTCTTTGCCCCATTGCTTTCCCATTCCCTTTGCTTCTCTGCCCCATCTCTCCTTCCCTCCTCCGTCCCATCTCCATCCCCTTTTCGCTCCGATCTTCCCCGCCCCATTCCTCCTTTCCATTTCTTTCCTCTCTTTGACGTTCTGTTCCCATTACCTCCTTCCTGTTCTCGGCTCACAATTTACTCTATCAGATCTCTGCTCCTGTTCCTCTCTTTCCCCATATCCCTTTTCTTTTCCTCTCCTTATTCCGCTTTTCCCTCTCTTCCACCCACGGAGCCGCCTACTTCTCCTTTCTCCATTCCTTTCCTCTCCTTCCCCGGGTTGTGGGCTTTCTGGAGTTTCCCAGGCAGGAGTTACAGTAGTTTGGGGGGGAAAGTCACCGCCACTCATTTCAAATGAGTCACCACCCTGCAGAGCTGCCTGAGCAGTGGCACCTGCTATTCCTGGAAGAAATAAACACAACACAAGCAAAACATTCCCGAGTCACTAAGCCAGTTTGAGAGCAGTCAGCCCAGAGTGAGGGGGAGGAGAGCCTCTCCATCTGGCTGGCTCTGGGGGTCCTGCTCAGGCACAGCTTCCTGGCCTCACCTGCTCCATACCAGCCTCAGTCTTGCCCTCTGAGGACAGGGATTTGGAGAGGCACGTTGGCTGGTGCTCTTTGCTGATCTCATGCTCACAGGGAGCAGTTGGCCCACTACCCAGGAATCTGGGACATGCTGGTGTTGGGGGCTAGGACTTATGGCTCTCAGCGGAAGGGTCTGTTGCCAATGCAAAAGAAGAGGGAAGGCATTGTCGAACGCAGTGTGGCTGGCTGGGGCCTGGTGTTACCTGCAGGGTTTGGTTGCTAGTAATGATGGGCTCCCAGGGGCATGAGGACAGGCTGTTTTCTTGAGATTTGGGGAGATCCAAGAGATGGGTGGAGTTGTGGGGTGGATTTGTCTTCGGGGGATTCTTCGGAATGTAGTCAAATTTTCCAAGTAATCACGATTCTATTTGAAGGAGATGCTCAGGCCTCAGCTAATTGGTCCTGTAGGAGCTGGCAGACCCAGAACATGGGTCCATCTAGCCCAGTATTCTGTATGTCAGTAGTTCTCAACCAGCGGTCGGGGCCCCCTGGGCGACCGTGAGCAGGTTTCAGGGTGTCCATCAAGCAGGGCTGGCATTAGATTGTCTAGGACCCAGGGCAGAAAGATGAAGCCCCACCGTGCAGGACTGCAGCCTGGGGCCCTGAGCTCCAGCACCCACGGATAAAGCCGAAGCCTGAGCAACTTAGCTCCGTGGGGCCCCAGGCAATTGCCCTGCTTCCTACCCCTTAATGCCAGCCCTGGCTTTTGTATGGAGAAAACAGTTGTTGTGGTACAGGTGGGCTGTGGAGTTTTTATAGCATGTTGGAGGGTGGGGGTGGGGGGGCTCAGAAAGAAAGTGATTGAGAACCCCTGCTGTACATGACCACGACTAGTACCAGATGATACCTGAAGTGAGCAATTATGGAATAACCTGATCTCCAAAGTGTCATCCCAGCTGCCTTAGATACTTACTTGACCCCCATCTCCATACTATCTGAGCACCTCATAGTCTTTAATGTATTTGTGCTCCCACCACCCCCGGAGATAGATGTGGCGCTGAGGCACGGAGAGCAAGTGACTTGCCCAGGGTCACACAGGAAGTCTGTGTCAGAGCAGGCAGTTGAACCCAGGTCTCCAGAAGCCTGGCTAGTACCCTAACCTCTGGACTATCCTTCCTAAAACCCTCAGTTAGTCTGACTTTGTCCTGAGCAGGAGAGTTTATATCCCTGCCAAACTTCTGATATTGTTTTTATAACCCTACCTAATGTTCTCATTAGCTGTGCAAACATGCAATCCTTTTGTGAATCATGCTAATCACTGACCATAATGATACAGTGTGGCAAGGAGTTCCACTGGTTAATCATGAATTGTGTGAAACAACATTTCTGTTTACCATTTTAAAATTTGCTGCCCTTCCGTTTCATTGGCTGGCCCCCAGTTCTCATCCTGTGCAAGGGTAAATGGGAGTACCTGATCTACCTCCTCTGTGCCAGTCGGTATTTTCTATACCTTGATCATTCCCCTTCTTATTCAGTTCCTCTCCAAACTAAACAGTCCCAGTCTTTGCAATCTCTCTTCATATGGAAGTTTCTTATGTGTCTAATCAGTCCTGCCTCTGAATCCCTATGTTTCTGCTCGATCCCTTTGGAGACAGGGTCCCTAGCATGGCACACAGGATTCCATATGAGGATTCCATATTCCATTGTTTTACACGCTGGCGTTATAATAGTCTCCGTGTAACTCTCCATCACCTTCCTTGTGGCCCATAGTGTGCTGTTTGCTTTTTCCACTCCTGCATACTGAGCAGAGGTCTCCATTGCACTATGCACAATGGGGCCCATGTCTTTCTCCTGAGCTGATAATTAAAGTCGAGCCCAGCAATGTGTGTGAGTAGTTCTTGCTGTGGGCCACTTCATTACTGCAGCCCCCTGTTCTGTCCTGGCCCCTTACCAGGAGATTGAGCCCCCGAATCTATCACTCCACCTGCCTCTGCCCCACTGAGGAATCCCACTGCTTGCCCCCAGACTAGGCAGCTTCAGCCTGAACAGCTCTAGGTTTGGCATCTACCTTTCTGTGTGGGCAGCTATCTCCCAGCCCCTGCGGTGAGCTGCCCTCACCACATTAACGCTCCCTGGGCTCCTCCCTGCACCACAAAAAGTGTGTGACCCTAGTCCAACGCCCCCTAGCTGCACTAATGAGGCTCCCTCCCCTACCCTGTGGCATTTGGGTGTCCATGCACTAGAGTCCCCTAGTCCCAGCGCACCCCTGCTTTGAGCCCCTCCTCCCAACATTCCGAACGGGCAAAGCCCCCTGTGCCCGCCTCAACCCCACCCTGAGACCCGCTGTCACCATGATCCTATCCCACTGCCTTCCACTGCACTAATGATCCTGCCCTGACCCCGTTTTCCCCCATGATTTATGGATGACTGTCCCATGCCCCACTGCTGGCCTAATGACTCTGCCTGAGCCCCAGGTCATCCCAATGTGCTCACCCGTACCTGCCTCTCCTTGTCATAGAGACAGCCCCACCTTGGTCCTTCTCCCCTCCGATCCTTGGGCTCTCGTGCGGAAGGGTAGATTTCTGGGATGTAAAGATGCCACATGGAATGGAATTGAATGTCTGCCTTAAAACGGGGGGAGGGAGAGGGAGCCAGGTAGGGGCAATAAGGCAGTACAGATTTCCCCTCTCAGGCCCTGGACAAATATGGGTTATTATGAGTGGGCTTGATCCTGCTAGGAGCAACTCCTGGGGGTGCCAAGCACGCTCAGCTTCCACTGAAGTCTGTGGGAGTTGAGGGCACACAGCCCCTTGCAGGATCCAGCTCTGTATGATGTCTCTCTCCATTGTGTGGCCTGGAAGCAGGCCAGCCAGATACAGAAGCTATGACGACAGGTGTGGCTTCCTCAGACGCAAGTTCAGCCAGAGCGCCAAGAAACCTAGCTCTGCACGGGTTGGCAAGACGGGCCTTGCTGTGTGGGGAGACCAGCATGAGCAGCAATGGGTTGGTGGGGGACCTGGTTTAGTTCCTGTGCTGAAATCTCTAGTCTGAAAGCAATCACAAGGAGCAGCCTTTGGAGGAGTGTGTCCTGAGACCGGGACAATAGCTACAACAGCAAAAACAGGAGCAGCAGCAGAGAAATAAATACCAATGCCTGCACAGAACCGTGGCCTCAGATCTTGTTAGAATTCACACATTACACAAGGTGAGACTACTGGATTGGTATGTGGATGGGCACCTCCCTGGACACTGGGTGTGAGTACTTGTACCGGAGATGTCCAGGAAACATAGAGGTGCTGCAGGAAATACTGTTGGTGACTCAGTAGAAGCCACGTTCCCTCTGTCTGTACTTGTTCCAATGCCCCAGCCTGGTGCTAGGGGGCACTTTGCCGCAGGCGGCATCATCATCTGGCTGAAGTATGATAAAACCAAGGTGCTGATCACGTGTGGTCATTAAAGATCCCCTGACAGGACCCCTATATCCTGGTCAAACTTCCCCGCAGGTGCTTACATCTTGCAAAAATGAATTCCTGTTCCACTTTCAATTGGAAAGAGTATCACCCTTCATTTCCTGGTGCAAATTTGTGTAATGTTGCTGTGTGCTGTTAAACAGCAGTTGCACCTCTCTCCAGAGGTGGCTGCATTTCAGTGGTGCAGGAAGCCTTGAGAGATTTGTGAAATGTAATTCATTATGACTTGTAAAATACTTTGGGACTTTTGGAGGAAAGGTGCTTTATAGCCCAAGGTGGTGGTATTAATTATTACCTAACTGTAAACAATCCACAGTCCAGTTAAACAATGGGAGGAGTTGGGAGCCATTATTAAGGGAAATAGTCTATGGTGAAAAGAGACATTACAGGTGTAATTCAAAGCAAGAACAAACTGAGGTGGTTTCTAAAGAGCTTTTCCAGAGGCCAAGAGTGGCAGAGAAGGCTCTTGCTCTGACTGATTGTGGCAAGGGATTGCGAGGAGGGAGCAGGGAGGTGGTCATGGTTTTGTGAGGTTTGGGGAATGGGTGATGCCACACATGATATCCAGCTTCCCAGGGGAGTTACACTTCCTATAGCACATCTGAGGGCTTGATCTCTTGGAAAAAGCGGATCAGCCTTAATGCCTTAATGTCAAGCGAAATTTCTCCCACAGGACCCTCTGAGTGAGATTTCTGCCCCCCCACCGTCCATGTCCTCCTCTCCCATCTCTTCTGTCCCCATGTAATGAGGCTCTGTCTCTTTCCATCTCAGCCCGTGGAGTGAGACTGCCCACCCCTGTCTGGCAGCGTGAGAATTTCTGATGCCCCCAGCACTTCTCCGGGGGCAATTTAATAGCGGCTGTCCCCCGTCACTGTGTGAGGAAGGCCTGGGGGGCGGGGATCAGCACCCTACATGACAGAGCCTCCTATGTCCCTGGGGCAGCCCTTTCCACTGCTCCTTTGGTGCCTCTGCTCCTCTGATCACCAGCTGCACTGACAGAGCCGAGCAGCCTGAGTGATGGCCCCTCACGACTTGGTGAATAAATAACCAAGCGCCTGCTGTTTTCTCAGGGGAGGGGGGAGCTCCTGGATCTGGGATAAAAAGGTCTGCCTGTTTGAGCGGCAGGTGTCGGGATGGCAGAGCAGGGGAGTGGAAGGGAAGGTGACTCCTGAGGGCTTGTGGTGCGGACACAAAAGATGGGTTGGTTAAAAATAAGATGAAATAACATCAAAAAGATTGTAGCCTGCGGCCCTGGTACAGACAGCACAATGGCCCTGAACTTACATGAGCAGAACAGCCGGGAGGGGAGCGGGGGGGGGTATGTACCAGGGAAAATCACCAGCGGAGAAGCAGACACAGAGCGAGGAGCTCAACCAGGCTACCAGCCATTCTGCACAGAGCTCTCCATCCCCTCCTTGGGCTGGGTGGCCGGAGAGGCCAAAGAGCCATTTCCACGAACAAGCCACCTCCCTGTGCAGTTCTGCAGACTTGCGTCTGACTCCCCGCTACTCCAGGTTTGCCTCTCTGGCTGTGCTAGTGCCCCTCCATCCTGCCCCACAGCACCACCCTGCTATTTCTGCCCCAGCTTTCACTTCAGTCCTCTTGATCTAGGACATCCTCTGTTATGTCAGGTCTGGCGCTGCTGATACATTTACCTGCATGTGCCTCTGCCAAAGCCCCAAAATCCAGCCCTACAGCATCTTCTGCTCCTGAGGTCCCTGCATCGGTTTGCCAATCCCCTCAATCCTGCCCTGTGTTAGCCCTCTGCTGTTCCAGCCCTGGGCTCAGCCAATGCCCCTCCATCCTGCCCTGCAGCGCCACCCTGCTAGTTCAGTTCTGGGCCTCCTGTCCTGCCAATGCCCCTCCATCCTGCCCCACAGCGCCACCCTGCTAGTTCAGTTCTCGGCCTCCTGTCCTGCCAATGCCCCTCCATCCTGCCCCACAGCACCACTCTGCTAGTCCAGTTCTGGGCCCCCTGGTTTCCCAATGCCCCTCCATCCTGCCCTGCAGCACCATCCTGCTAGTCCAGTTCTGGGCCCCCTGCTCTGCCAATGCTCCTCTATCCTGCCCCACAGCATCACCCTGCTAGTCCAGTTCTGGGCCCCCTGCTCTGCCAATGCCCCTCCATCCTGCCCCACAGTACCACTCTGCTAGTCCAGTTCTGGGCCCCCTGGTTTCCCAATGCCCCTCCATCCTCCCCTGCAGCACCATCCTGCTAGTCCAGTTCTGGGCCCCCTGGTTTCCCAATGCCCTTCCATCCTGCCCCACAGCACCACCCTGCTAGTCCAGTACTGGGCCCCCTGCTCTGCCAATGCCCCTCCATCCTGCCCTGCAATTCCCTCTTCATGCCACCCTTGGGACCCTCCAAAGCAGAGACCATACCAACTGTTGCCAGCTCCTGCAGCAGTGGTTTTCAGGCAAATTAAATCAAGACCCAAGGTCACATTTGAACCCGGATCTGCTGGGCCGAAAGGCCACTGTGTGAAACTGTTGCATTACGAGCTCCCTCCCTCCTCCTCCTCCTCCCACTGGCCTCCTGCTGGCTTTTCTCTCTCTTCATCCCTCCCTTTCCCGCCTACTAGCTGTAAAATTTCTCCTCTCCTGCTCTCAGGTGCTGGTGCCTCCCAGAATAGCTCCCATGCCAAAGGAGGGGTGGGGAGAGAGAGACACACACCCAGTGGTGACAGGTGAGATAAGGTTACTAAAATTAAACCTGCCTTGGCTGCAGCTGCAGGAAGTGGAGTTGGAGGCGAGGGATCCTCAGACAGGAATATGCTCTGGCCAGGCCCAGAAACTGCACAGGCCAGCCCCAGTTTTGTTTCCAATGAAAGATGGGGCAGGGTGGGAGGAGAGTGCCCCCTCCCCAGCCAGGAATGATGAGTGTGGAAGGAGCTTGGGGCTGATTTCCGTGGCCTGATCTCGCAGCCTTCAGCCTGCCAGGGAGAGAGAGAAGGAAATGAAGACAGATGTAGATAATATCGCTGCCACCCCAAGCCCCCAGGGGCTCGGCTACAATATGTATTATGGATGAATTCAGCAGGGGAAAGGCTTTCGAAGAGCAGACGGCAGGGCTGGCAATAAGGGATTGTGTTCAAAAGGCAGAGACTAGGGAAAGCATAGAGTGGGGTGGCTTGAAAAGCCACCAGTTGGCTCAGCATGACCGGTTCCCGGGGGGGGGGGGGCTGGCGGATTTAAAGGCAGGTGCCAGGATACTTATGGGGTGGATGCAAGCCCCTTCTGCCATTGTGGGTGGGATCCTCACTTCCAAACAATGGGACTCTCCAACACTCCCTTGACCTCCTCATAGGGCTAGTCCCTGCCCTACCCAGCCTTCCCAGTTCCCTCTTGACTTCATAGATTTTAGGGCCAGAAGGGACTATTATGATCCCCTAATCTGACCTCCAGAATCACAGTCAATTAAGTGTCACAGCTAAGGCTATAACCCACATGTCTGGCATTCACTTCCATGACAGAGGTGGGATAGAACCCAGGAGTCCTGATTTCTGCTCCCCACCTTTACCGCCAGAGAACTCTCTCTGCTGGATCCAGCTTCACAGTTCACCTGCTAGCCCACCCTGCTGCTGCCCGTGGAGTGGGCTTGAGTCTGTGGGGCTCAAGGGCGGGCTGCAGAGCTCTCTGTCTGTGGCAATGCCCTGCCGTGCCCAGCAGGTGAATGAGGCAGGATTTGTTAGATAGTGAGAAGAGATGGACTTCCTGGAGCCTTCACCCCCCCACCTCCTCCAAGGGAGCTCTGGGTAGGGGCTGAACAGACTTGGGGACTAAAGGAGGCCATGTGCTGAGAGCAGCGGAGTGGGGTGAAGGGGGCCAGGGAGAGTATTGACTGACTCCTTCCTTGACATGTCCCGTAATTCAAACTCACTCCTCCATGTTCAGCTCTTCTCATCAGTCCGTTCTTCCTCTCTTTTCACCCCCATTGCCCAGTCCTCCTTATCCATCTCTCCACCAGTCTCCCGTGTCTTCTCTTCTTTCCTCTCTTCCTGTCTCGTCCACTTTCCCCACCTAGATCTGGTCCTTACGTCTCTCACTCGCTCCCCCCCCCCATCCCTTCTGTATTCCCCTTCCTACCTTTCTTCTTCCCCTGTCTATCCATCTTCCTACCACGCTCATCACCATGGTATCCGAGCACCTCTCTCGCTGTCTCTTGTTCACCCCCGCCCCATCCAATCTGTCGTGTTTTCCTGGGACATCTGTGCGATTGGCTCGTTAGGGACGTCAGGAAGCCAGACAGACCGGCACCCAGGTGAGATGGCCACTGATGCTGCAGGATAAGAAGGAGGGAGACAGGAGGAGCGGGAGGGAGAGGTCACCTTGTGTGGAGTTAATGAGGTTTAAAAGGGAAGTGGCCAATCTCGCAAGAGGAGAGAAAGCGGGGGCGGCTGAGGTCCGGGAACTGAAATCGCCCTGCCTCTGCACCAGCTCAGGGATGGATGAATCTTTACTCGAGGATATAGACAAGCTCTGAAGCTGTGGGGAGGTGTAACAGGGTGGCTTGCCCGTTAAGGTCTGAAGGCCTGGGCCAAGCCAGCCCTAGTTACTAAGGAGGCACACCTCAGGAGAGATCACCTCATTCCCTATAAAGAGTAGCAGGAAGCTGCAAAGGGGGATGCGAAGGGAGCCCAGAGGCGAGTGACCTGATGCGTCTGGGAGCAATTAGGCTCTGGCGGAGGAACCTGGGACTTGGGGAGTGAAACCACAGGCAGGAAAATCCTGGGAATGACCTGATGAGGTGATAAACGGAGGAACTTGGGAACTTCAGTTTGAGTGTTTGTTAAATTGCAGCAAGGGAGGTTTAGGTTGGACATTAGGAAAAACTTCCTAACTGTCAGAGTGGTTAAGCACTGGAATAAATTGCCTAGGGAGGTGGTGGAATCTCCATCATTGGAGATTTTTAAGATCAGGTTGGACAAACACCTGTCTGGGATGGTCTAGATAATACTTAGTCCTGCCATGAGTACAGGGGACTGGACTAGATGACCTCTAGAGATCCCTTCCAATCCTACGATTCTATGAGCAGGGGCAGGTTTGGAGATACCCATTAGACTGGCTCTTTGCAGGGGAAGAAAGCCTCGAACATGGCACCAGGCCCTCCCTTTGGACGCCTTTAGTAGGTCTCCTGGCTTCCCATTGGCCAAGGTGGTGCAAGGGTCTGAGATTCCCCTTGTGGGAGATTTTGGTCAGCCTCTGCCAAGCCTGTTGTGGAGAAAGCCAGTGCTTTTCATGGTTCGGTGGGTGAGCGTCACCTGCCTTTGAGGAGTTCCTGAGATCCGTTTGGATGTTCCTGTCGATCCATTTGCTTCTGGTTGGGTCCTCGGGGATTCAAAACCTCATGCAGTGTCATTGTGAGCTATTCATCACGAGTGAGATGGGCAACTGAGGAGTGAAGTTTATTTGAGTGTCTGGCCTGGGCCAAGAACTAGCTGCAGGGTTCTCCCGTAGCTGATCCAGCTCCCCAAGAGGTGGTAGCTAGGTCGATGGAAGAATTCTCCTGTCGACCTAGTGCTGTCTACCCCGGGGGTGAGGTTGGCATAGCCACGGCTCTCAGGAATGTGGACTTTTCATGCCCCTGAGAGACGTCACTATGGCAGTGTAAGCTCCCTGTGCAGACTAGCCCTGAGGTTATAACACCTCTGGAGAGGCACCACCACCTGGGGAGCCTCGCATATGCTGGTTCAAATTGGACTCTCCAGAGGCCAACAGACAAAGAAAGGACTTTTGGATAAATAGTACAAGCTTGAACTCACTCGAGCCTTCGCTCTGGTTCCTGATCTACGGACTGATCCAAATGTGTAACCACAGGAAAAACCCAGCTGTGGGGTTTGAAGGACTGACCAATACCAGAGCCCTGGGTTGGAGCTGGGGATGCCCTCTGGTAAGCTTTTTAGCATGTGTGTCGGTTCTTTTATGGGTTGTATGTGCTTTCTCTGTAATGCTTTTACCTTCAGAATAAATGTTTGCTTAGAAAGAGCTGTGTGGTCACTTGTAACTGCTGGCAATACACTGGCCATAGCTCGCGGAGAGGGCAAAGGGCAGATGCTGGCCTCTTGGGCAGTCTGCCTTGTTGTGGACATCACAGTGTAGGCAGGGAACTGTGCAGCCTTAACGCTCCTGGTCAGAAGGGAGTGCAACGTGGGTCTCTGCCCATGAGAGGTGACGGCTGGGAGCCAGAAACCTTTACATGCATTCCCTCATATAGGAATGATGGAGGGGGAAAATATAGGTGCAGTTATCCTTAAAACTGGAACGCAGCAGCTCAGTTCTCTGCTGTTGGTGCTACTCTTGGATGCTTGAGGCGGCAAAAACGCTAGAGCCGGCCCTGCCCTCATCCATTCCAGTGCAGGGTCTGTTCCACACCTACACCAGCACCACATCTAGTCTATTTCCCCATGATCTTGGAGACTCCCGAGTCCAACAGGTTTCTGTGGTCCCATTGCTGGTGCTGGGGTAGATCTGACCCACATCCCCTTCACGGTGGGACGGATAGATAGCCCTGGGTCGGGGGGCATTCGACTCCTTGGTTCCTCCCTCTTTCCTGGTTATTTCTTGGGCCTGGAAGCCACTGGGGCTAACTCCTGCCCTCCTGAAGATCACCCATATAAATAGTGTGTAGAGTGAATAAAATGCTTTTGAGCTGAAACTCACCAGTGCCCACCTCCTTGCCTAGTCTAAGGGTCTATCTGCCATATTCAGCACCTCCAGCTCCCTGCTGCCTTGTACACCACTGACCGTACCCTCTCCTCCATGGGTTTCCTGACTGTGTCTTTTCCAAGTTCCTCTCTTCCGTGTTACCATCGATGGATCCTCTTCCTCCTACCTCTCGGTACTGTTTCCCAGGAGTCTGCCATTCATCCACTACGCTTTCCCCCTCAACTTGCACCCTATCCTCTCTTGTCACCTCACAGACCACTCTCAGATCCATCTCTGCAGCCCTGTACTCCCTGCCTAGGCCACATCTCTGTCTCTCTCCACATATCCCTAAACTCTCCCATGTCTTCATCAGCACTGACCACTCCTCCCTCCTGCCCATTTCTCAAGCCTGCACCCTCGGGAAAATCCTTGACTCCTCCCTTTCCTTCTGTCCTCACATCCAGGCTTTCCCCAAACCCTGCTGCTCTCCCTCTAACCATTGCCCCTTCTTCTGGCCCCACTGCTCACTCCTCCTCTGTGCGCCCACCTCTGGAGGGGGTTGGTTTGGTGGTGGGGAGCCAGGTAGCAAGCGCCTTTATGTACCTGGTGACATATTCTCAGCTGCAGCATGTGTCCCTGGTGACTGCAGTTCCCTCTTATCGGGGCCCTCAGAGAGGCTCCCCCAACGCCCGCTGCAGCCTCTTAGTTGTGAGCTATTATGAGTCTATTACTCCCACTTCAAACTCTTGACAAGGGCTGGCTCAGAGTGGTGGATTGATTAGAAGCTGCTACTGTTGGTTTTTAAAGGCCCTGGCTGTCCTCCCGACCTGCTCCTCTTGGAGTCTCAGTGACCGTCCTGCTTTAAGAGATTCCGCCACCTTGTCTTGGATCTGTTGTGGATCGTGCCTTCCTGGGGGTGGGGTTTTGTGGGGAAGGGGGGTGGGTATATCTGTGCTGCATCTGTGGGACCCGGGCTTGTGGGCTTGGTGTTTCCAAGCCTGTGCTTGAGCATCCACACTGCACTGTAAACTTGGGTTTGCAGTTGCTGGACTTGGGTCTCACAACTGTGCTAACACATCCATACTACACTGTGCAGACCTTCTGACTCAGGCCTGCGGCTCGAGCTGCGTCCACACTGCAAAACGACAGAGCTTGCACCTGAGTCACAGTGGGACTCAAGCTCTGACCAACCCCATTAGTAGGGTCCTAGTACCTGGGTCTTGAGTGCTTGCTGACCTGTGTCAGGGTGGATGGATGGAAGGGGGGTTTGGGCTCAAACCTGAGTAACAGCCTGGGTTTAGTGTGCAGTGTAGACAGGCCCAGGGTGTGCAACTTACTCCCCGCCAGGGCTACAGAGTGGGGACTGTACCTTTTTCTGGGGTTGGAACATGGGGTAGGATGGGGTAGGAGGTTATCTGAGGTAATGGGGTATGGATGGAGCCTATTTCTGGGACAGAGACCTGAGGCAGGGAGTGGGGTATCAGGGTGAAAACTTGGCTTTTATCTGGATGGAGACACAGGCCAGGCCTCGGTCTGAGTCGGAGCTGGACTAGGCCCTTTCCACAGGTGGGGCCATGGGGGCACAGAGCTGGCTGGTCATTGGGGCTAAGAGAGGAGGGAAGTGTGTGGTGGTGCTGGTGAGGGGTCACTAGTGGTGCACAGGGTGACTTGCTTGCTGTGTATATAAGTCTGGGGGCCATTGAATTTGTGGGAGACTCGCCAGTTTGGTGATCAGGACACTTAGCAGGCACTGTAGAGAAAGAGAGCGACAGGAGACAAAGGGTCTGGGTGAGCTCATCAGAACTAGCCCCCCTTCACCGGGTCTTATTTCGCCTCCTGCTGGGAGAGGCTGAGACTAGGATACCTATGAGCTCCCCACACAGTGTCCTAACCCCATTCCCTATAGCGCCCCCTGCTGGGAGAGGCCAGCACTGGGATTGTTTTCTCCCCTCATCTCCTCTCCTGTGACAGTGAGAGTCTGGAAGTGTGTCACTTTCTGTCCCTCTTTCCCTGTCACTCAGTCACCCCAGCTGTGTGTGAATAATGGAAGGCTCCGAAGTGAAGTGATTTCGGGTGGTGGTGCGGCTCTCTCCCCTCTCAAATGACTCTAAAATGGAAGCAGCTCTGGGAGGCGTCCCACTGCTGGAGGGTACGGGCTGCCCCTGAAACAGTGCTGAAATGGCAATGCCAGTGTGTGTAGTCATAATGCCGCCCAGTGGCATAAATGTGCTGCCCCCGCTGCCAGTGAGGGCAGATGGAGGCTGCACCAAATATTTAACGGCAGCCTGGGCAAGCCAGCCGGGGAGCTGGGAGAACGGTGGGGACTGCCCTCGCTGCATGGGTCACTGATTCCACACACTGCTCCCCATGTCCGTGCTGGATTCAGCTCTCCCGCCAGGGCTGTACATGCAGCGCCTGCAGGGGACAGAGACAGTACAAGCCAAACAAGCTTCCCTGCTGGCTTCCAGCCTCCACGCTCGCCTGCATGCAGAGACGGTAATAGCACGCTGCAGCCAGGGAGAGATTCCATCCCGCGCCCTGGCAGGCTTCAGGGATTCCTCCCCCTTTGTTACTGGGGCACGCCAACCTGGGGAGAGCACCCCTTGCTGCTTAGAGGGAGACAGAGTCCCTGCTGTCAGACCCAGGCATCTCCTCTCCCCCTGCACTAGCCATTGGGATGGGGGCGCCCCACGCTTGCTGTAGGGTCAGATCTCCTTGTGCTCTTTCAGTAGAGCAGTGGTTCTCAAACTTTTGTCCTGGTGACCCCTTTCACACAGCAAAATCTCTGAGTGCGACACCCCCACCCCCGCTTATAAATTAAAAACACATTTTTTATTGTTAACACTATTATAAATGCTGGAGGTGAAGCGGGGTTAGGGGGTGGCGGCTGATAGCCCGCAACCCCCCACATAATAACTTTGTGACCCCCTGAGGGGTCCCGACCCCCAGTTTGAGACCCCTGCAGTAAAGGGCACTCAGCCTTCAAGAGTCACATTGATTAGGTGAGGCCTTAAAGCCCTGCTGCATGTGTCCCCCCTCCCATGCACTCCCAGGCTGGCGGGTGGGTGAGAAAGGGAGTGGGAAGGGAGGGGGGGTGAGTGGACAGATGTGTGTGAGCAAGCCGGTGGAATCCATTTGCGCTGGTAGCTGTTTTTGTTTGGTCTTTGTATTTAAGACCAAAGAAGCTAACACCCAGGGTAAGAGGAAAAGTCAGCAAAGATGATGCAGCTTCTGGCTTTCTCATTTACAGCTTAGCTGCTGGAAGAATCTCAGGTAAGCACCCAATACGCACCATCTTATTAGCCACGCCGAGGCTCCGGCTAGGATTGGACTAAAGCATTTAGTTTATCCAAGAAGAGGTTAAGTAGGAGGAATTAGTGGCCAGGGAATTCTGTGAGAGAACTAGCAGAATAGCCCTTCAAAGGCATACATTACAGATCCTAGCACAGGGAGTGTGGCAGGGAAAGAGGGGCCATGGCTGGGCTGTTTGTTGAATTCAGATTATTCTCGCTTGCAAGAATGGCCCCTTGTGGGCTGTTGTAGCCAGGTGTAAATTAGAGCAGTCCCAATGCTGCTCTAGCTTTTGCAGAGGGCTAAGCAGGCTTGCCCCCTCCCCCCCCCCCCCATTTTCCTATGTGGAGCATAACTCATCTGGAAAGGAAAATCTGGTGTCAAACCAGCATTTGGGGAAGGGGAGGAGGCATGAGTCCTGGACCTACAGGAGATAGGAAAGGGTCATAGCTCACAACTCAAGAGGGAAGGTGCCCCTAAAATATTGAAACAACCATCAGTCTAAATCTGGATTCGGAGTGCCTTACCCTTGGCCCTGCATATGCTGTTACAGGCACCGTTATGGCTAATAGAACTGCACACACTCCTTGTTGCAAACAGATGGATCGTACAGCATTGGAAATCAATGCCGGGGCTGCATAGACCTTGCTGGCACAGAGGGTTAGAAGAGCTGGCCGGCCTCAGAAGAGCAACGCATCATGTAGAGAGACTCTTGCGCTGTAGCATGCTGATCCGGATCCAGCGTTCGGACCTCTCAAAGCTCCAGTGGGATTGGATTTTTGTTTGTTTTGCTTTGGGCCCAGTGCTCATATCAATGCAGTCATGGATTAGGTGAGTGCCGAGAGGTGTGGTCAGCTTGTGGATGTGCTCCACTGATCCCTACTGCATGGAAGCAGAACTGCTCAGTGTGTGACTCAGCCCTTATGTTATGCTGCTAACAACTATAGGAGAGTCTCCTTTAACTCAAGTGGGAGGGGCTTTGGGAGCAGGAGGGGCGGAGCTCTGTCCCTGCTGTCATTGTGTGTACAATTCTAAGCCGCCATGGAGGCGTAGTGAGAGCTGTGAAATCCAAGCTGGCCACAGTCTCTACTGTGTGTAACCCTTGAGTTTGGCCATATTGTTACAGCCTTCAGTGACAGTGTAACCCATCTGACACAGCACTGACCCGCACAAAGGACTGTATCTAGCATAACGGGTGTGTAACAATATTACCTAGCTCTTAACTAGCACATTTCTTCAGTAGATCTCAAAGCACTTTACAAAGGAAGGTCAGGATCGTTATCCCCATTTTACAGGTGGGGAAACTGAGGCACAGGGCAGGGAAAGTGGCATGCCCAAGGTCACCCAGCAGGCCAGTGGCAGAGCTGGAGATAGATCCAAGCTCACCTGAGTCCCAGTCCAGTGCTGCATGCTCTAGGCCAGTGGTTCTGAACCAGTGGTGTGGGGCTCCCTGGGGGGCCACGAACAGGTTTCAGGGGGTCCACCAAGCAGGGCCAGTGTTAGACTTGCTGGGACCCAGGGCAGAAAGCCGAAGCCCTGCCATGTGGGGCTGAAGCCCGGGGCCCTGAACCTTGCCACCTGGGGCGGAAGTCGAAGCCTGAGCAACTTAGCTTTGCCAGTCCCACCGTGGTGTGGGGCCCTGGGCAATAGCCTTGCTTGCTATTCTCTAATGCCAGCTCCGGCTTTTATATGCAGAAAAAAGTTGTGGCACAGGTTGGCCATGGAATTTTGATAACATGTCGGGGGGGTGGGGGAGACTCGGAAAGAAAAAGGCTGAGAACCCCTGCTCTAGGACACACTGCCTGCACGTTATGTCCCAGGTGTATTGCACAGACAATATCAGACCCAGTGCAGTTATCTAGAACCAGATACATCAATCAGGCTCTTATTTAGGTGCCTCAGTGAGAGCTGAGCTGTTTTGAAACCCTGGCCCTGCTTGTGGGTGCTGAGCCCTTGAAATCTGGCCTTGAGCTTTTGTGAATCTGGCGCCATTGTCTGCAGAGTCTGCCTGCTTCCAAGCCACGCCTCTCACTGTCCTCACACTCCTGAGTGTTAGGAATGGTGACATTATTACCAGAGAGTCTGTTACCTTCCTTCCCACTCTGTGCATGCTGCTGCCCCAGGGTGTGTAAGGGAGGGGGGAGAGGAAAGGGCAGCCTGGTCCCTGGGAGGTGTGATCAAAGGGGAGGGGGAGCGACTGCCCTGCAAGGCTTAATGGGGAGAAGACCACTTGGCCTGGGATCTGTGAGTGAAGGGGCACAGGGAGTTGACCTGTGATTCAGGGAGGAGGGAAGAGGGCTGTGTATGGTCAGCAGAGGCGGTTCCACACCTGGGAGTGGGTATGGGATGTGTGGAAGTGCAGTGGGGCAGGAGCCCTGCATAGAGTGAGCTCTGCTGATTGCAGATGGGTGGGAATCAGGCTGGGATCCCCGGGGGGGGGGGGGGGGCGTGTCCATGTGGCTAGGAAGGGCTCTGGGCATGTAGGGGGAGCGTGTGTCTGGGCCGTGTCACCTCCTCTGGTTGCCCTTTAACGAGCACAGCGGTGCGGAATTGCTGCCTCTCTCCTGCAATCAGCGCTGCTCCTGCCCAGCAGCAGCCACTGCCAGCCAGCTGGGGGCTTGGCTGCCTGTCTGCCCCTGCTGCAAGGTACTTGCTCCTGGACCAGGCTCCTTCCTCATTTCCTCTGCCCCCCATGCCCAGGTGCTTCTCCGCAGGGGTGGAGAGTGAGGGGATCAATTCTTGACAGGTGGAAGCTGCTGATGGCCTCCCACACTGGCTGAGCCCGTCTCCTGGGGAGAGTAGCAATGGTAATCATGAGTCTATGCCAAGGCCCCTGCCAGCTGTGCTGAGTCCTGGGATCCCTTTGGCCCAGCAGAAACCAGAAGATAGGGACACTCATGCCTAGGGCTAGTTCCCTCACTCCTCCCCAAGCACTCCGGTCTAACACCTGCGGGAGGTCGGGGGGTGAGGAGAGTCCCTAGCTGGAGCACAGGAGTGGGCTCCTGCTTCTACTTTGTCACTAAGTCAGTGTGTGACCAGGACCTCCCTATGCCTCAGTTTCCCCATCCAGTTAAAGAGGGGTGCTATCACCGTAACAGAACTCCTGTCACCCAGCGCTTCACAGTTGTCCCTGTGCTCCACCTTGTGTCCACCCATTGTGTGGCTTCTCTGTGCCCGCAGGGATACAGTGCTGCTCTTCCAAAAGCACAGGCGCCTGCACCTACCCCATCAAACGAGAATCTCCATTCTCTGGCAGCAGCACGGGGACTTGAACATGTGGGGAATCAGTTCCACTTCCATCCAGTAGGGAGCAGTGGTGCCTGCCAGCTTATTACCCCATTTGCCTCTTTCAAAGGGTTGCTGTGAGGCTTAATCCACAATGCTCTTGGAGATCCCTGGTGGGAAGGTGCTACAGGCTAGCAAAGTGTTGCTGTACACTAATAAAGGGGGTGCAGGGTGCGTGTGTGTGGCCTCTACCCCCAGTGTCAGGTTGAGGGCAGCTGTCCCCATCCCGAGCCTTGCTACCCTAAAGAATTCATTCTGGACAAAGCCTTGGACTGCACGGCGTAGGAGACAATCCCATGCTGGTCTCTGGTTCTCTGTGGGCCTCTATGAAGCCTAGCCCTAGGGTATTGCTGGGGCAGGCACTCTCGCCTCTCTCTTCCCCCCAAGGACCCGGAGCTTTGGCTGAATCTGATTGAGCGCTTGCAATGGTGCCGTGCACTAGGAACGAGGAGAGCGCAGTGGTAGGGAGCAAACTGGGGGAGCCGGCTGCTTTCTCAGCTGTGGCTGTGGGCGGCTGTCATGCGGCTCACTTACTGCGTGGTGCCAGCTCTGTGCCGGCTGTGGGAGCGGCACCGGGCGCTGATTTTGCTGGGCTAGATGCTCCTCACCATTCCTGCCTGATTCCGGTGACATCAAAGCTTCCACCAGTGCCTCCAAGTGAAGGTCGCTGGGTTTGTTTCTCTGACTCAGCCTGGGCTCCCCAATCCCGCTAGCTGGCAGCAAAGGGGCCAGGGCTGATTAGAGACTCGGCAGTGACCCCTGAGCCAGAGCAGCACTCTGAAAACCCTTCTGTGGTTTGCTTAAGTGAAAACTAAAAGGCACCACAGACCCGAGGAAGGGGGCTGGTTAGCGTGACGTCAGGCTTTCTCCTGATGGGCAGTGCGGCTGGATCACAAGGTGTCCTTGTGCTGTGCCAAGTATTCTCTCTGTGCCCTGGACGCAGCAAAGGAGCACTGCCCCCAGCTGAAGCAGCTGGCCTGCGTTATCTGAGCACCTCCATGCTCCACGCAGCATGGAGAGTTCTGCATGGGGGAGTGGAGAGGGGATCACAGGGCTGGTTTAACATGCATGACTGGCTTGTTAGCATCACTTGGGGGGGGGTGCACACACCTGAGGGGGAGGAGAGAGAGATGGGTGTGCATGGATGGATAGGCAGATGCGTATGGGGTGGAGGGACAGGCAGATAGGGTGACAACGCAGGACACTTGTTGCAGAACAGTGGGGTGCAGAGGGGTGAGTGTTGATGGGAGCCCTGGTGACGGAGCTGAGCCCTGGAGGTTTTGGGCAGCTGGGTGTAGGAGGTAGACAGAAAGGGCAGTTGCTATTCCTTCTTCCTCCCCTCACCCCCGCACCCTTGACTGCTGTCCTGACCCTGTTTTCCCAGGCTCTGTCGATCACTTCTCTCTGCTCTCCCATGTCGCTACACTGGTCCCTCCCTTGTTTGTTTTTTCTCTTCCCTTCAATTTTCAAGCCTGTCCTTCCTCCTGTGCTTGCTCCCTCTCATGATCCCTGTCATTCAGTCTTCACCTCCTGTCTGTCTGTCTGGGGTTTGATTCCACCCCCTCCCCAGGGAAGGCCCATTCTGGTGCTCCCGCCCTCTCTGGTCCTCTCGATTGCGGGGTAAATGGGAAAGCCCTGTTCCAGCCCCAGGAGAACACCCCTGCTGGGTAGCCCCAGGGGAAGTCAGTCCCTTTGCAAGCCCCCTGCACACCCATTTGCTAGTAAGGCACGTCCCTGGTACAGCTGCTGTGTCCCCTCGGCTGCAGAACTGTGTTTGAAATTACCTGAGTGGTAAGGACAGGCTGTTTGAAAGTGACACAAAGAGACATGTGGGAGCTGATGCCGGGCTTCCTATGGGCCTGCCAGTTGCCTTGTCAGCCTGCCTCTCTTCCTGTTACTTCCTCAACAGGCACAGGGGCCTTGGGGGGTCGCATGTGTTCCTTGCAAAGATCCATTTCAGGGGCCAGCACCTGCGTTTGGGGTCACTGCCCTGCCTAGAATCCGAGGAAAGTCCTGCTGGGCCTGGGCTGGGCCGGGCCAGCCTCCTGCAGGGGTCATCACCCGGCCTGGCCTGGATCGCAGTGGCCTGGGGTGAGCCTCCCTTCAGTTCAGGCTCAAGGGAGTGCCAGTGCATGGCAGCTAGTTAGCAGAATGGCATGTGCTGCGACTGCCAACAGGAAGATCTCACTGTAGGAGAAATGGCCCAGGGGGTGGGAGGGGCCATCTTGTGTCCTGGGTGATGATTACTCTGGGTGCGGCTGGTTAGAAATACTCTCCTGATCTGGCTTGGCATGTGTGTGTACGTGAGTGTGTGTTAGACTGCACTATTGCGTAGGTGTATTCCAGTGTACATTGTGTGCACGCTGTGTGTAGGGCTGGGTTAAGTGTGTGTATATGTGTTGCTTTGTGTAGGTGTAGGAGTTCACACTTGCTCCTGGGGGAATTCTCTGCCACTGCGTATGCGCAGAATTTATGTCACCCGCAGATTTTTGCTTCCACACAGAAAAATGACTTTCTGATGGGGAAGCAAAAGGAAGCCACAAGAGCGGTCATGAGACCCTCCCCAGCAGTATGTTTCGGGTGCCCAGGGCAGCCAACAGAGAGGTAAATCACTGTGGGGCAAGGGGCAGGACTGCGGAAGACCTGGCTGGTGGCTCCTACCCTGCGCCAGGCTCAGCTGCTAGTCCCGGCTGGGCTGGGGAGGACAGGACTTCCTCTTCCCCTGTATGGCATCCGGGGCTGTGTCAGAACCACCCCCAGATTTCTACCCTGGCTGTAGGACGCTTGCAAACTCTTCCCCACCCCACCCCAACGCTTCCTGTGCTCATCGCTCCTCAGCTGTGGGGGAGGGATCACTGTACAGGGAGCTGCTTCCCCATCCACCCAACCCCCGTGCATCCGGACCCTTGTATCCAGACCCTCCTGCTGAGCCTCACCCCCCCAAAAAAAACACCTAGAACCCCCCCCCAACAAGCCCCTGTGCATCCAGATCCCCCCGCACCTGGATCTCCCACTGAGTCGCCCACACCCAGATTGCCCCACACAGAACCCTCTCAACTCACACCTGGATCTCCCCACACCAAGTCCCTCCACATTTGGATTCTGCCTTGCTGTGCTTGCCTGCCCACACCTGGTGCACCCAGCACGGAGAGGCAGGGCCCTGGGGTGTTTCTGGGGCAGGCCCTGTCCTTGCGCTGTGTCAGGGTTGGGTGAGTCTGTGTCCTGGGGCGGAGCTGCACAGTGATCTCCCACCTCTGTGCAACCAGTGGTCTGTGCTCCCCAGTGCCATGCTGGAGCCTCCACATTTATTTGACAAATAAAATTTGCAGAATTTTACAATATCGTGCACAGAATTATTATTTTTTTGGAGCAATTTTTGTGTGTGTGTGTGTGTGTGCGCAGAATGCCCTCAGGAGTAACACTGCATGGGTGTCTGTATGTACTATGCCCAGCTGTGTGTATAGGTGAGTGTTGCTTTGGACAGGTGGAGATAGTGTAGTTTGCATGATTGTGTGTGTTCATTGTGTGGGGGTGTGTTGGTTTGTATAGTTGTAGGAGAGTTTGTTCTGAGTGGGCGTATACATATATAGAAATATGGAGGGGTGTTAGGTTGTGTAGCTATGTATGTGTATCGCATAGAGGTGTGTGAGGCTGTATATGAGTACTGTGTGTGTGTCTGTATTGTGTAAGATTGTGTTGCTTTAAGTATGTACGTAATGAGTGCCATCTGTGTATACGTGTACTATATTGGGGGGTGTAGGTTGTGTTACGTGTCTGTTTATGGGTTGGTTTGTGTAGCTGCATGTGGGGGGGTGTCTTGTATGGGGGTGTGTAATGACTCTGCTGTGTATGGGTGTATTTGTGTTTTGGTAGGGGGCATAGGGTTGTGTTGCTGTGTAATGAGTGTGCTGTGCTTGGGGGTGTGTGAATTGGGTAGGGGTGTTTATAAGCTGGCTGTAAGTAAACATGGTGTGGCTGTGATCTCAGGGGAGCTATGGGAACTGCAAACACCGTATTCTACTTTATTTATTTATTTTTGGGTGTCTCAGTAAAGTCAATAGACAGTGACCTGAGGCTTGGCTTCCATTTCCCCAGTGGATGGCTGTGGATGGCAGCCAGGGACCGAAGCCTGCTAGCAGCCGCTGTGTGTGTACAGGGTTTCGATAATCTTTGCAAAACCAAGTGCCCTGCAGGAGGGGAATGTCTGATGGTTGCCTTCTCTCACTCTCACTTCTTCCTTCTCCCCGCCTGCCCTGGTAACTCTTTGGAGGCTGCTGACCTGAGGCTGGCTGGAGCCCAGCAGCAGCTGACCTAGCCTGCCATGGTTTGTCTCTAGGCAGCACTCACGGGCTGAGAAGGTGGCAAGGCTGGAGGGGCCTCAGGTGCAGGGCACCGCTGGGATCACAAGGGCAGAAAGGCCTCGCCTAGGACATCTGTGCTGCCAGGGCATGGACTGTTGCAGGCAGCCACCTCGGGATGTTGTGAGGAGACGTGTCCTGACAGGGCTGCTAGCAGGATACTGAGAGACCCCGGGACTGGCTTCTTCTCGAGTCAGTCGGGATTCGCTGCCCTGGAGTCAGTGGAGCTAAGCAGTGTTGCAGCAGGAGAATCAGGCCTAGTGGCCTGTAAGGATGCAAAGACACGGCGATGCACCAATCCCAGCATGTTAGCAGCTTGCCCTGTAGGGTCTCAATCGGGGTCACCAGCAGAGAGGGGGAGGGGGGAAGGTTCCTGTCTCCAGCCTTCTGGTAAAGGTGATTTGCTTAGTCACTTGTAATCCTATCTCACTTAGAGCCCCTTCCCCCCGTGCCCCATAAGCCTGCACTGCACTGATTCCTAGGGCACCTTCCGCACAGCCCCCTGGACCCAACACTGCAGATAGCTATCTGGCACCTTTCACCATGGTACCTGCCCATGGTACCTAGGCCCGCAGGATTCTTGGGCTCACCAGCAATGGATGGTAGCTGAGTATATGATCAGGGTACTAAGAGCTGATGCACCTGAGCTCTGCCATTCCAATATTTACTCTCTGCGGTGCTGCCTTGTTCCTCCAGCCTCACTGGCGAGACCTCTCCAAAACCCCAGGCCCCCTCTGTGCTAGTTGGAAACCTGCTCCCCTCAGAGCTTTCGGTGGGATTTCTCTGGAGGCCGTCCGCGAGCCTCTCTGCCTGCCAGTCCCCAGGCAGAGCTGAGCTGTCCACCAGAAGCCCAGAGTTTGGGTAACCTCCATTTCAGCTTGCCTGACGCTAGCTCGTGCCTGCAGCTGCATCACCTTGGGCTGTGATCTTGTCATCTCTCATAAGTTAAACAGGGTTAAGCCTGGTCAGTGCTTGGATGGGAGAGCCCCAGGGAAAAACCCAAATGCTTGAGAAAGTGGTGCTGGTGATTCAGTGGCATTCTTCCCCTGGAGTCAGTGCTGAGGTCTCTCCAATGAGATGTAATGCTGAGGACTTAACCCTATGTGGTCTTTAAAGAGTCCATGCTCTGCTGTAGTTTAACTCTGGTGTCTGGACCAAATTCTGCAGAAGTTTCAGATCTGGAAGCTCTTCATTCTCTGTCTGAAAGACAGATTCATGCGATTGTGTTCCACCCCGGAGGTGGCTGCGTTCCGGCATTCCGTGAATGACCCCGGATGCAAGGTCTGTGAAATGTTTGGGTGCTGATTGTTCCCTTCACCTCAGCAACAAACAGCTGGATAAGAGAGTAAGGGGAAGATGCTGCCACCTCTGTGATATTTTGTCTCCTTTCTCTGCAGGCAACTGGGATTTGTGAGTTGGGGTGAGAGAGGGAGACTTAATTCTTTGCATGATTTTGTGCATTGTTTCCACACACCCACCTCCTGAAGCCAGGCTCTGTTCCTTAGGACGAATTGCTCATTAGCAACAAGGACCTGGAATTTGACAGGGTGGCTCTGCAAATCATCTCTTTATTGATAGATTTGAGGTGGAGGGAACTGAAAACCCATCTCTGTGGGAGTATTTGCTGCACAAGGAAGCCTAGGAATGGGATCCCTTTGTGGTATCCCTGCACCCGACCAGTCCCAAGAGAACAGAGGCTGTCCAGGCTGCAGAGTGGCAGAGGCAGCCTAAGGATTTGAGGGTCTGATGCAGTTCTTGGAGACCCAACTGGAAGAGCCCCCAAGGAGGAGCAGGTCAATCCCTGCCTGTTGGGATATTAATTATCTGGGAGACCCCCAAGATACTAATCAGAACATTTGGCTTCAATTTCAGTTCCCTGGGAAAGGAATGAAGGGGCCAGGGTTCAGTCCCTGCCTACTAACTGCCTCTGTTCACCACCGAACATGAACCCGGGGTCCTGGCTCAGTCCCTGGCTGGGAGAGTCTGCAGCCAGGAACTAGTGGTTGAGATAAGCCCCTGAAGGGTAGCCTGCTTCCATAGTCCCGGGGACAGGCACCAGGGTGCCTGGGATCAATCTCTGATTGGTGAATTCCCTGGGATAGTCACTGTGGGGCACAGATTCAGTGCCCAGATGGTAAAGGACAGGAACCATCAGTCCTGAGTAAAGTCCCAAGACAGTAACCTGGGTGCAGTCTCCAGCTGGTTACTCTGCCCACACAGGGATAATAACAGCGGGGCCTGGGATCAATCCTGGTGTGCAATCCCTGTCTCCCTCAGCCTGCATGCTTCTGAACAGACACATGGCAGAACTTGGGGTGCCTGGGGGCAATGCCAAGTGGGGAGAGCCCCCAGAATGCAAGCAGCACTGAGGGGATCTCAGCACTCAGCTAACCATTCCTTCCCTGCTCAGCAGGTGGAACTGGTATTTCAGAGCCAGGCTTGGTAACAGGAAGGGATCTGAGCACTGGGAATAGACAGGGTAGGGGAGGAAAGGGGCGGGGGAGTTGGGAGCCCAGCAGCAATCGGAGGAGAGAGGGAGAAGGGAGCCGTGTGGGAGGCAGGGATAGGAAGCTTGTGAACGCCCTATGGGATTCGTGTATTTGATGAAGAGAAATTCTCTCTAAAGAAAGTGGGTGCATGTGTGTGCCTGTGTGTGTGGGGGGGTGTCTGTCCCCAGGGGGTGTCTGAGGAGTGGTGGGCGTATCACAGCCGTTGCTGACAGTCACTGCCTGGCAATGCAGTGGGGTAGGATCATCTAGCTCTGAGCACCCTGGGAGCAGGGCAGAAGGACTGAGAGTTACAACGGAGAGCTCACTGGCTTGTGGATGCAGGGCTCAGAACCAGTGCGGGGCACTGCCTGAGCTTACAGACACTGGGCACCTGGTGTGTGCGGTGGGGCTGTTAATATAGATATGGGGGGGTGCCAGGGAGAGGGGGTCATAAGATTATTTGGTATGGAGAGCACCTAGAGGAGGGGGTGTTATAAGCCAGTCACACTCATGCAGGGAGGTGACTCGAGCTGGGGTGATCAGGTGGCAGGGATACATGAAGGGGGCTGGCCTGTTCTAGGCCCAGGGGTACAGAGGAGAAATAGGGGGGAAGAGATTTCCTCATGCCCCTCAGGAGTGGAGAATTCAGTGGCGGGCTGAGAGTCACTGGGGCGGGGGCGGGGTAGAGACTCGGGCCATGGAGGGGCATGGGCAGGAGTGTGCGATGAGTGTGTCCAGTGAAAGCCTTAACCCTGCTGTGCAGCCCCCTGCTGCGTGGTCAGTCCCAGCAGAGGGGAGACAAACAAGCTCCCACCGGCAAACGTGCCTCAGCGGAGGCAGCACGAGTGGCGGTTGCTCCATCCAGCCCCGGCTTCGCTCGCCCGGCGTTTGACTGAGACGGTGTAAACCGTTCTGGCTTTCTCCCTCCATCACCTTCGGGGCTTTCAAACATCAGGCAGGCTGGGGAGGAATGAAGATGTGAGCAAAGCTGCCTTGGCTTGCCCCGGGATGATCTCTGGAGTGCTTCGGGCCTGAGCCCTCGCTGCTGTACATGGCCTTACGCTGATGAGCTGACACGTGCCCTGATGTCCCTGTCACTCGAGCACTCATCCCATGCTGTACCTGCTGCCTCCTCTGGGACCTGCTATGGCTCACTGACCTGTAAATAGCTTCCAGCAAACTGCAGAGCCTGTGCAGTGGTAGGGACAGGACAGCTGTCCCTTGTAAATGGATCTTAAGCGCTGCTGTCCCTGCAGTCGCCTCTCTCTGCTCCTTTAGGTGCCTGAGAAATGCATAGATATGTATGAGGGGATGGATGGACAGACAGACAGATGCAGGGATGGGTGGATAGTCATGGCCCCTCTGTGCCTCAGTTTCCCCTCCTACCGTTTGTGCATCTGGTCTACCTAGATTGTAAGCTCTGCACAGTAGGGACTGTCTCTTACTGTGTTTATACAGCACCTAGAACCATGTGGCCCTGATCTCAGTTGGAGCCTAGACACTAGCATAATAAAAATAACTTGCAGCAGCACAGCGCCCCCTAGCCTCAGGCGGGTGCCCTGCTTCAGATCAGACTCATGCGGAAGAGTGCCCCTTGCAGAATCAAACACCACCATTGCCTTAAGCCTGTGGCTTTTCGTCGGAGGTCTCCCATCCAAGCACTCACCAGGCCAAGCCCTGCTTAGCATGAGGCTTGACAAGCTGATCATAATAATTAATAAATCATCATAATACTTAGTGCTTGGTAGCACTTTGCCTCCGCAGCTCTCAGCGCGCTATTAAATATTCTCCAGGCTGCATTTTGGACACAGGCACTATGGATTCTGTGGCTTTTATTTTATATTAACCCCTCTGCCTTCTGACATGGTGGGATGTATGGGGCAGATGTGTTGGTAAAAGCTGAACCAGTTTCACTGAGAGCTGCCCGGTTAGACAGTGGGTGCTAATTAGGGCTAAGGCAGGGGAGCTGCAGGGGAAGCTAAAGGAGAGTATGTGAGGACAAGTGGCCTAGCACCTTGGCATGGGGAAGGGGTGTCATCGGTTTGGTTATCTCTTGTTTTGGGGGACGTGTGGATCGGATCTGCACAGCTGGCAGCGTCTGTGTGGCGCTGCTTGCACCTGTTGGCTTTGCAGCGGCTGAGAGGGAATAGATAAGAGGCACCAGTGATCTCTCACTTCCTCCCGCATGCTGTGTTAAATAGGCTTAAATCACCTTAGTTAAATGCTATTGCATGGTTTTAAAAGCAGATTTTATTGCCAAATCCAGGGCATTTGGATTCAAGGGAGGCAGCCCGGGACTCTTGCTCTAGGTTTATGACTCTTTCTCTCTCTCTCTTCTCCATTTATCATAAAAGCCACTAGCCCTAATTAGCACCTTCCTCTCACAGATGGGAAACCTGAGGCATGCAGAGTTACAGCCCATGGTTTCCTATTTGCTGGGCTAAGGCCAAGCCCCTGATAAGTGGCCCAAAGATATTGAGCTCCCAATACCTTCCATTCAAACCAGCATTGCAAGGGTTTCGGCACTTCTGAAAATCAGGTCATTTCTTTAGGAGACTAAACATAGATGTAGGTGCCTGACTTGAGCTGAAAAATGACACCTACGGGACTCGTCCAAGGTCCCAGAGTGAGGCAGTGCCAGAGGCAGGAGGAGAACCCAGGAGTCCTGATTCCCTGCTCTGCACTTGCTCCGCTGTATCACACTTCCAGGGGGTTCTTGGCCCCCATTCTACCGGACTGCACCGCAGGTTAGCTGAGCCAGGACTCTAGACCAGCGGTTCTCAAACTGTGGGTCAGGACCCCAAAGTGGGTCGCGATCCCCTATTAATGGGGTTCCCAGTGTTGAAGTGAGACTTGCTGAGGCCCAGGGCCCAAGGGCCCGAGTCCCAATGTCTGGGGAAACAGGGCTTGGGCTTTGTCTCTCCCCCCCCACACACACACACACACCTGGCGCGGTGAGGCTCAGACTTCAGCTTTGACCCCACCCAGGGCGGTGCGGCTTGGTTGGGATCAGGCTTCGGTCCCCCTTTCTGAGGGGTAGTAATTTTTGTTGTCAGAAGGGAGTCGCGGTGCAATGAAATTTGAGAACTCCTGCTCTAGACTTATTCCAATCAGCTTGAGACCCCGAGGTCCTTCCAGGTGCCAGACAACACTGGTCCCGAGCAGCAGGCAGGAATGATGGCTGGCTCCTGAGCTCCCTGCAGGGCAGCCTGGCGGGGTGAAGGTGGCACCTCACCGATGACCACAAGCTGCTCTTGAGTGGCAGTTGTGACTGGTTAGATTAGTTCCGAGGTGACCTCGCTTCCTTCTCCTCTCCCTGGTGCCTGTAAGCCATCAGTGTCTGTCCGTGGTAATGACCCCCCAGATGGGCATGGGCTGCTGGAGAGGGCAGCAGACTGTTGTTCATCACTCATGCAATAAGTCTCTGCAGACACTGGTGCTGCGTCGCTGTTGCATCAGACATTGGCAGGCTAAGTTACCAGATCAAGGCAGGTGGCGCCAGTGCAACCTGCCAGACCTAGCCCTCTTCATCATGGGCTGTGACTGACTCAAGTGTCCAGGGGCTCTGGGCAGCTGCTCATTACTTTGCAAATTCCCCGTTTCTAGTTGCAGGGAGACCTGCTAAGGAAACAAATAGACTGCTGACTACAACTGATCCCATTGGCAACTGAATAGATATGCCTGCATGCACCACCAGTGCATGTAGACATGCAATGCACGCGCACACCCACACCTGCACCACTTGCACCACCCGTGCATGTAGACGTGCAATGCACGCACACACCCACACCTGCACCGCTTGCACCACCTGCGCATGTAGACATGCAGTGCACGCACACATGGGTACATGTCCGTGCAGCACAACACAGACATCCAGTGGCATTGCCAAAGGAACGGGCGCGCACACATTCAAACATAAAACTACAGGCACTTGTACGTGTTCACTTAGACTTCGTCACAGACTCACAGATGCACCTGGCTATCGGAGTCTTGGCTTCCTGAGCACTTGTCCCCTGGCACCAGGGTGGCAATTGAGATAAGCTCTCCTCTCCCCTCCCTAGATCTAAATGTCAGCAAAGGGCCTTCGACTTTGAAATCTGCTTCCCCTGTTGATCTGACAGAGCTCAGGTCTGTTGACCTTCAAGGCACAGTGTAAAGACCATCTGTTTGTAGAGGTTTTTGCTGGAGGGGAGACGGTGGGGCATAGCTGCCTAGAGCATGTTGCAGGGTGGTGTCTCTTTGGATTTAGTTTGACGTCAGGCAGCTAATTTTGTATTGTTTATGTAATGTATCTACATACATAAAAAAGTCCTTGTAAAGGGTAGAGTTTAATTCAACAAAAACAAGCACCTGTCCACGCGCACACTCGCATGCACAGTCACACATGCATAGGTATTGTTATTACAGGCAGCCACCCAGGCTCTTAGGCATGCATTCACACACCCATACAAACAGTCACACCTCTATACCTAGGACCCTACCAAATTCACAGCCGTGAAAAACGCATCATGGACTGTGAAATCTGGTCTCCCCTGGGAAATCTGGCCTTTTGTGTACTTTAACCTTATACTATACAGATTTCCCGGGGGAGACCAGTGTTTCTCAAACTGGGAGTCCCAACACAAAAGGCGGTTGCAGGGGGTTGCAAGGTTATTGTAGGAGGGGTTGCAGTACTGCCACCCTTACTTCAGTATTGACTTCAGGGCTGGGTGGCCAGAGAGCAGCAGCTGCTGGCCAGGCACCCAGCTCTGAAGGCAGCACCCCACCTGCAGCAGTGCAGAAGTAAGGGTGGCAATACCGTGACCCCCCTACAATAACCTCGCAGCCCCCCACAACCCCTTTTGGGGTCAGGACCCCTACAGCTACACCACCGTGAAATTTCAGATTTAAATATCTGAAATCATGAAATTTATGATTTTTTAAAATCTTATGACCATGAAATTGACCAAAATGGACTGTGAATTTGGTAGAGCCCTAGCTATACCCGGGGTGGCGTATGTGTACATTCATCTTGTTTCAGTGTTGTTCCAGGCATTCTCAGACCTGAGCCTGGTGCTGGGTGATATAGTCCCCAAATCACTTGGTTTCATCATTGCCCCCACCACACATTTCTGTATTCCTCCAGCTCTCTAGCCTGGTGCACGCTGGGTGAGTAAAGACCGCTCTCTGGGTGAGGAAGAGGAGGGACTCTGGGGACAGCGGGGGGTTGTGAAAGCACTGATGGGTGACGGGTAGAGCGGTGTCCCTCATTGTTTCTTGATTCCCCTCGCACAGTTATATCTCTGCCTGTCTGAGCCCAGTGGCAGGGGCCTGGCCAGGAATAGCCCTTCCCCAGGACATGACCAGGTCAGAGGTGTGCAGAGTGGGGCGGCAGTGAATGATGGTTCCATGCTGGGTCCAGGTGTGGCTGGGGGCCTGGGCGGGGGCTGTGGCTGCTCCAAATGCTTTTGTGTGGTAGGATTTATTAGTAGAAGAGCTTTTGAAGTGTCTTTCACACCCCACCCAGTGGCTGATTCCTCAGGCACCTGATTTCAGCAGTTATGACCCCCCATTGGCTGTTGTGGCTAGGAAGGGAGAGCAGGGCTGTCAATCACAGGGGCCAGCTGGGTCGAGAGGATGGAACATTCCTCCACCCCTAGTGTGATCACCCTGGAGACTAGCAGGAGAAGACTGTGCTTTGGGTGTAGCAGGTGGTTGACACTTCATCACAGGCAGTGACAAGCTCTGGCTTTCTCCAGCAGGGTGCTAGCTCCAGCAATGCACAAGGGAAGGCTGGGGCAGAGGGTGTGGTTGTGCTTTCCACACCCGAGTTCAAGTGTAGGAAGCGTCTCATCCCCAAGGAGTGCCTCAGCCCAGGGGTGAAATTCATTCAGGAACCCTGAGGTCGTACAGCGAGCCCCAGTCCTCCCTGCAGTGCCCACTTGCACCAATTCAGTTGTCCAGCCTTGAGTTGCCATCCCCTAATCTCATGCTCTGGGCAAATTGTGTTTCCATGGAGATGGTGGCTCAGGATCTTAAGAACTCTGACAACTAGGTGATTGTCCCAGGTGGCTTCTGGCTTGAGACAGAGAAGGGGCATGACAGGGGGGGTCAGCAAGATCCTGCAGCATTGAACTGCAACGACTGAATGTGTGAGGAAGAAACCTATCACCTGATTATTAACCCCAGAAAACACGGTCAAGGAGAACAAAAACCCAGGACAGACACCAGAGTTTAGGCCTCCCAAGTCAGTATCTTTAGTTCATGCAGCCAGAGAGTTTGCCATACTGAGTGCCTTCTCTGGACATTTTGCTTTATACTTTGGAGAGGGTTCCCATTATGCCCTACTCTTAAAGGGGCACTTGTTCCTTCGCAGGGCAAGCTCACCCTGTCTTTCTCTGCAGGCGGGTTGGGTAGTGCACCAAACTGCATTTAACAGCCCAAGAGAAGGAAAGGAAGGAGAACAGTGAATACTGTGATACGGGGTAAACTAAAAGGGATAGGCCCCTATTCCACATTTACTCTGTCAGGGAAGTCACACAAATGCATTCGATGCTCTGTATTAGCTTCCAGGAGGTGCCATTGAAGGGGCTGCTGATTAGCTATAGATAATGGCATAGAACTTGGTTTCTCTTGGAGACACCATGTTGTATCATTACGTCTTACAAAGCATTCCGAGTGTGGGGAAACCACGCAGACCCTGCTGATTTCCAAATGCCACCCTCACAATGGTGCACAAATCCAGCATCCTAGCTGCTGCGCTGTTAGTAGGGTTGCCAACCCCCCAGGATTGGCCTGGGGTCTCCTGGAATCGGTATTGATCTCCTGGTGACTGTTGAAAGCAATCCTGGAGATTTTAATAGGATATTTTAAGAAAATGACATCACGTCATGTTGGGGAGAAAAATCTCCCAGAATAGCTTCAGTCAGAGTTGGCAACCCTACCTGTTAGGTTCTTGCAGCTTCCGCAGTAGAAGGCAGGGAGACCCAATTTATTTAATGGGATCCTACCCAAGTCCTATACCCTGCTCTGTCCCAGCCCATGCTGCCCTAGCAGCTGCCAGGAGCTGAGGGACTCGTGTTTCCTGACCCCCAAGGCTGAACCCATGGGGGCCAGGGCATTCTCAGAGAAGGGCCCTAGCTTCCCAGGGGGACTGACAGAGTTCAGGGCTGGCCAAGGTTGAGGCCCCTTGCAAGGAACATCTCCCTGCTTTTCTGTTCTCCGGAAAGGCGGGTGGATGGTCTAGGACTTGTTCTTTCTCTTGAAGCAAACAAGGTGCAGGCTGTATTTGAAGGGCCCACAGCCCTGACTGCTCTTTAGTGTCAGGCAAGGATGTGTCCCCTGCTCTGTGCTGGCTGGAGTTTTGCAGCGCAGGATGGTCTATGCAGCAGGCCTTTCTCCTGGGTCTGTCAAGGGCAGCATTAGGAGTTTTCTGTAGTGGGTGGCCCTTTCCTCGGCCCACCCCTTTCTCTCCTGTGCCTGGGAGATTCCTCTCCTCTTCTGCCTGTCCCCCATTGATGATTTGCACCAGGGGGTGGCTTCTGAGGCCCTGGAGCTGCAAGGAGCCCCAAGGCAGCGCTTTGCGCATGTCCCGGCCGTGGTGGGCAGAGTCTGGCCGACACACTCTATTACTCGCGAGTTTGCACAGGTGCGAAAGCTGCACATTCACAGCTTTTCAACTGCAACCTAAAAATATCAGAGTGGGGAGATGGCTGGCAAATGAGGAGGAGGAATTAGAGGCCCAGTGCCAGGCAAACAGCATCTGTGAACCTCCCCGCCCCCCCCCCTCCCTCGCATTGAGACACGGCCCCATTCCCACTGCTGTATCCCAGCCCCCGGGAACCCCCCATGCTGAGACCCGGCCCCATCCCCTCTGCTGTATCCCAGCCCCCGGGACTGCAAGTGGGATGACGTTGTCTCCCGCCATACCCTGGATTCCTGCTCCATCCCCTGTTGTGGCTTCTGCTAGGAGAGGTTGGCTCCACTATTGGAAGCTCTACTACACTTTTTCCACACGGTTGCTGTTAAGGTCTCTCTGGGTATGTGCTGCTGTTTGCATGCGGGGAGAGTGGAGAAGTCGGGATCTCACACGAGCATGCATGTACTGTGGGGGGGAAGGTCTGAGTATACAGTGCTGTATCCTCCCAGGGACGAGGAGACAGTGACCCAGTCTGTCTCGCTGAAGACGGAGCTCATACGCAGTAACACTGTGTGCATGCCACGGGCTGTGATTGACCCCATGTTTCCTACATCCCAACAAGAAAAGAGGCCTCTGGATTAATGCACTTAGAGCCTGACCAGCACTGCCATCTCGGGCTGGTAGACAGGGCCGGCTCCAGGGTTTTGGCCGCCCCAAGCAGCCAAAAAAAAAAAAAAGCCGCGATCGCGATCTGCAGTGGCAATTCGGCGGAAAGTCCTTCTCTCGGAGCGGGAGTGAGGGACCGTCTGCCGAATTGCCGCCGAATAGCTGGACCTGCCGCCCCTCTCCGGAGTGGCCGCCCCAAGCACCTGCTTGCCAAGCTGGTGCCTGGAGCCGGCCCTGCTGGTAGAGACATGCTCGTGTTGTAAGTCAGCCTAGTTCCACGGCTTCACCAGCTGAGGATCCGGCCCCCTCTTGGAAGTGACCATGCAGTTGTTCCTTGGGACAGGGGTTCTCAACCTTTTTCTTTTGGTCCCCCCCCCCCCCCCCCCCAACATGCTATGAAAACTCCATGGCCCACCTGTGTCACAACTGTTTTTCCCCATATAAAAGCCAGAGCTGGCATTAAGGGGTGGGAAGCAGGGCAATTGCCCAGGGCCCCATGCCAGAAGGGGCACCACAAAGCTAAGTTGCTCAGGCTTCAGCTTTAGCCCCTGATGTTGGAGCTCAGGGCCCCGGGCTGCAGTCCTGGGCCCTAGAGAGTCTAATGCTAGTCATGCTTGGCGGACCCCCTGAAACCTGCTTGCATCCCTGTTGAGAACCATGGCCTAGGGAGGTGTCAGACTCTTGGGTTCATGGAGATAGATATGTTGCCTTCCTCTGCAGTGGGTCTCTCTGGTGGTAGCCATCCACAGAGGCTTTTACTTGCTAGACACTCCTAATCATAGAATACACTGCTCTACAGCCAAAATGCTTCTGAAATAAATGTAGTCAAACTTTACTAATTCTGGGTCACTGAGAACGAAAATGATGCTTAAAATTGTTGATTGGCTCTAGTTTTCAAGATATGCTATTGGGTCAGTATATACGACCCTTGACTTGGGAATGGTGGAGGATAAGTGAGTTATAAAGGGAAGGGATCTTAATTTAAACCAGAAATGACTAAAATACATCTTTGACTGGATCTATGAATAAATCTATGACTGGGTTTGGACAGTACTTGCTTTTTAGGCAAAACAATGAATGATGCAATCTGAAGCTGGTATTGCGTCATACATGATATGGATTGCATCATGTTATTCCTAGAAGTCATGGATGATGCAATCATAACGAAGCTTACATCACTCTGCTGAACAAATTGCCCTATATCAGCTCTAGAAATCATACAGTGTCGTGCTCTCTTATTTGTCAGTGTTTGATTTTGCAAAGGGACACATTTCTGTTTAGCCAAAGTGAGCAGAGATGCCTCGTACTTGTGTGAACAGTGAGATAACTTCTGCTATGTTTGTGGTGAAGTGACTTTTGCATCACAAAAGCGCAGTATAACCACTATGGTTAAGAAAGCCTATCACCTTTATTTTGGCTGCAAAATTGGAGATCAGGACAAGAGGTGGGCCCCACACATATGCTGCAACACTTGTGCAACAAATCTTTGCCAGTGGTTGAACAGGAAAAGGAAATCTATGCCTTTTGCAGTGCCAATGATTTGGAGACAGCCAACAGATCATACCAGCAATTGTTACTTCTGCATGGTGCCTCCAGTTGGGAAAGGTGTGTCAAAGAAGAAAAAGTGGACTGTGCATTATCCAAACAATCCCAGTACCCCAGTACCCCACGGAGAAGGACTGCCGGTTCCTGATGCACCAGAAACACTCTCACTTGAATCAGACGAGGAAGAGGAAGAGGATGAAACTTCTGGTCCTGAACCATCAATGTCACAGGACCCACATTTTCTCCCATCCTCCTCCTCTGAACCACACCTCATAACACAAGGTGAACTGAATGACCTTGTCAGGGATTTGGAACTACCCAAGAGTAAGGCAGAGCTGTTGGGCTCCAGACTACAGCAGTGGAATCTCCTGGCAGGTGATGTTAGGGTTTCCATGTTCCGTGACCGTCAAAAGGATCTTGTCCCATTCTTCTTCATGGAAGGTGATCTTGTAGCCTGCAACAACATCGATGGTGTGATGGCAGCCCTCAACAATCGTTCACGATCCAGATGAGTGGAGACTGTTCATTGATTCATCGAAGACGAGTCTTAAAGCTGTTTTCCTGCATAATGGCAATGTTTTGCCATCAATTCCAGTTGGTCATGCAGTCCATATGAAGGAAACCTATGACAACATGAAACAACTTTTGAGGTGCATAAACTATGACCAACATCAGTGGCAGCTTTGTGGCGATTTGAAGGTTGTTGCTCTCTTGCTTGGTCTGCAGACTGGATACACAAAGTACTGCTGTTTTCTCTGCGAATGGGATAGTCGTGCAAGAGATTCCCACTACATCAAGAAAGATTGGCCACTCCGACAGTCATTGGAGCTTGGGAGGAAAAGTGTTCAGCAGCCACCACTTGTTGAATCAAGGAAGATTTTGTTACCACCCTTACACATCAAGCTGGGTCTGATGAAGAACTTTGTCAAGGCCATTGACAAAACACAAGCAGCTTTCAAGTACCTCTGTGGAAAATTTCCAAGGTTTAGTGAAGCTAAGATAAAGGAAGGTGTCTTTGTTGGTCCTCAGATTCGTGAACTTCTTAGAGATGATGCATTTGACCATGCACTGCGTGGCAAGGAAAAGACGGCATGGAAAGCCTTCCAGTTAGTGGCAATAAATTTTCTCGGAAACAACAAGGCAGACAACTACAGGTTGTTGGTGGAAAACCTCCTCAAGGCATACAAAAGCCTTGGTTGCAACATGTCACTAAAGATATGTTTTTTGCACTCTCATCTAGATTTTTTTCCACCGAACTGCGACGAGCACGGCGATCGATTTCACCAGGACATTGCAACAATGGAGAAACGCTATCAGGGCAAATGGAGCCCATCAATGCTTGCAGACTATTGCTGGACAGTGACAAGAGATGCTCCATTTAATGAATACAAGAGACAAGCCAAGAAGCGCCGAGTAGACACTGAATAGGACTAAACTATGTACATCAGGCCTGCACAACATACGGCCCGCGGGCCGCATGCGGCCCGCGGGGGCTCACTGTGCGGCCCGCGGGGGCTCACTCTCAAGCCTGGGAGGAAGGGGGAGCAGCGGCGCGCGAATCAGCTGTTTCGCGCGCCGCGGCCGCTCGGGGTCTCCCCGTCCCTCCCAGGCTCTCAAACCCGGGAGGGAGGGAGAGATCCCGAGCGGCCGCGGCGCGCGAAACAGCTGTTTCGCGCGCCGCTACTCCCCCTCCCTCAGAGCCTGGGAGGGAGGGGGAGAAGCTGCGCCCGCGCCGCGGCCACTCGGAGTCTCCCCCTCCCTCCCAGGCTCTCAAACCCGGGAGGGAGGGAGGGAGGGAGGGGGGGAGAGATCCCGAGCGGCCGCGGCGTGCGAAACCGGCCCCCCTGCCCCAAGCGGGACACGGGCAGGGAGCCCTCGCGCGCCGCCACGCCTCCCCCCCCGCCCCAAGCGGGACACGGGCAGGGAGCCCTCGCGCGCCGCCGCGCCTCCCCCCCCCGCCCCAAGCGGGACACGGGCAGGGAGCCCTCGCGCGCCGCCGCGCCTCCCCCCCCCCGCCCCAAGCGGGACACGGGCAGGGAGCCCTCGCGCGCCGCCGCGCCTCCCCCCCTCGCCCCAAGCGGGACACGGGCAGGGAGCCCTCGCGCGCTGCCGCCCCCCCCCCCGCCCCAAGCGGGACACGGGGATGGAGCCCTCGTGCACTGCCGCGCCTCCACCTCCCGCCCCAAGCGGGACACAGAGCCCGCGCACGGCGCCGCACCCCCCAGGCCTCAAGCAGGACACGGAGCCCTCGCGCGCCGCTGCCCCTCCCCACTGCCCCAAGCGGGACACGGGCACGGTGCCCTCGCCCCCCCCCCCAGCAGGGACATGGGGCTCAGCCACCGCCCCCGTCCTGAGCGCTTTCCCCCCCCCCCGGGACCCCTGCCCCATCCACCCCCTTCCCTGTCCCCTGACTGCCCTCCGCCGCCCCATCCAACTCCTCTCCTGATTCCCTATCCAACCACCCCTTCTCCCTGTCCCCTGACCACCCTTGGAACCCCTGCCCCTGACTGCCTCCCACCGCCCCATCCAACCTCTGCTCCTTCCTGACTGCCCCCCGGGAGCCTTGCCCCCATTCAATCCCCCTGTTCCCTGCCATCTGACCGCCCCGACCCCTATCCGCCCCCCCCCACCCCCCTGAACTCCCCTGCCCTCTATCCAACACCCCCTCCCTGCTCCCTTACCGCGCTGCCTGGAGGTGGCTGGCGGCGCTACAGCACGCCGCTCGGCTGGAGCCGGGCCACACCGCCACCGTGCAGTGCCTGGAGCACCGGGTCAGGCTGAGCTTGCAGCCCCCCTGCTTCCCGCAAATCAGCTGTTTGCGCAGGAAGCCTGGGAGGGCTGAGAAGCAAGCGGCGGCTTCGCGCTCAGGCCCAGGGAGGCGGAGCAGAGGTGAGCTGGGGCGGGGAGCGGTTCCCCTCCACGCCCCTCCCCCCGGGTTACCTGCTGTGGCGCGGGTGGCTCCCCCCACCCCAGCTCACCTCCGCTCCGTCTCCGCCTCCCTGGGCTTGAGCGCGAAGCCACCGCTTGCTTCTCTGCCCTCCCAGGCTTCCCGCGCGAACAGCTGATTCGCGGGAAGCGGGGGGGGGGGGATGGGGAGAAGCGGGGCAGAGTGTTCAGAGGCGGAGGCGGAGCGGAGGTGAGCTGGGGCCGGGGAGCGGGGCGGAGAGCTGAAGCACCCATGGGGTCGGCTCCTAAGGCGCCACTTTTGGATAATGTGCTCCGGGGGAGCAGCCGCTCCCTCTGCTCCCCCCCAGCTACGGTCCTGGTCACTTCAACTTACCGGTTGTTAAATTTAGAAGCCCTTTTAGAACCGGTTGTCCCGCGCAGGACAACTGGTTCTAAAAGGGCTTCTAAATTTAACAACTGGTTCCCGCGAACCGATGCGAACCGGCTCCCGCTCACCACTGGAGACTCCCCTTGCCGCTCTCACCCTAGGAGACAGAGACCTCCCAGCAGGGCTGGTGAGTGCGGCCAGGGAAGGGGGAAGGGTGTGGTGGAGTGAGTGTCTGGGAGATGTGCGGGGGGTGCTGGGCTGTGAGGGTGTGGAGGGCGCTGGGCAGTGGGGGAGGTTTGTGTGTTTTGGGGTGCTAGGCAGTGGGGGCCTGTTGGGGGGTGCTGGGCAGTGAGGGAGATCTGTGTGTGTCAGGGCACTGGGGGGTCTGTGTGGGGCATTGTTTAGTTGTGGTGGTGGGGCTGTGGGGAAGGGCACTGGGAGGGAGGGAGGAGAAATCTGTGTGTATTGGGAAACTAGCGAGTGGGGGGAACCCGCGGGGCCGGGAGGTTTCGGCCCTCAGCTGTTTTCTTTGGAGTAATATGGCCCTCGCCGCTTTACGAGTTGTGCAGGCCTGATGTACATAATAGTTTTTTTGCCTTTTGTTTCATAATACATTTTATTGATATAACGCTTTTGCTGATTTTTAAAGTGTTACATAAACAGGACAGGTGAAATATTATCATGTAAAGCAACCATAAACACATGAAAAGACGTAGGTTTACAATTTATGATTAAAACTCTATTATCTACACAATATACATAGACATAAAATGTAAAAACTTAAATATCTTAGAAACAGTAGCCAATCAGTTGTTTTAATTGTCATATTTGAATTCAGCACATCAAAATACATAATAAATAGCACATTTTATCTCTGAAGCAGACGACTTCTCAAAAATTGTAGACCAGTGATATCAGGGTTGGAAGGGACCTCAGGAGGTCATCTAGTCCAACCCCCTGCTCAAAGCAGGACTAATCCCCAACTAAATCCCCAAATCCCTAAATGGCCCCCTCAAGGATTGAGCTCACAACCCTGAGTTTAGCAGTCCAATGCTCAAACCACTGAGCTATCCCTCCCCTGCATTCCTTTGTCAGTAAGTAAGTAAGTATCTGCACTGATGGTCTTTGGGAGTGAGTGGGAACTGGGAACACTGGGGCTGGTCATCCATCCATCCATAGTGTGAAGCAGCAGGATGTGGTGCACTGCATTTCAAGTCAATAAACTTTATTGGCAAGACAAAGGATCTGAGAGTCACCAAATTTCTACACAACAGAGTTCAATATCAGCTCAAAATAGAGCCCCGCATGGCTCCTGCGTCATGTGTCCATTTGATATCGTCGTCCATTTCTAAGCCAGTGGCTGGTTGCCACACATTGGCAGTCTATTGCTGACGTCTCTTTGATGTCCCCCAGAATTAGACTCCGTTTTTCGTCCTTGTGGCCTCGGGGGAGGTTGCTCCCTTTGTCCAGCAATCCTTCTGATATTTCTTGATCTTCGGAAAAGCGGACTAGGAAGTGCCATGCAGTTTCACTCTTCTGTCACTGTGATTACATATTTCTTCCCTTGGTTTCCAGTGATTCATGGGTCTCCTTGTTTCTAGTCCCACTTTGGGATTGCTGATTCTATAACCATGGAGGACCAGCCTGTATTTTGCCCATTTCTTTGTAGAAAGTTCGTTGGCGTGGAATGAAGTTTCTGGGCATAGATCTCTAACATTTTAGCTTTGGGAAGGCTTTGATCACTTCTTTCCCAGAACACAGTCTACATGTAGCATTCTGCGCATTTTAAATTCTCCCTGGGATTGTTTTTATTCGTGTGTCTTGCTGCCGGTATTATTTCAGATCGGGAGGCAGGCTACGTAGGTGTGGAGTGTGTTTGCTTGAGTTTCTGCATTTGGTCGTCTAGTGCTTTGTGATGGTAGGAGTGTGTGTTGCTTGGATTGGGATGGTAACTGAATACCAATCAGCTGAGGGGATTGCCCTAGTTCTGCTCTGTGCCAGTGTTGGGAGAGCGCCTGTGTATGCTCAGCACTGGTTGGTGGAACTGCAAAGGGCTGGGTTTCCTCCAGCTTTCTGCCCTGTTAGGAAAAGTCTGGACTCAGCCTGTACCGCTGCAGGGCAGAATGAGTTAACATATACTGCCAAAGAGTTTCCACAGTAGTCTTATCAGTGGGTTGTATTTACCTAGTGTTTTCTTTACAGTGTAAAGCTTTTATAGCCAGACTGAAGCTCCCTGATGCATTCAGTATGAAGCCCAGGAATATATAATTTAGAATGTGCTCCGTTTCCATGGTTCTCAGATTAAATTGTAGCTTGTTTTGGGTCTTTCTCTGAACAGTCATGAGCTTGGCCGTCTTCTTGGTTGACCCGGAGAGCCCACGTGTTGTGGTAGGTTTGTACAAAGCAAGAGATTCTTTGGGAAGCCATCTGGGGAGGAGGAGAGTTTGACCAGGTCACCTGCACAGAGAAGGCAGGTCAGGGCAGATCTACAGCTGGAGGAAACGGATTACAATGGAGCGATGATGATTTACGCCAGCCGAGGATCGGGCCCTGGGTTAGTTAGTGAGAATCTGGGGACTGCTCCAGCCTGGTAGGTCGTTGATGCGTATCTTGAGAAAAGTAGGGCTGAGGTTCCATCCGTTCCTTGCTTGTCTTTGTTGCTTGAAGGCCTCTGTCTGTAGCGCTGATTCCCCTGGGGTCAACATGCCGGGCAGTGGGGAAAGTCATCGCAGAATTTCCCTGATCCGGTCTGGCAGCGCTTTATGCCCGCTCTGCGTATGCTCTCTCCCCTGGTCTCCGCGACAACACACGGTGCAGGGTGACGGGGAATCAAATGGGGCTCCATGTGTTTGTGTTTCCCCTCCAGCAGGTGGACTGGTTCAGAGATTGAACTCGGGCATACGTTTTCCACCCGTTCGTTTTTTAGCAGTTTACAGTTCAGTCCTGGGTGCCAAAGTGAACCAAAAGCCCATAAAGCAGACGACAGATATCTTTCTCCTTCTATATTTTCCTTCCATGATTGATTAATAAGCATCTGCGAGGCAAAGATGAGTTCGGGGGCTCGTTTCTCAGGCAGGGCGCCGGTTGGACTTTCATGTGTTAAGCCATCATTGCTCAGTCATTGCGTTATTCAACACAGTAGCTTGCTGGTAGTGCAGATACCCCCCTGGTTGTGGATCTCTGCTGCTGTGTGTTTTATTATATGTATTGTTGTAATACCACCTGAGATGAGGAACCCATGAGATGAGGAACCCATGATGCTAGGGGTTCTACAAGCATGGAGTAAGAAGCAGGCCCTGTCCTGGAGAGCTCCGAGTATAAACAGACAAAGCAAGGTCTATTGTCTCCATTTTACAGGTGAGGATCTGAAGCCTGGAAGTGAATTGCTGGAGGTTACACAGAGAGTCTGTGGCACAGCCAGGAATTGAGCCTCAAGGCCTGGTCTAGTGCTTTTAAATACAAGACCATTCTGGCCTCAGAACTTAGGGAAATATCCCAGGAAACCATTAGGTGAAACAACTTGAATGGGGCTTTCTAAGTGTTGGGTTTTAACAGCACATGGAATACATTCTCTCACTGTTGCCAACCCCCAAGTTCAACAGTCATGAGTCGGCTCTCCCAAAATCATGAAATTAAAAAAAAAAAAAAGTGGGGACCTTTTTCCTTTGCCTTCTAGGTTCTGAACTTTTAGATTACACTCAGGTCATATCTTCAAGCTTTTCTCCACAACTACCAAGGCTAGAAACTTACTTATATTTTTAAACAGAAGCTGAGATTCTCACCTAATCACATGCCTCCAAGAACTGGGGCTTTAAGAAAAACATCAAATACTGTGAGACTCTACAAAATTGTGGGTACAGGCAATGCTGCATGATCTAGGCCTCCTCTCTCCTTCAGCCTGAGTTTCTGAAGGTCCCCTGGAGTGTTATGGGGCTCTCTGGGGGTTTGAATGATATTACTGTTTTCTCTGAGCGTGTTGTTTTGTTCTCGAGTAAGTTTGCCAGCCTGAATTCCTCTCCAGATCTGCCCAGCCTGAATGGTGAGGTTGCCTTCCTTTGCGCTGGGGATACAGTCTCACTAGGCCTGCCAGATGGAATTGGTGTCTACTGCAATTTGATTTTGTAACAGCTGCTCTGCCCTGTGCTGGTGGGAGTGTTGGTTTGTAGGTCCATGGGGAGTTGAGAGGTGCAGAGCACTTGCTTCTACTCGTGTACCTATGCAACGTGTCCTGGTGCACACCTCTGCAGAGCACATTCATGGAAGCATGAGTGTTGAGAAGAAGATGCAAATAGAGACATGCTAGTGCCTGTGGAGGAACATTGAAATGCCAACAGAGGGCATGCAAGGGGGGAGTGAGTGTCTGGAGGTGGATATACAAATGTGTACGAGTACCTGGAGAGGGGGGTGCAAGTATGCTTTGTGTATACCTGTAATGATTCCCTGTATTTGCATCATGCACCCACAGAAAAGCATGTGCGCCAGCACTTGTAGAGCAGCGCGTGATTGTGTGCATGTTTGTGTGCGCATATGATTGTGTGTGTGCGGGCACGAGATGCAGCACGTGATTGTGTGTTTGTGCATGCGTATGATTGTGTGCGAATGTGGGATGCAGCGCATGATTGCATGTGTGTTTGTGCGCATGTATGATTGTGTGTGTGCGGGCACGAGATGCAGTGCGGGATTGTGTGTGTGTGTTTGTGCATGCGTATGATTGTGTGTGAGCACGGGATGTAGCGCATGATTGTGTGCGTGTTCACATGCACATGATTGTGTGTTTTGCTCCTCGAGAGAATGGGGAGGTTTACACCAATGGAGACTCCAGTGCCCTCCATGTGTGCATGCAAAGAGGCCTGCAATGGTGCCAGTGTGTGCAGGCAGGGGCGTTGGAGCAATTTTTATAATGCGGGTGCTGAAAGCCATTGAACAAAACTATAAACCCTGCATATGATGGAAACCACGTCTTTGGTTGTCATTACTGCTTCAAGCCGGGGGCTGCTGACGCACCCGCAGCACCCCTACTTCCAGCACCCCTGTGCGCAGGGCCATGAGGGCATGGAAGGGAGTCCCCAGTGACAGAGCGACTCCCGAAGGGCAGCTGGGTGGCACCAGCTTATGGTGTGCCTTGCGAAGCTGGCGCTGGGCCTTTGCAGTGCTAACGAGGCCGGTAATCCAGTCATCAATAACAAGCAGTCAAAATGGAATTATATTCCATCAGAAAACCAAATCACGTGGAATACTGATGAGAGAGCTTGTGACGGTCCACGCCCCTAGGGTTGCGGGCGGCGTGGACTATCCGCCACCATCTGTCAACTAGCCCTTTAATCCAGGGCTGTATAGCCTAGTGGCCAAAGTCTATGACATCCCCTTTGCCTCAAGGGGACGCAGCCTAACGGCAAGAGTCTGGAACCCAGCCCGTGGCTACCGGGCGGTAGGGCCTATAGGCCAGAGTCCCGGAAGCGACCCTCGGGTGGAGGGTAGCGTGGCCTAGCGGCCAGAGTCCCAAAAGCAACCCTCGGGTGGAGGGTAGCCTGGCCTAGCGGCCAGAGTCCCAAGAGCGACCCTCGGGTGGAGGGTAGCGTGGCCTAGCGGCCAGAGTCCCAAAAAGCAACCCTCGGGAGGAGGGTAGCGTGGCCTAGCGGCCAGAGTTCCAAGAGCGACCCTCGGGAGGAGGGTAGCATGAGGCTTTTTTACCAACTCAGCGGGGGGGTTCCGACCGAAACATGCTGAGATTCCCCGGGGGGGGGGGGGGAAGGTACCACTCTGTCATCCTCCCGGGGTCCCTTCCTACCAGATTCTCCGCTGGGGTCCCGGGGTCCCTTCCTACCAGAGTCTCCGCTGGGGTCTCCCAGGAGTCGACGGGTACTTGGTGCTCGGCGAGTTCGGTCGTCCCCTGGGTCTCCTCTAAGCATCGGGGCGCCGGCGGGCCGTGGACGGCGTCTCTTCCCGGCGTAGCCACTGGCTGTGGCTGGTCCGCCGCAGGAGCTTCCCCGGCAGGTCCTGCGCCTACGGGCTCCACCCCAGACTGAGCCGGTCTCCCTCCCTTTATACTCCTATAGCACTTGGAGCATGCCCAGTCCGCCCAGGGAGGCGGGACTTCCGCTGTCAGTCCCTGGGGCTTAACTCCTTCCGGGTTAAAGCGGGGTTGCCTGGCCCCTCCCTCTAGTCCCTGGGGCTTAACTCCTTCCGGGTTAAGGCGGGGTTGCCTGGCCCCTCCCTCTAGTCCCTGGGGCTTAACTCCTTCTGGGCTAAGGCGGGGTTGCCTGGCCCCGCCACACACCCTCCCCCTTAAGAAGGACCGTCCCCGGGGCTGGTCCGTCTCTCCACCCTCCTTTCCCTGTCTAGAAAAGAAATCCGCGTTAGCATGCGCCTTACCCGGACGATGAAACACGCGGAAGTCGTACGGTTGGAGGGACAGGTACCAGCGCATAATTCGGGGGTTCGCATCCTTCATGCTGTGTATCCATCTGAGGGGGGCGTGGTCGGTGATCAATTTGAAGGTATTCCCCAGTAAGTAATAGCGCAGGGCATCAATGGCCCATTTCGCCGCCAGGGCCTCTTTCTCGATTGTCGCGTAGTGTTTCTCGCGGGGGAGTAGTTTTCGGCTTAGATATAGGACTGGGTGTTCCTCCCCCTCCCATTCCTGGGAGAGGACCGCCCCTAAGCCTACCTCTGACGCGTCTGTTTGGAGAATGAACTCCTTTGAAAAATCGGGGTGTCGCAAGACCGGCTCCTGCATGAGTCGGTCTTTCAGCGTCCTGAAGGCCTTGTCACACAGGTCGGACCATTGTACCTGTTGTGGCTGGGAGTTTTTTGTCAGGTCCGATAGGGGTGCAGCTATGGACGCAAAGTCCGGTACAAAGCGACGATAGTACCCGGCTAGTCCCAAGAACTGGCGTACCTGTTTCTTCGTCGTGGGCGTAGCTGTGTCCATAAGGGCTTGTACCTTATTGATTTGGGGGCGCAACTTCCCTCCCCCTACGACATACCCAAGGTAGGTCACCTCTTCCTGGCCGAGATGGCATTTCGCCGGATTGGCCGTGAGCCCAGCTTCTCGGAGGGCCTGGAGGACTCCCCTGAGGTGGCGAAGGTGGTCTTTCCAGCTGCAACTGTAGATCACGATGTCATCTATATATGCCGCTGCGTATTGATAGTGAGGCAACAAGAGCTTATTCATCAGCCGCTGAAACGTTGCTGCAGCGCCGTGTAACCCGAATGGCATGGTTACAAAGTGGAAGAGGCCGAAGGGTGTTGGGAAGGCCGTTTTCTCTCGGGAATTGGGCGTAAGGGGGATTTGCCAGTATCCTTTGGTTAAATCTAGGGTCGACAAATACCTCGCTCCCCCGAGTCGTTCTAGGAGTTCTTCTACCCGGGGCATTGGGTATGGGTCAAACCTAGAGATGGCATTAACCTTCCGGAAATCGATACAGAATCGAGTGGTCCCGTCAGGCTTCGGGACCAGAACAATGGGGCTACGCCATTCACTCTTCGACTCCTCGACTACACCCATTTCAAGCATTGTGTCCAACTCTTGTCGCACTGTGGCCCACATCTTCCGTGGTATGGGACAATGGTTATCTCTCACCTTCTGGCCCGGCGTCGTCGCGATATGGTGGCTCGTCAGGTTGGTTTGTCCCGGGTGGGTTGATAGCACATCGGGGAAGTCCTTTACCAGTTGCGATATTTGGTCTCGCTGTGCCTGGGTAAGGCCGGCCCCGAGTGTCGCTGGCTTGTGGTCTAAGGGTTCCCCTGCTAGGGGTCCCAATTCTGGGTCTGGGGGCGAGAAGGTGATGAACAAGGATTCCCTAACCTTCCAGGCCTTTAAGAGATTCACATGGTAAGTCCGGGTGTCCTTCCATCGTCCCGGTAACCGGACTTCATAATCTACGGGTCCGACCCGTCGGATCACCTCGTATGGTCCCTGCCACTTGGCCAGGAGCTTTGATTCCGCCGAGGGTAGCAAGAGTAACACTCGGTCCCCGGGGTTAAAGCTACGTGCCTTAGCCCCTCTGTTATATAGTCGAACCTGCGTCTCTTGGGCCTGTCGCAGATGCTCCCGGGCAAAAACCCCCAAGGTTTGGAGCCGTTCTCGCAGACGTAGCACATACTGGGTGGTTCCGAGCACGCGAGTCTCCTGAGTCTCCCAGTCTTCCCTTAAGAGGTCCAGGATCCCTCGGGGCTGCCTGCCTTACAGAAGTTCGAAGGGCGAGAACCCAGTTGACACTTGGGGTACTTCTCTTATGGCGAACAGCAGGGCTGGCAATAATGTATCCCAATGGCTGGGGTCTTCCTCTACGAACTTCCGCAGCATGGACTTCAGGGTCCCATTAAAACGCTCTACCAGCCCGTCTGTCTGGGGATGGTAAACTGACGTTCGGAGCGTCCGTATATTCAGGAGGCGGCACAATTCTGCTATCAATTTCGAGGATACGTTAGTACCCTGATCAGTCAGGATCTCCGCGGGTATCCCGACCCTAGTGAAGACCTTCACGAGTTCGGTGGCAATCACCGGTGCCGTGGCCGCTCGGAGGGGAACAGCCTCGGGATACCGGGTTGCGTAGTCCACGATTACTAAAATAAATCGATTCCCTGTCTTGCTTCTTTCTAAGGGTCCCACTAAATCCATTCCGATACGTTCAAAGGGTACGCCGACCACCGGCATGGGTATTAACGGGGCTCGGGGTACACCTTTTGGTCCCGCCAGTTGGCATTCTGGGCAGGATGCGCAATATTCTCGGACTTCTTGGTGAATGCCGGGCCAAAAGAAAAGGCGGGCCACCCTCTGAAGGGTCTTCTCCCGCCCCAGATGTCCAGCTCATGGGTTGGCATGTGCCAAGTGTAGTAGTCCTCGTCGCAACCTCTGGGGAACTGTCGGAGGACCTCAGGCGTATGTGGCTCCTGCACCACCCGATATAGGCGGTCCTGTTGGACCTCAAACCGTGGCCCCTGCGGAAGTCTTGGAGGTACGTCCTCTCCCGCTCCGGGGACAATGGCCTGCTCCCAAGCCCGACTCAGCGTTGGGTCCTCTCTCTGCTCCCTCACAAAGTCAATATCTCGTTCCAACTCCCTCTGAGTCTCTTCCATGGGTTGATGTTGGGCTTCGGCGGCCGTCTGTCCCGCTGTAGATGTCCCCTCCCCGGGGTCTGTCTCTGGCGTGTGTCCGAGGAGTTCCTTTCCTGGAGACGTAGCTCCTTCGATTTGCGGAGCTGACAGTTGATACTGTTGGAGGACCTCCCTAAACTCGGGCCAATCCCGTCCCAGCACTACGGGGTAGGCCAATCTGGGGGCTATGCCCACGTGGAGGACTTCCTCCCGCTGCCCTATCCCGATCCTCACCCAGGTGGTGGGATAAGGGAGAATGTCCCCATGTACACACTGTAAGTGTATCTTATCCCCTGCCAGTCTAAGGTTCGGGACCAGCCCCTCCCGTACGAGGGTCTGACTACATCCTGAGTCTACGAGAGCCCTCGTGTGGATCCCCTCGACCCGCACCAGAACCACCAATTTCCCTGGGCCCCTTTTCCGGGCTCTATGACCGGCAACCCATACTTGTCCATAGTTACAATCCATAAAAGGACATTCCCGCTGAAAATGTCCCTCTTGTCCGCACTCCCAGCAGCGGTTCCGGCCCTCCGCGGGTCCGTTGCCGTCCCTTGTTGGGCTTCGTCCCCCTTGGGGTGGCCGTTCTCTTCAACTTTGCCTCCGAGGGACTTCCCGCCTGGGTCCGGGATTGTGGAGGTTAGTAGGTGAGGGTCGGATACGGGGGGCAGGTTCCCGAGCCCCCGCTCCCCGAGGGCTTCCTCTGTCTGGGCCTTCTCCCCGGTTCAGGTTTCCGGACCTACGGGGGTGAGTCTGGGCTTCCTCAGCTGCTAAGTAATCCTCCATCAGGCCCACCGCCGCGGACAGGGTGGCCGGTCGGTGACGCTGTACCCATGCTCTCCCCCCACGAGAATATAGTATTCTATAGTATTGCAACTTTTTTTTATGGAAGGGGCCCCCGAAATTGCTTTGCCCCAGGCCCCCTGAATCCTCTGGGCAGCCCTGCTCCCTCCTCCATGCCTTCCACTCGCTCTTCAGCGCTAGCTGCCTCTCCCTGCTTCTCGGGATGAAAGTGGGGCCTGTTAGGGGAGCTCCAGGAGGCTACCTGGGAGTCTGTGCCACAGGGACCTGCAAATGGAGAAGGGGGCCTCTGGATGAGGCCAGGGCACAAGGATCTCGGCTGGAAGTGAGGCACTCAAATCCTGTTTAATTCCAGAGGCACGTGGGCACCTCATGCCTTTGGCTCCCTCTTGTTGAAGAGAGGAAGCCCCAGGTCCATTTCACGCTGAGCAGCCAGAGGCAGCTCCCCCTTCACTCTTACACTGCTCGGGCATCTCCTCGGGCCACCCCAAAGAAGAGATCCTGGTTTCCCATTGAAAGGGGCTAGAGTGCTTTGGAACTCTGTGGGAGAGCAGCCAGTGCAGGCTTCTGGGGAGCCACAGGGTCTGGAGCCTGGATGATGGAGCAGGTAGCTCAGGCCTTGAGGGAACCAGGAGGTCTGCGAGTGGGACAGGTGCTGCCCCCTGCACCTCTGCCATTTTTGGCTAAACGTTGAGCCTACTTTCCTTAAAGGGCCAGGTGGGGCTCTCGTGAATTCAGGTGACCCCCTCGGCTCCCTGACGCATTGTAGAGGTTGCAGTGCAAGGTTGCCATGGTAGCTGGCATCACCCCGCTACCCTGTTCCGCCCTCCTGTTTCCTGGGGCAGAGATGGTGGCATAGGAAGGAGGTTCAGACAGTGTATGGTGCAAGCATCCCAGTGAGTGACCAGCCGCTCAAGCCGTCCATGGGAGGAGACGGAGGCCTCAGCCCTACTGCCCTTGTCATCCGTCAAGGTGGGTGTGGAGCCAGAGAGGGGCTGACATTACGATTCATTTCCCCTGATCGATTGGGCGCAGGGCCCTGTCAGAGCCAACTAACCTAAATTACATCAGACGACCGCCACGCAATCTGGTAGCCAGGCGAGTGGGGTCTCTCCGGGCCGCGGGACTCGCTGTCTCTCTCACACGCACCCAGCGCTGTCTGCACCAGCAGATAAAAGAGATTTATGGCGGGTTGGAGAAGGAAGGGGCAGGGAGAACAAACGAGCACTGTATATATCATGTGCGCTCGTCTCTGTCCTCACGCGTGCTGCCTCCAGCCAGAAGCAATTACCAGCCGCCAGAAAAAGCCCGGGCTGATGAGAGGAGCAGCTTGGTAAATGAATCATGGCATCCATCAGAGCCGCAACTCCTGCTCTGCTAACAGACGTGGCTCTGGCAAGGGAGCCCTGGGATCTGGCAAAGGAACAGGGACTGCAAGCCATGGGGGAGCCATCTTGATATGTGCCCCATGGGAGAGCCACACGGACACATCTCCGCACCTCCTGGGAGAGCCACACGGACCTGCCACCCATCTCCAGACCGCACCTCCTGGAAGAGCCACACGGACCTGCCACCCATCTCCAGACCGCACCTCCTGGGAGAGCCACACGGACCTGGCACCCATCTCCAGACCGCACCTCCTGGAAGAGCCACACGGACCTGCCACCCATCTCCAGACCGCACCTCCTGGGAGAGCCACACGGACCTGCCACCCATCTCCAGACCGCACCTCCTGGGAGAGCCACACGGACCTGGCACCCATCTCCAGACCGCACCTCCTGGGAGAGCCACACGGACCTGCCACCCGTCCTTTACTCTCACCACCTTGCCATCCTTCCTCCCCTCTTAGTTTGATCCAGATTAAAAGAAATGATAAAGAACTAGAGCTGACCCTGGGCTTCAAGGTTCAGATGTGGACGTACAGCACTGTATAACAAACAAACACACACACTGCCCCGGGTCTCTTCAGGGACCTGCAGACGTCAGCTGGGATTGACATTCACCTCTGGACGCCATAGTCACTGGCTGGGCTTGACTGCTGGCTCGTCAGCACCGCGAGCACAGGCCTCGTCCACTAGAGGAGAGCTTCTTCGGCTGTGAGTATGAGGTAGCTGCTGGGCCTGTTGACTAGAGTACTACAGGCAGCGTCCCTTTAACATCTCCCTCTCCCAGTGGGGTTGTCCAACATATATATCTCTTCTTCCCCTCACATTCTGTCTTGGTCTCCTCACTCAGCCCCCCCACCCCGCCGCCTCTCTCTCTCTTTGCTGTCTTCTCTGTCTCCAGCTGCTGTGGCGTTTTGTGGCCCTGTGCTTTAGGGCTGCAGTAGTTACAGTTTGTCTTGTCACAAGGCTGAGTGAGCAGCAGAGCCGAGGCATCTTCTGTCTGCTAACAGTCGTCTTCCGGCTCACCACTCCGTGTCACCCTCAGCCCTCGCTCTTCCAGATGTTCCCCTCTCACAACGCCACCCCCTCTTGACGGCTTTGCTGACAGTCAGGGATCCCAGTCAGTGCCTGTTCCCTGGCCAGCCCTTTAATAAGGGCTGCATCACCCAGGGACCTGCGTCTCCCTAGCTACAGTGCAGCTGTTCCCAGTGCACCCGGCATGTCATGGCACCTGCACTTCTGATCACCACCATGGGCTTTGCTCCATTTGCAGCCTGTGGCTCATTTTGTGACCAGCAGGGGGAGCACTCGCCTGGCTGGGATTGGGGGGCACTGACAGCATGAGGTTCAGCACTGAGAGTAAGAAGGATGGGACTGTCTCCCCGGCACCATCGGGGGACTCTCACCTGGGGAAAGTCGCAGGGTGGTCACGGTAATGGGGCAGCCCAGCTGGGGTTCACCCTGAAAAGCCGTAGGGCTGAATTCAGTCCTAGTGCGAAGCGATGCTAATCCCATTGCAGCTGACGGGGCTGTGCCAGAGCGGAGGTTGCCCTGTAGCCTTTTCCAGTTTGTGTGGGTCTCTCCCTTTCACCTACCCTGCCCTCTGTCCCTCCCTCTGAGCCTGCCCCTGCATTCCTCTGCACCGCCCTTTGTCTCTCCATCGCGCCTCTCTGTGTCTCCTGTGTGCCCCCTTTCTCTGTGGCAGCCCCTCCCTCCACTCCAGCTGCTGGTGATGGGCTGGGCATTGGGCGGGGGCAGCCCTGGAATTGCACCGGGGTGAGCAGTGGATGTTGAGAAGGGTCAGGGGATGCTGTAGGATGATCGATCCGTACCTGGCACCACTAGCCCCTGTCTCTCTCCCCACTTAGCCTCTGGCCCCGCCCCACTGCCCCTAGGTGGTGAGCGAGGCTCTCGGCACTGTTGGGCTGGGTTTCTGGTATGTGCAGTGCCTAGTGGCAGGCTCCGTCTCACTCCAGCTCTCTCCTGCTTTCCTCCCAACGGGAGCTGGGCCTCCTGCTAGGAGCCGGTGGCTGTGTTCTCGTGGGCCGTCCTTGGAAGTGGCCTCTCCGCTACCCGGTCAGCGGTGACTTGGTCCTGGTCACCTGGCCACCAACTGCTCAGCCGTGGTGGTGGAGGGGGGCTCTGGGCACCTCCAAGTTGTCCCCAGTTTCCTTGGGGCTCCAGTTGCCCCAGGCTGGCTCTAGTCCAGCCCCATGGCTCCTGCTGGTGCTCAGTGGAATGGTGTCATTGCAGCTAGAAGGGATGTAGTCTCGCCACAGGGGATGTGGCACCAGGAGCCATGAGCACAGCCTCTGTCTTACACGGCCCTTTACAGCCCCAACGCCACCCAGGCCTGGGAGCTGTTGGAGTCTATAGGGTCGGGGGCCTCCCCAGGGGCAAGGGCGGGCAGGATTCTCCAATGAGACGCTGCCCTGACCCCCTCCTGTCTGCCCATCTATCTCCAGTGTGTCCCTTCATCCTCCCCCTGACCTGTGCCAGGCAGGGCTGAGCTGGCCCCTGTCACTTCTCAGCCTCCCCCTGCCCCTGTGATCCGTTCTGTTCCCCCAGGGCCTGCTGGCCTGCTGGCTGCTGGCTGCCCCACGGGCTCCCTTGTCCTCCGTCTCCTCCTCTTCCCCATGTACTTTTATTCTGCCTCTCAGTGCTGCTGCTCCTTTCTCCATTCGCTACACAGCTTCTCCCCCCCCCCCCCCCCCAAGGGAACACGGACCAGGGCATCTCTCCCGGGTTGCACTGGGGGTCAGCCCCGTGGGCTGGGCACCGGCAGCCTCCCTGGCTAATTAACAAGTGCTAATTGCCTGGAAAAATTCATTTAGAACCAACTTGAAAACTGCAGCTGAAACTTCGCCTCTGTCGAGTGCGATGAACATGTGAAAGTAGGACAACGCTGAACGGGGCTGGGCTCTGGGCAGAGCTGCTGGGCTCAGCCTGGGGTCAAGATGTGCCCAGATTGGGGCCCAAGGGTAAGGTGGCAGGATGGCCTAGTGGATAAGGCAGTTGGCTGGCATTTGGGAAACCTAGATTCAATTCCCAGCTCAGCCACACACTCCCTGTGCAAGCTGCTGCACTGCTCTGTTCCTCAGTGGGGGTACTAGCCCTGCCCTACCCCACCGACGTGGCCTTACTGTCCAGGAGGCGCTAAGCGACCAGGGTAATGAGGGCCAGAGAAATGCCTGAAACTGGGCTACTCTGTTGGCTTGCCCTGCCAAACAATCTTTCCCTGGGGGTGAGGGTGTGGTCTGAGGGCCCTCAGCTGTCCAAGGGAGGTGGGAGCTAGCGGCTGGACTACAGCACAGGGAGAAGGCACTCCTGGGTTCCATTCCCTGCCCCTGCCGCTATCTCTGTGTGGCCTTGGGCCTGAGCCACTGCCTCACTCAGTGCCTCAGTTTCCCCATCTGGGAAAGGGGGTGGTAATGCCATAGCCACCGCGGGCTTTACAGCGGTCACTGCAGCACATACCAAACCCACTGAGAGCACCGTGCGGGGAGAACCCTGCCCCTCCAGCTCTTAACCACACAAATTGGAGGATAATCCCTGTTGGATGACAGCAGTCTAGAGTCTATGACACGAAGTTGAGCAGCTCTAATTGCACCCACCTGAGGGTGACGACACCAGCCTGCTTCCTACTCACCACCTGGCTTGCCTTGGCTGACGCCTGTAAAGTGCTAAGCAGGGATGTTAGTGAGAGGCTAAAGTCCACCAACGGAACGCTTAAGCCAGGGCTCTCAATCTTCCCTTCCTGTATTGCTCCCTGGGAGTGATGTCCTGCCTGGATCGGGCAGAGTCTTCATGTGCAGAAAGAGGTTGGCCCGATCCTGCTCCCGTGGGAATTCAGCTCTGGAAAGAGTGGGTCCTGCATTGGGGTGGACAGAACCCAGGTCCCCTCCCCCTCCATCGCGGACAGTGACCTCCCCCCACCCTTGGCTCTGATGACCCCTTGGCCCCATCGCAGTCCTGGGCAGCCCTCGGCAAGGTCCTTGCTTTAGAACCTTTGTGTTCTTCGTGCCTGATTTCATTTCTCTGCTAACGAGCATCCTTAACCCCATCTGGAGTTGCCAGTGTGGTCAGGGGGCAAAGGTGTAGAGGGGAGATGGGCTGGGACCAATTAGCAGGGCCAGCGAGCAGCCTGCTGCTCCTGCGGGGTGGGAGGGGGAGGCACACACTCCTGATGCTAATGGTAAATGCTAGGGGAATGCCAAGCAGCCTGCGGGGGAGAGGGCCCTGCCCAGAGTAGGCCGCCATCATCCCAGGACTAGCTGGGAGGGGACTCCAGCTGCAGCTCCCCTTCCCTGTCACATGCGCTGGGGCTCGAGGCCCCGAGGTAACAAGTGCAGAGTCAGCCCATCTCCCTAGCAGCACTGGGCTGCGGGATCAGAGGCAGGCGACGCATCCAGGCCAAGTACCCTTCAGTTCTCAGTCAGGAACGAATTGGGCTGATAAGGGACGTGACACAGCACTGCTGGGGGGAGATCAGAAGCAGGTTCCTTGGGCAGGGAGAGCAGGAGCCCTGCTGTGGGGAGGGGAATTTAGCACACACCAACATGATACTGAGCTGCAGGGGTGTCACCATACGTGCCCCCCATACTGTCCAGGAGCAAGCCTACTGTCCTGTCCCCCCCCCTCTGGGGATACTGCCCGCGGGGAAACATGACTCTGCCCACCCCAGTAACAATCCCCATGTACCTGCCATGTACCTTCTCCCTCCAGCATGCGGGGCCAGGCCCATGCTCCCCTTCTCAGCATGGCCGTGTGCATTGTGCCGAAGTCAGGGGCTTCAGAGACTGATTTGAAACGTGTGGCGTAGGGGGAACGTTTGTGTTTCCCAGTGTGTGAGTGTGAGCGATCGGGTGTGGGCACAGGCCTTGTGTTAGCATGAATTAATGTGGGAAGGGAGAGGGAGTTAATGTGGGGGGGACGTTAAGGGGTGTGTGTGTATGTGTGAGAGGGAGAGAGAGAGAGAGAAGATGAACGCATTCCCTTCCTTAGTCACTAGGGTATAAGAGCCATGAAATTAACAAGCCGAGAACAGCAATAATCTGTTCCATCATGCCAAGCTAATCCCCCCTGCCCGAACTGTTAAACACATCACCGACGAGTGAAGGATCTGCTTTCCGAAACGGCTTGACATAACTCTTCCTGCCTGACAGCTTGATTTCAGGGGTGCTGTAGCTCTTCGTTCCAATCTGTGTCCTCAGCACGGCGGCCCTGTCCCAGCCGTGCTTTGTGTGCTGTAGGCTGCAGCTAGCTGAGGAGGGGGGCGGGAGAGGAATTAATTTGCTGCTTTGCGTCGTAACTTAGCACTTAGGATGTAAGTCACGGTGCTTTCGCCTCTGGGGTCAGTTGCCTGAGTGTCACCTGTAAAGTGTTATGGAGCCATCTTGCCCTCGCCCAGCCTTACCTCACCTGGGCTCTGTTTTGCCCATTCATCAGGAAACCAGTGTCGGTGCTCTCACTGCCCGGGCAATGCGTGCATCACTACCCTGGGTGACTTCCGCCAGGCTGGGAATACATGGGTGCTGCTGCTCCAAGTTCTCCAGTCCCCTTCCTAGAGGAATGAGCGGCCCCTCGCTCAAAGGGAAGAGCTGGAGGCACCTCACCTGAGATCACGTCCTGTTGTGCTAGGCGCTGTATGGACACACACTGAGACTCAGTCCCTGCCCCCAAGAATTCAGGCCCAAATCCTCACAGGGAGTTAGGCAGTAGATACCTTTGAGGATCTGAGACTTATAGTCTAAATAGGGCCAAAGGAAATATAATTATCCCGTTTACAGATGGAGAACAGAGACATGAAGTGACTTGCAAAGACCTGAACCCACAGCTTCTGAGCCCCAGTGCCTTGTCTGTGAGGCCAGCCTTGCTCTGTACGCAGCTGACGAGCAGCTAGATTGGTTCACTCTTCGTGCTGAGGGGTAGGGCTGAGGCACATCCACTGCTGACCTGCTTTGCCTCTGTGTGCCTCAGTTTCCCTCTTCATAAAATGGGCATAAGGATCACTCCCTTGTAAATTACTAATCAGAGCTGGAAAGGTCTACGGTGTGGAACGGAAATGCCAGGCACTGTCCTTCCCCCACTGGCCAGTGACTGTCCCTCCAACCATCAAGAGACTGGACTTCATCTATTTCAGCACCATGACCAGGGCCAAGGCCTTGAGCCATCATTAAAGTCAATGGAGAGACTCCCTTTGACTTCAGTGAGCTTAGGATCAGGCCCCCGCTGAGCCACGCAGACTGAACAGCCCTCAGAACCATGGAGAGCTCTCCTGGGCAGTGATGTTATTTAACCATGGCCACAGTGCTGGGACGCTCTATGGACAAGTAATTTGGGGAGGTCCCTGCCCAGAAGAGCTTGCAGTCAAAGTGAGGCAGGGAGTTGGGTTTGGACGGGTTTTAATGTAACCAGGGGGAAGTAGGGAGGGGCAAGGAGGTGGGCTTTGTGTCACTCCTGCCTCTTGTCCCAGGTCGGTTCCCCTGCTGGGGAGCTGGTAGCCTAGGGTTTGTGAACTGGGGCCGGGGTGGGAGGAGAAGAATGGAGCTGGGTGGCCCACAGGGTTCGGGGGGATGCTGCAGGCGTGCAGCGCTGGCTGGCTTGGTAACCCATGGGGGAGTTATCCTGCTCCCTGGGGTCAATAGGAGCCTTTCTGCTGACGTCAGGCCCTGAGTGGCTCTCCGGAAGGCTGTAAAAAAGTTGTGATGTTTTGGTGCAAAAGTTGTGGTCACAATTTGTTAAAGTTTCAGTTTGGGCTGCGGAGGCGTGGGGGACTCCAGGGGCGTGGGGGGGGGCTGGGGGAGTGCAGGGGTGTGGGGGGGTCTGCAGGGGCGTGTGGGTGGCTGGGGGAGTGCAGAGGTGTGGGGGGGATGCAGGGACGTGTGGGTGGCTGGGGGGAGGGCTGCAGGGGCATGGTGAGGGCTGCAGGAGTGTGGGGGGGCTGCAGGGGCATGTAAGCAGCTGCAGGGGCTCATGGGGGGTTGCAGGGGTGTGTGGGAAGCTGAGGGGGGGCTGCAGGATCTAAACTCCTGCTTTGTAAGTGACTAGATGTTGAGTTGGCAGGAGGGTCTGCTCTTCAAGAGGGGCTGTGTAGCGGGGTGAACACCCGCTCCAGCCCTGAAGGGGTTGGAAAAGCCCTGCAGAGGGCTGGGGCTGTAAAGAAGCAAAACCCCGGCTGATTGGGGAAGTGGCTGCAGCTGGGGCCATGCCCCAAATTGAGCCACTCAGCCTTATAAGAAGGCCAGGATAGCCAGAGCAGAGGAGTCTCCCTCTGACAGGAGAGAGAGACAGGCCTGACTGCTGGGGAACTCACTGGGAACCTAGAGTGAGGCAGGGCTGGGGAAAGGCCTTGGGGGCTGGGAAGCCCTAGGCCAGCAACTCCCCAGGCTGCAGGGCCTGGTCCTAGGCCCCAAATAGGTATTGGGGTTGCACAGGGGCAACCTGAGGGTGGGTAAAGGCAGCCAGTCCAAACCCCTTGTTGCCAGTGATGATTGGCTGATAGACTGCAATCTGCCCCAGGGCGCGGGGGCTAGATGGTGACTGGCAGTAGCCACAACTGAGGCAACATTGGGATAGGGGGTGGGGGTTCCCCTGGGTGGGGAGACCCAGAGAGAGAGTGGGGTACTGCCAGGGGGGGCAGCACCTAAGCCAAGGGCACCGGGGTCCGGGAGGGACACGGGGGCCAAAGACAGGTGGGACACCTGGCCTGCAGAGGGCGCTCCGGATGCTGGTGAGCTAATTCGCGAGATGACCAGCAGGAGGCGCCGCAGGGGTGAGTCCGCTCCTGATTACATGCTGGATACCTTGGATTTACCTGGCCCTGTTCCTCTAATCCCCAGAGTGGGGGCACCTGAGCTCCTGCTCCCTAGAGGCAATCCCAGCTCAGAGACTCCTGGTGGCCCTGTGGGGGGCTAGCACCACTGGGGCTCCCCTATCCCAGCACCACAGGAAGCGCAAGCCCCAGCCCACCACCCCCATTCACTGGGGCCTCCCCAAGCCCATTCCCGAGTGCAGCTGGGCAGCCGTGGAAGGCGAAGTCCTGGACAGGAGCCGCAGCTGCTCAGCATGCCCGGCCCGTGCCACCTGGGCATAGTGCGAGGCCAGTGGCTGCAGGGCTGAGTGCAGGTTCCATTCACCCGCAGCTAAAGGAGCCCTTAGCTCAAGTGATAGGGGCACATGTTTTCATTGCTGAAGAGACCAAGTTAATCCCCACCACTGGCCGGGGTGTGTATGGAGTGGGCTGCTGCTGGCTGCGTGCACAGGGGACCTCTCCTGGTGGTGGTATTATTTACAGTGAGGTACTGACTGCAGATCTTAGCCATCTGGGGCCCCACTGTCCTAGGCGCTGGACCAGCGTACGGTCCATTTCTGAAGCCTGGTCCTGCAAATCTAGCTCAGACTAGCAGCTATTACAAGAAGGCCCATTGACTTTAGTGTTGGCTCCATGAGCGAGCAAGGATTACTTGTGTGAGCAATGGTCTGTGGATCAGGGTTTTATAAAGTTCTCCTCAAATTACCTTGTAGCTGAAACGTGTCGTACTTGGTCTGAGCCTGGAGATCAGTGATTCTGGCAGATTTCAAGGAAATCTGTTCAGACAGCTCTGAGTTAGCAGCGTGCAGAAAACGAGCCCTTCTCAACCCTTCCAAATAATCGCCCGGAATCTTTTCTGTGCTCGGGCGGTTTGGATTTCAGACGTCAAGTGCGGCGTGGCTGTCATCCGGGACGTGCTTTGCCTCCTCGCATGAAGGCATTTGGTTTTCAAATTGAGTCCTGAGCGTTTTCATAATGCACATTTGCTGTCCCTCTTGCTGTGTTAAGCGCTAGCCCAAGTGCGACGCTCTGAACAGCTGCCGAGGTTGCGTTTGAGGTCGCAATTCTAGTCCAGCCTTGCAAAACTGGCAGAAAAACGGACCGGCCCAGGCACACACCTACTAGCCAGCCCTTAGGGTAACAGTGTGGCCAACGCTGAGTCCAGAAACCTGGGGCCGCTCCCCGAGGGCTGGCCTGTAACCAGGCTGTTTAGCCCAATGAAGGGGCAGGGCAAGAATCCACCAGACTCTGAGCCACGGTCTGGGCCTTGTATCCCCTCGCTCCAGCGTGGACGTGTGCTAGACCCTCTGCTGCCTCAGCTGATTTCTCTCTGCCCTGGTTAGTGGGTTGGGTGGGGGTGGCTCCACCCACTCCCCTCCCCTCCCCGCCCACCTGAGTGGGAAGGAGAGTAGCTGTCCTGTGGTGGCTGTTCTGCCCCACTAGCCCCTAGCAGGCTCAGCGCTGCTGGAAGCCCACCAAGGGGAGAAAGTGGTCACTGCAGGGCTCATGGTTTACCTTGAATCCATGTGTGCCTCTGATCCTGCCTGTGAAAGGGGGGTTATGACCTTTCCCTTCAGCCCCACCCATTGTCTCTCTTGTCTGTTGAGATCGGATGCTCACTGTGTATCTGTACATCACCTAGCGCAGAAGGGCCCTGATCTTGTTTGGGACCCCTAGGACCTACCCTGTCACTGGAGGAGGCAGATGCAGGCAGCCCAAATTATGAGACCGCTATAAAAATCATGAGCTGGATTCCCAATTAACTCCGTGGTTGGTTGGTTTGCCCTTTGCTTTGGGAACTCTCCAGGGAAAGGGAGCGCTCCACTCCCTCGAACCACGCATGCAGGGTCAGACCCAGCTGCGCTGTCCCGTGACATCAGTCCAACTCACTGTGATTCGTGGGCTCTCTTGAACTGGGAGCAGCACAAAAAAGTCAGCTGCAAAATTCCACCCCGCAGCCCTGTTAACTCCTTGCCACAGGCATGTGGGACTTGCCAGGCTGCTCCGGTCTCGTGGGATAACCAGGAGACACAGGTGACTTGTCTGTGGCAGACTTTAAGGCTCGGAAAAGGAATCGCATTGCCAATCTGTATCCATGCTGAGGAGCTTGAACCTTTGACTCCCAAGCAAGCTGCTCTCCAGCGCCCTTTTACTGCAACCAGTAACCCTCCTTAATGTGTCACCTCCCCAACAGTGGTGCCACATGAAAGTTTATGGTATGGCTTGTAGAAAAGGCACTGCACTGGGAGTCAGGAGATCTGAGTTAATGCCCTGCTCTGCCACTGACTATCTGGGTCACCCTGGGCACGTTGCTTCATCTCTCTGGACCTCAGTTCCCCAGGTGTAAAACAGGGATAATGCTTGTTTCATTAGATTGTAAACACTTTGGGGCAACAGCGCCTGGCACAACGGGGCCCTGCTCTCGGTTGGGAGCCTCCGGGTGCCCTGTAACACAAATAGTTATACTGAAGATCTTGGCATGAATCAATCACAGGACTCACAGAAAGTCCCAGGTTGTCACGGCCTGCTAGGAGCAATCAGGCCCATAGGGTTTGAGACCAGGGCTGAGGTCAGGGAGATGGTGGGCGTTGTCGATGAGCATGCTCGGGGAGCAGCTGGGCTTTGTCAGGAGATCAGGGAGGGGTAGTTGTCTGAAGGGCAAGCCAGCTTTCATAGTCCAGGGTGTAGACAAGTTCAGCAGCAGGGATCTTAGTCCGCCAGAGGACGGCAATAGGTGGATAGGCAAGGTGCAGGGTCAGTGTAGGTAGCAGGCAGGGACAGGCTTGGCAGGATGGGGTCTGGGGAAGTCGGAAGACTGGCTTGGGGAGCAGGAGCTTGTTCTCAGTGGGTCTGGGCAGCGACAGGCCCAAAAGACTAGTTGTTCAGACAAGGGTGAGGCAGGAACTGGAAGCTTTATACTAAATGGTGTCCAATTAGCAGTCTGCTGCTAGTCACCTGATCCTGCTGAGAAGGCTGGTGTAGCCTCTGGTGGTGGGGTATTAACGATGGTTCCCTTGTCTGATTTTGTGGTGCGGTGGCACGGAGGGTAAGGCTCTCGCTCGGCAACCCCGCAGACCAGTGGTGCCTGATGCAAGAGAAGAGCCAATAACTGCTTGCCTGAAAGCACAGTGCTGCGCCTGCCTGATCTTAGCAGGCTGGGAGCAATCAGCGTGGTGTGGTTGGGGACCTAGGAGTGACCTATGGCAGTGTGTCACCGAAAACCTCAGGGAAGGCAGTTGACTGATAGAAAAAGCCAAGACTACTTCACTTTGGTGGGTAGCCCATGAGATTTTGGATGCAAAGGATCTTGGCTTGATTTCTTCTTGGGACAGCTTCTTCCTAAGCAGAGACAATCCTTCATTTGAGCTTTGCTGCTTGGATCCCTTTCTGCAGTGAACAGATCTTGCCTTTTATTTTATTTTTTTCTCTTGCCAGAATGCACTTAGGGTGAAACTGGTCCATGCAAGGGCTAGACATCACTTAAAGCCTGCTTAAACCCCCATGCACAGGGCTCAATGTCCCCTTCGTTCCTTAGCTGAGTTGGGTTTGTAGTGTTTGTTTATGATTAGTTTATTGTTATGGCTGTTGGCTGATCTAGCGCTTTGCTACGGAGAAGAGCTCAGAAGCAAACTGACAACTTGCCAAACCCTTTACCTCTCCGGCCCGACTTCTCTCCTCTTCCTTCTCAACCCAGAGGTGACATTATTATGTTTTGTGTGGAAAAGTTGGAAGAAATACCCAGCCTGACTTTTTAAGGAGGGGACAATCCAGTCCCCGCAGGTCCCTTTTCACGTTGGGGTCAGGATATTGCTCGAGATGCAGGATCTTTCCTCCCTCTCTTCCTCTTGAAATATAAAGCGGGTTGAATTGATACAAGCAAGTGATGTTGCATTGAACAAAGCTGTGATTGCCGTTGCAGAAGACTGAGGGATGTTGGAGTTCAAGGGAGGAAATTGAGGCCAGATCGCTGGCTGGCATAAATAGCCCGTAGCTTCAGTGCTGATCTCCCCTGGCTAAGGATCTGGCCTGTTGGCTCTCTTGAAATGACATTCAGTCCCTTTGTATTTTTTAATCTCTGGGGGATTCTGCATCGAGCGCGCTCGATTGATGAGTCAAAAGATGATTTTTTCTGCCTGCCAGCCCTGCAGAGCTCAGCCCGGCATCTGAGCGTCTTTGTGTTTTTAACATCAGTCGGAAGGACTCTGCAGTCAGAACTTCGCAGACAAATGCCTGATGCTTTGATGCTGGGCAAATGCAAAACAGATTGCAGCTTGCTGTTCTGTGACCCTGCTGACTGCAAGCTGAGGCCCTCGGTCCCACATGCTTTAGCATGAAGACAATGGGATGATTTCCATGGCATGTGCAGAAAGGTTTGCAGGTTCGGCGCCAAAGGGACTAATCTAGCGCCGACTGCACTCAATGGGAGTCTCTCCAGTGCTGTCAGTGGGCTGTGGGTCAGGTAGCGAAAGCTCCTTTGTGTCAGTAAAGAGACGTGCCCAGGCGAAAATTCTGCCCTCCCTTACACTGGTGTAAACGAGGAGTCACTCCGCTGAAGTCCGTGGGACACCACCTGACTCACGTGGGTGTGAGTGAGGGCAGGATTCGGTCCCCAGAGAGCAGGCGTGGCATATGGTGAGGCTGGGATTAGCTAGGTTCTGGTTCTGAGCTGAAAAGTGACTCACGTGCTCCCTGTGTCTCAGTGGTTTCTAGCTCCAGTGCACTTAGTTATCATCAGTGCATTGTCATCAAGGGACTTACTCAGGGGTAAATGACTGGGAACTAGGCTGGTCCTGCAGTGAGCTCCACGCAGACAGAGCCCTGCACCCACGTGGTGCCCCTTTGAACTTGGTGGGTCTCCGTGCAGCTGCAGGGATCCATCCCTGCCAAGCTCACTGCAGAATCGGGGCCTTCGTTATCAATTCTGCTGCTGTTGCACAAGGCATAATAGACTCCAGCTCCCTCTCCCTTGGCTGCGTGGGCTCGGCTGGGCTAGCAAAGCAGTAAGGACGTATTATCAGCCCTGACCCTGAATCCAGACAGGGTGCGCATCTGCAGAGTACAAAGGCGCCCTGCTGACAGTCACGTTTCAGAGCAGAATCCCACACTAGTTTCCCAGAGCAACCTTACTTCCTCTTTCTTGCCGCAGGGTCATTCAGCCCATCATTCCACAACTGTCTTCAGGTCCTTTCCAGCCCTGTGTCTGATTAACCCTGAGCTGAGAAATGTGGCACACAAATATTCTTCCTTTTAAAATGCACTGGTGACTGTATTACTCATCTCCCTCTTACACAATGGCCACTCTTCGCCTTGGATCCATTCTCCTTTTGTTTTGTGCTTGGGGCTGGATTTATTGTACTGTATTTGTATGGCAGGCTGAGCCCTGTGGAAGGGGGAAGGACAGATGCTATAGAAACTGCGTTCTATTGCTGTTATTTGATGTATTTGTTTAGCTTCAAGGGTGTCCAGAATGACACGGTCACATGGTCCCTGCTCCAAGGAACTGTCAATCGAAGTAGACAAAGAAAGATCAGACAATACAAACCAGACACAAAATTCAGTGGGTGGCCAGAGAACAGATTGAATATGGAGTCAGGCAAGTTGCTTTGGGAGGCGGGGGGTGGGGGTAATGGTTTGAATTTGTCAAAATCTTCTGGTTGCATAAATCACAACTGAGAGGCAGGATGGGCTCCTGCTTGAGCCCTGGGCTGCAATGGAGGCAGTCTGGGCTCAGATTCCCATTTAGTGAAACCAACGCAGATCCCGGTGTGGCTGTGCTGAGTCCAGTTCAAGTGGCTCTATTCACTTTAAAGTCAACTGGGGACAGGTTTAAGCTAAACCACAATGAGACACCTTGAAACTGAAATAAAGCATCTCCACCAGCCTACCTGGACCTGGTTACAAATCACTTTAAAGTGCAACTTTCCCATGTCGACAAGGCCTCATTTCCCCATCTGCTCCATGGGGATGATAATCTTTCCTCCCACCCACCCTGTGTCTTGTCTATTGAGATGGTAAAAGCTGAAGGGAAGGGGCTGTCTCTCCCTGTGTGTCTGGGCAGTGCCTGGCACAATGGGGCCCTGATCTCAGCTGGGGCAGGGCCTGTCTCTTGCCATGTGTCTGGGCAGCGCTCAGCACAACGGGGCCCTGATCTCTGCCGGAGCAGGGCCTGTCTCTCCCTGTGTGTCTGGGCAGCGCCTGGCACAACGGGGCCCTCATCTCAGCCGGAGCAGGGCCTGTCTCACTCTGTGTCTGTGCAGCGCTCGGTGCAATAGGGCCCTGATCTGCCTTAGGGAAAGGACTGTCCCTCACTATGTGTTTGTACAGCACCAAGCACAATGGGAGCCTGATCTCCACTGAGGTATCTAAGCACTACCCTTAATACAGACATAACTACTTCTCTGGCTCATGGATGAACTCTATCAGGCTACCTGGGAGAGGGTGTCTGAAGGAGGGATTAGTAGGGTAGGGAGTTCCCAACCATGCAGTACAATTTTAGGGACAGGACCTGCTGTCTTGGATTCTGTGCTGCTTCCCAGTGGGGCTAGGTATATCAGCTGGGCCATGCTCTGCTCTCTGGTGCAGCTGCCCCATGGTCTAGTAGGTAGAGCACTGGAATGAGACCCAAGAGAGCTGGGTTCTCTTCCCACCTCTTCCTTTGACCTGAGGTAAGTCCCTTTGCCTCTGTTTCCCACTCTTTGGATTGTGAGCTCTTTGGGGCAGGGACTGTCTCTCACTCTGGGGCCCTGATCTCAGAGGGGACCTCTAGGTGCTACCGTAGGGATTTTCCTCTCTGTATTAGCTGACATACATCGTGCGATCATGTAGTGGAAGGAGGCCACTGAGGGGTTGGATTTCCTGACACGAGTGCGGATTCAACCTCCGCACAGCGCTCGGGCAGCCGGGCAGGGACAATGACAAATTCAGACTGGAAATAGGATGAGGGTAATTAACCATTGGAACAGTTGCCCAAGGGTCGAGTGGATTCTCCATCACTGGCAATGTTTCAGTCAAGACTGGATGTTTTTCCAACAGCTCTGCTCTAGGAATGATGTGGGGGCAGGTCTCTCGCCTGTGCTGTACAGGAGGTCCGACTAGATGGTCACAATGGCCCCTTCTGGCCTTGGACTCTATGATCTATTGATCAAATGAGCAGCACGTTGCTATGCCCAGTGCCGCGGTGAATGGAATCACTCAACTCGCCTAATCCTCCGCTTCGGCATCCCGCGCCGAAATCACTCCCGCTCAGCAGCCAGACTCATGCATGCTCCACGTGTGCTCTGAGTCCGAGCAGTGACTGGAGCTCGGCGCCTGCTGGCTCCCCCTTGGTCCTGAGCTCAGCTCCATTGTAAGGTGGCCCAGAGGGACATAGCCTCAGATCAGCACCATGGAGAGAGGCCGCTTTCTTCCCCTGCCCCTTGGGGGCTGTTCTCATTGGCTGTGCTGGCAGGTTGAGTTTGTTGAACATCCCTCTCAGCAGCTTATCTGGTTTCAGGTTATAAATGTTTGAAATTAAGGGCTGCTCCCAATTCCCTTCTAGGCAACAGTTGCTAAGTGTGTTTTCCACAAAGACTTGTTATTACTGATGCAATCGAGGCGTTTTCCCTTTTTGCTCTTTCCCTGGCATATGCTGGTGAGAAAGATGGCTAGGAGGTGCACAGACCTGGTGCGTCACTCTCCTAAAGAGCCCAATAGCCTACCTGGTGCGCGGGGGGTCCAGCGTGTCCCGCCGCTGCTTTGAAAAAGAAAACCTCTGTCCAGCTGCATCTCCAACCCAAGCCATGTCGCCAGGGCAGCTACATGCTTAATAAATTCTTTGTTTCTCTTCACTGCCCTGACTCCCTATCCTCCCCTGCAGCTTATCCCTCACCCCTACAGACGATTACATCTTCTACTTGTCAATGCTGCGCACACACCCCACACACCGGCGGGCGAGGGGAACACATGGCTGCGTACCCTACTCCCCACCCTCCTTTATCTCAGGGCGTGGTTGGCTTTGTGGTGGGTTTTGATTTCCATTAGGCCCTGCACCCGACTTGTGGGATTGTCTGCGGCCATAAAAAGCACCCACTGATTCCAGCCAGAAGCACCAGCAAATGCCTGCTCTTTTGGCTTGCGCCGCACTGACCTCCCTTGCCCCGCTTTTCTATTAGCGATTACTGCGCTCTTCCAGCTCTTCCCCTCCAGCCTGACGGGACTGACAGTTTCATTGATGGTCTCTCGTTAGTGCCATTAAAATCCTCTCCTTCCCCCCCCCCCCCATGATATGCAGCGTATTTTGGCTTCTGATTTATGCCAGGTTCTCCAAGGTGGTCGTTTTCCTGTCCATTGAGGAGTTAGTGATGCGGAGATGAATTATGGGACTGCGCGGCTGAGAGAGCGGAGTGAAAAGCAGCCGGGCAGATTAGCCACCGATATCAGTCAGCCCGACTTGAAAAGGGAGGGGGGATTATCTGCAAGGCCTAATATAGTTCTCTGGACACACCAATTAAAAAGCAGAGCCTTGGAATATGGATCTGCCGAGGGAGATTAAAAGATTGGTAATGAAAGACGAGCCCCTGAGCTTCCGCTTCCTAGAGCCCGGCCGACATGCACGAAAGCAAAGCCTCCTTATCATGGGGCAGTTGGGATGAAGAGCACGCGCTCCAGCCAGCCCCAGCGCCGATGCTGCCTTGTCCCAGAAAGACAGATGCTCCCTGCCAGCAGTGCCGCGCCGCCGGGCTCTGCAAAGGCTCTTCGATTTTGTTCAAAAATAAATCACATTTGCCAAATAAAATACAAGGGAAGAATACTAGATTATAAGGCCGGAAGAGAGGCGAGGGCGCCATCCTGGCAAAGACTCTGTTGAGCATTGTGAAGCATAGAGAGAGAGATGCCCATCCTCAGAGGCGTAGCGAGCGCCCTCCGTACCCTCTGACCGGAGGGGGCCCCGCAAGGAAGGGGGCTCCTAAAAGTGGCAAAATAAATACCGCATTCCAGTTTCTGCATTGTAAGGGGCCCCGCCCGGACATATGTTTGGAGGGGGCCACGTTCTTTGTTGCTACGGCCCTGCCCATCCTTTTCCCACCCCCACCCCCACCATGTTGGCTTTTCATCTGAAACATACCAACCCAGAGAGGGATGCCAAATTGACCGGACTGAGGTCCCAGTGCCCTGAAGTGCTGGGATGTCACCACACTCAGCAGACACTGACGAAGGGAGATGGGGTAAATTCCACTGCGCTCAAGGAGTGTCCCTGCATGGGGAAACTGAGGCATAGAGTGTGGGAGTGACTCGCTCATGGCCACACAATGACTCAGTGGCAGAGACAGGCCTAGAACAAAGATCTGCTCCCTAGTCCTGAGTCTTCATCAGTGTATCATCTTCCTTTCAGGGTCATTAGCAGTCAGTCTCTCTGTGTTCTAGGCCTCCAGGTACTGCTCCCTCTGTGGTAGAGAGCTGGTCTCTGTCTGTGTTGGGTCCCATGGAACTGCCTTCCTGCTTCTTTGGGCCTACAGGGCTGGTCTGCTGCTGCCCTGGGTCCTGAGGAACACATCTCCTGCTGTGTCAGAGACCCAGAACAACAGGAGACCAGCCCCCTAGGCTCGGAAAAGCAGGAGACCTGTTCCTCCGGACTTGGCACAGCAGAAGACCAGCTCCCCATGCCTGGAGCTATCAGAAACTGGTTCTTGGAGGCCTATCATAACAGGTGGCCAAGGACCAGTCTCCACCAGCTTCAGACCCAGGGAGCTGGTCTCTATCTGTCCTGGGCCCTGGGGAATGGGTCTCCCCCTGGGCCAGACCCAAAAAGCTGGTCTCTATTGTTCTGGGTGCCTGAGAATGGGCTTCCCACAGCTTCAGGTCCAGGGAGCTGATCCTATCCCCCTTAGATTTCCTCATCAGGAAGTGAGATGGCTAAACCGCAGGATGAGTATGTCTTTTGCATGCTCCCCATTGCCCCGATGGGATGGGGGGCCAGGTGTAATTCTCTCATCACTGGGGAAACACCAACTCCCTCTCTAAAGATCCCGCGGATTGCAGCTGGTCAGCCAGAGGCCGGTCATTGCTGCCGTGACGCTGGCTGGCTGGGGCCCCCAGTTCTGAGACTCTCGGCTTGCGTACGTCCCTCCACCTTAGGGCTGGCAGGAAAACAGGAATTCCAGTTTGTGAAAAATGTCAGGGCTTCATTCTCCCTCAGGGTGAAACCTGGGACCTTTCAAAATTTTTCATGGAAAAACAAGAGAGAGACAGACCCAAAGTAGCCAAGATCCTGGCATTTGGGCACACAGCTGGGACACGGGACACCTTTGAATCAGGCACAGCAGGGGAAGATAGGACTCCCACCTCCCTGCGGAGTGGCGTGTGTGTGTTTACACACCAGTAATTCCATCCTGGGCCCGAGAACCCTTCCCAATGAAAGCATCCTCAGACTTGGCTATTTCTGTGACAAGTTTGGAGAAATGGGTGTTTTCTGATGCAAAAAGTTTCATCGCAAACTTCCCCACTGGCTACCTCAACCTCTGTGCCTGTCCCCCTACCTGTAAGAGGGGGTGCCCATGGCACAAGGTGATGTGGAAGCGAGCCATGCAGCACTGTCGCCCAGGGTCGCAGAGAGCTCTGTGCACAGCTCTTGGAGCTCTCAGCTCTGTTCCTCCTGGAACTTCCCCCTAGACTGATCTTTGCTCTCCTTCCTAGTCAGTCCCCTGTGGTGCTGTCAGTGCATGCTCCCTGCACAGGTTTCCCGAGGACAGCATGCGTCCTGCTGGATCAGGGGAGGCAGTGCTTCCACCTGGAAGCCTCTTTTAAAAAACCTCTCCCCCGATCTTCTTGACTTTTTTTTTTAGTGTGTGTCTCTTTTCAAATGTCACCACCGCCCGTGTGACAATGGCAGGGAGGGGAGGCGGCGCAGCAGCTGCCAGCGGCAGTAGGGGAACAGATGGGAGCCATTGTCTCCATTTGGTACCATAATCTGAGCCGTGTTTCAAAATGTCACAGACGGGCTTGGCTTTTTCTCTTCTTTCTCCTGTCTCTTTGCTTCCCTTTGTCCTCCCCTTAAAACGCAGGCGGAACAGACATCAGGAATCAATTTGGGGGCATTCTGCCTCTGCCAAGCACCGGGCTGCTCTGGGAAGAGGGTGTCAGAATTGGCTCTTTCTGCCAGAGCTCCCTACACAGCCTGCGACTGGGCAGGCTGCAGCATTTGGCACACAGACTGCAGGCTCCATTTCTGAGCCACTTGGCTTTCACAACAGCAACCAGGCACCTGCAGGACAAATGCTATTCTATCCCCTGGCCTGGGGCATGTGATGGGGTATGTTGGGTTGGTGCCAGCAGGTGGCACTCTTTCTGCTGTTGGCTTGGGTTGCTCTGCCAGTACAGTGGGACAGGGGGCTGCAACAGTGGCTAGAGGATGAGAAACTTCCCTCTTGTGCCAGCTGGGGGCGCTCTGGGGGAGAGGAGCCTCCCACCTGAAACGCTGAGGACTGGAGCCGTGTTAGCAGCAGGGGGCGCTGTCGTGGGGTGGCTGTGAGTCTGTGCTGTAGTGCAAAGGGGAAAGTGTTTCTCCAGGACTGAGCGTGGGGATTAATTATTCATGTTTATTATGGTAGGGCCTATCAAAAGTGGGGCCCCATTGTGCTAGGTGCTGCACAAAACCAGAGTAGGAGAAGGTCCTTGCCCTGAAAAGCTTACAATCTAAATAGACAAGGCTGGGGTTGGGAAGAACCGCACAGCAGATGGCTGCCATGGTGGCCAACAGCAGGGTTTGAACCCGCAACCTCCAGAGCTAAAAGCAGGAGCTGGAGTGGACCAGCCAGGACTCCCAACAGTGGCTGTTGTAGACTCGTACCCTCTGCAGATCAGGCACAGTGGGGGCCTGTAACACACACTGTGCACTGGGTTACCCCCTCAGCTGCTTGGGGTGAAGTCATCCCTTGGCCCACCTGTCAGGAATGGCAGTGTCTCCATGGCACCAGCAGGGGGTGCCTTCAGCTGCTTGGGGTCATGGAAATGAGGGGGCATAGCAAGGCCCAGGAGTCCCTGGGGCAGAACATGCCTTTCCTAGCAGGCAGTTTGACATTGGTAGATACAAATTCTCTTGCCGGGGAAACACAGGCTGAGAAATCTTTCTTCACAGCTCTGCAGCCTCTAATCAAAGCAGCCGAGCGTCTCTCCCTTCTTTATCCCATGGGGCCTGCGCTCGTCCCTCCCCCTCACCCCATGGTTCATGGGGGCGGGGACAGATCCCTCGTTTGTAGCCTAAATGCAGCCTGTGTTGGAGGAACTCCTTTTAGCAGTTCAGTGCCTCGTGAGTGGCACCGTAAATATCTGGTTGCCTCCTCCTCAGCTTTCATGTCTAGCACAGGCTTCGCGGGGGGGCTGGTGAAATAAAGAACCGCAGCCTCGTGTGAAACAGGAGCAGAGAGGGAGGGCTCAGTACAGAATGGTGCTGGCAGCTGTGTGGGAGCTGGGCTGGTGTTGGGGAAGGGACACAATGTCTAGGTCCTGCACCCCAGGGAGGGCCACGGTGGCTGTTGCCTCCACGATGGAGGAAATCCCAGCCAGACCCTGTCCTCATGTGACGAGGCAGGGAGACAGCTCTAACCGGAGTCTTTGAGGGCAACAGCTCCAGGGGGAAGCACTTGCCATGGCTTCCTGAAGGTGTTGGCTCAAGGGCCAGACATGGCACATGAGGCTGGGATGGTCAAAGGAACCTAATGGATCCAGGCATCTGACTCCTTAGGCTCCTCTGAGAATCCCAGCTCTGAAAGCAATGCCTTGTGAGCCCTGCAGTATCCCGCCCCAATGGCCCCTTGGATCCAGTGCTCGTCTCTTCCCCCAGCCCCCATGGGGCTGATCTTCTCCTGCAATAGTGCGGGTAGTGGGGCTACGGCAGATCCTTCGCCAGCCCATCCGTGAGCACAGCAGGCGTCAAAGGGGACATCAGGTCCAGTTCTGCTCATGCTAGAGAGAGACTTCAAGCCCCAGCTACCGGAGTCAGGTGCCTGCATACGAATCTCAGTCCCCAATGTGAGCCCTTAAAATGTGACACACACCCCCATGGCACCAAACCCAGAATGTTATTCTCCGACACCACTAAGGAGCGTCCCCCACCCCCACCTTCTTCTGTTTAAAGCTCAAATGGTTTTTAAGCCCATCTCATGATTTCTGTGGGCCCGGCTCATGAGTTTTGAAGCCTCAGGCAATGCTGGCTCGGCACCAGGCTTTTGTTGGCCAACCCCATCAACAATACCAATGTGTCGCCCCTGACAATCCATGACCCTTGCCCACTTCCGGTTAGATACCTTTAGTGTCCACCAGTTGGCGCTATGCCACACTGGCCCAGACAGTTTCTGTATCACCGTGCTGAGAGCCCCTGGGGGATAAGCCTCCAATATGGGGTCGACTAGCTCCATTGCCTCTAACTGGGCTGGATGCACTAACCAGCTCCCAGGAGGCTAGAGTGGGTGCTATAGCTGCATTAGCAAAACGTAATGGGGCCAGAGAGACCGTGAAAGCAGCCGCTGTTCTCCACTAGCTACCACCTGGAGACGGGAGCCCCCAGCTGGGGTGTGCAGGGGGAGGGGTTGTCCCTCTCAGGGCAGGAGTTTCAGTTCCAACGGGAAGCCAAGGACTGAAGGGCCGTGCTTGCGGCTCTCCCTGTCCCCGCTGTACCCCATTAACCAGCAGCGTCTGCTGCAGGCATTCCTTGGGCTCCAGTCAAGCCATCAGCCTTTGTTACACTGTGTTCCGTCAGCTCTGCCAGCAACAGGGCTGCACCCGGTGCCAGGGATTTAGGAGCACGCTGCCAGCCCCACACAAGGGAGCACTGGTCTCTGCTCCCCACCAGCAGGCTGAGACTGCTGTGGGGCATGGTCAGGGATCACCAGAAACCCCTCAGAGCATCCCCTCCCAGAGCACAGGGCTGGCGGTGGCTCGGGCGCGCTACTTGGTTGCTTTCTCCTCTGGGATCTGTCCCTTAGAGACGGGCTCGCGCAGTGGGATCTGGATTTGGAGCCAGGGTCGGTGGTCAGAGCCAGGGTGTGGGCCGGGCCCAGGGAGGGTTTAGGGGGAGGCTTAGGGCACATCAGGGAGGGGAACTCAGCTCTCGCTAGCTAAGCATATCGCAACAGTGGGAGGCCAGGCTCGGGATGGTCCAGGGCTCAAGACACAACACAGAGTCAGGTTCGTGGTGAGCCCGGGCTGAGGGTGCAGAAGGTCTCAGATTCTGAGGCCTTCAGGGAGTCTGGGCTCAGAGCCCGTCCGAGAGGAAGGCACAGGGGGAGTTGGGGCACACCCTGAAGTCCTGGCTAAGGGGAGTTGGGCCTAGGACCCTTGAGGGAGTCAGAGGCCAGGGAAGTGGGAGGGCTTCGGGCCTAGCAGGCAGTGCAGTGCTGAGAGGGGCGGCCAGGAGGGAGGCAGCTGCAGGCTGCCCCCAGGGCACAATCCCTCTCGCTAAGCAGTGCTGTTTTCCTTTTGACAGTTCAGCCCTGCTTGTGGACACTCGTTTATCTCAATGATTTACTGTTCATTACCAAACCCCATTAAAGATTCAGGCTCCCCGTGTGGCAGTATGAAAGAGCTGTGCTTCCCCATCCCTCCCCTCCCGCCTTCCACCATGCACCAGCGCACCCAGGGGCTGCTTCTTCAGACAGCCCGGGAAGCAGCGCCTGCCTCTGAGAGTGCAAGAAACGACATCCAGCCCCTCATGCCCTGCTCGAGTCCCGCACGCCCCATCCAGCCCCGCACGCCCTGCCCAAGGCCTGCATGCCCCATCCAGCCCCGCATGCCCTGCCCAAGGCCCCCACGACCTATCCAGCCCCGCACGCCCTGCTTGAGGCCAACATGCCCCATCTAGCTTGGTCACAGGCTTACAGCAGTGTTTGCAGAATATACAATCATGGCCGGCTAAGCCAGACTGATTAGAGAGAGGGAAGGAGGAGAGGGATAGGAAAGAAGAAATAAGGCAGGGAAGGAAAAGGGCTCATGGTGGGAAACAAAGTCTCATCCCATGTGCGGTTTGGGATTCAGCCGGAGCTGGTGGAGGTGGTGATGGATTCTGTGTCGCTCTGTGTGGCCTGGTCTGGTCAGGACACATCAGGCTCAGGATCATGAAGGCCCAGGAGACAGCGGAGGTGGCGGTCAGGATGGTGCAGCTTGCTCCTGTTAGGCAATCACCCCCTCAAAGTCTCAGTCGCAGGGAGCGATGGGTGGAGTGATCCATCCCCTCATTATTTTGTCCATCACTTAGGCCACATTTCCGACACACCCGTGTTCCTTCATTGATTTCTGGTTCCACACTTTTCTTGTTTACCAGGCATGATCTTCACACAGTCCTTGTTATGGCAGGGGGCCGTTTTGGACGCAGTCTGTCTTTCCCGCCCTTGCACCATTTCCCATCAATGTTTGTGGTTACAGGTTATGGTGACAGTTTATGAACTTTCACTCACTTTTTACAGTGGAGCTCAGCTCATAATTAGGATAAATGTATAAGCCCAAACTGGGCCGGCTCTGGCTTTTTTGCCGCCCTAGGCAGAAAAGCCACCGGCCGCCCCCCCCCCCCCCCCGCCCCCCCCCCATTGCGGCAGGGGAGGGCGCCGAGCCCAGCCGCGGGCCCACAATCCCCGACCGGACGGAGCGCTGGGGGGAGGGCGGCGAGCCCGGCCGGGGCCCCGCTCTCCCCGACCGGCCGGAGCGCCGGGGGAGGGCGGCGACCCCAGCCGGGGCCCCGCTCTCCCCGACCGGCCGGAGCGCCCTGCCACGCCGCCCCCCTCCAGGCGCCACCCCAAGCACATGCTTGGTGGGCTGGTGCCTGGAGCCGGCCCTGAGCCCAACTGTCACCCCATCTAGCCCCACACACCTGACCAAGGCCCAGGTGTCTTCATCCAACCCCTTCAGCACCGTCAAACTGCAACCGTACCCATTCCCTCCCAGACCGCATCGTGTACAACTGGCCTATTACAGCCTGTCTGGCATCACTCTGTGGCCCCCACCCTCAGCATACCCTGCTCAGAGTGCGATCCCCCCATCCCCCTGCCATATCCTCTCAGGCCCACAGCCTGCTCTCCCACCATGCCCCGGGTCCCCTCCTCCAGACACATTGCCTCTTCTGAACTTGATTTCGGCTCTCCTCTACCGGTAGTGTATTCCATGGGCCAGATTCAGCCCTGATCGAGCAGATTGCGTTCGCTTTAGTGGGTCACACCTGCTTATACCAGAGCTGCCCCTGGGTCCACACCAAATGAGATGTTTTACCTGCACTCCCTTCCTCCCTCGGGATGTATGTGAGCATTACTGGATTGGCCTGGGGTTGGGAATAATACTTGATGCTGCTAGAGACCATCCATGCCCAAAGACCTGAGACAGCTTTGCAAAGGTTAGTGGATCTCAGTGGCTGTTTGCTGTCCAGATTGTCACTAGATCATCTGCAGTTGGGAGGCTGTTGTCCTTTACGTGGGTATGACTTCTCCTCCCATCTCCTGCCTCTGTCCAGAAGAGAGAAGGAGAGAAAGGATGAAATTAAACAGGACAGAAGGAGAAAGAAGCATCCAGAACATGATGGAAGGAGTGTGGGAGGTTGCTCTTCTGCAGAGGGTTATTAATAAAAGCTGAGTCTGTGGTCTAGGAATAGCTCCTCTGTTGTGGTGACACAGCGACGGAGTCGTTAGTGTAATTCGCTGAGGTCCCAAGAGGCTGCCCCCTCGGGCCAGCACTGGAGAAGTGGTGACACATTGGCTCAGGGAGAAGATCAGCACACTACAGGAAGCTCCGGGGAGAAGGCCGACAAGCCGTGGGCAGCTCTACGTGTGTCACGGCCAATCAGCTCTCGGGTCTCGGCGGTGAGAATGAGATAACGTTGGGAGGGTGACAGCCAGCTCCCAGCAGAAGAGTATTTACAAAGAGAAACATGACAGCATTCAACAGTGAATGCGCTTCTGCCATCCAGTCATATGGGCCCAGGCTACCCCAGTGCTGCTCCCGCCACCCAGGCGTACGGCCCCGTTCCAAGTGAAGTGTCCTTACAGGGGAAGGCAGGCAGGACTGGGAGCCGAGGTCCTCCTGCACCATGGGTTGGAGTCTGGCCATAGCCTGGCATCTGACCCATGGATGTGCTGGGGGCGGGGGGAGTTCCCTGTACCCTGCCTGTAGCTGCAGGAGCTGATGAAAGGGAGAGATCTGGCACGGGTGCCCACTGAAAGTGGGACAGAGATGTGCGCTAACTGGCAGCCAGGAGTGACGAGAGCAAGAGATGCATCATTAATCAGACAAAGAGCTGTAGCCTCCCCGTGGGCCCCTGGAGCCTTAGACAGCTCACGCAGTCTTAACAGCAACTAGCCAGGTGGGTTAGTGTTCCCGCCATGACGGCGTGGTCGGCCCCACTGAGGACAGTCCCTGGTGCATGGGGAATGAGCCCGTCTGGTATCGGGCGGTGCTGCAGGGTGGGTGAGCGCTCGGATATGAGGGCATGGAGGGGCCACACGGAGAATTGGAGCTGTTACCTGTGCTGTAGCAGGGCCATGCTGGCCAGGCCACACCAAGTGATCTCAGTTGCTTAGGCGGGTATCAAGCCCTCAGAGCAGCCATCCAGGCAGGTGCTGGGACCCTGCCAGTTCCCCAGGAGCAGCTGTTTGTTTCACTGGGGCGCCGTCAGCAACCCCACTGCTGCATTCACTTAGCTTGGCGAGTGCTGAACACAGCCCATGCAGTGGCTTCCCAGTGGGGAGCAGAGTTCTGGAGAGCAGCAGCTGGTGGAACTAGTGCCCTGCTTTCTCCCGTCCTCCGCTGGTTGAAGGCTAGAAGCATTGGAAATTGTCTTGCCACCCTCTCCCCGGGTCTCCAAGCACGGTGCAGGTGGCAGGCATAGCTGGAGGCAGACTCGCTGGAGCAGTGCTGGGAGCTGGGGCTGGATGGTCTCTGCTGAACCATGTGCTCTGATGTACAGGTGCAGAAGCTGCGGGTGAGGGCAGACGGGCTGGTGGCCAGATGTTGTGTTCACCAATAGACAGCCGCTGAGCTGTGCTCAGACATGTCCTTACTGTATCTGCAGCCTCTGTATGTGCTGGTCTCTAGGACAAAGATGGTTGCCCAAGCGTCTGAGGCCTCGCACTGTTGGAGACCTTAAACTAGCAGGAAACACAGTGATCCAGCTCTTTCCGCCCTGCCAGTCCTATCCCCAGAGGGCTGAGTGTGCTTGGCATAGCTGCCCAGCCTTCCCTGCTGGAGCTGGGCTTGGCAATGCCTCTACTTCCTAGAGTGACAGGTTCAAGCCCCGCCAGGGGTAATGCAGCTTTTCACTGGTAGATGAACCAATGACACCTGAGGTTGCTTCTGCTCTGCACTGAAGAGCCCATAGCTGATTTTGCAAGAGTTGGGCCTCACCCCAGTGTCCTTGGAGAAAGCCTCTCTCTCCGGCTCCTGTTCAAGTAGTTCTCTCTAGCTGTAGGATCTGAGCATCTCATGACATTCACTGGATTGATCCTCCCCTGTGAGGCAGGGCCGTGCTATCATCCTCATTTCACGACTGGGACACTGAGACACAGAGAGGGGCAGTGACTTGCCTATGGTTAAGCAGGCAGCCTACAGCAGGGCAGGGAACTGACCCCAGGTCTCCCAAAGCAAAGGCTGGTGCTCTAACCACTGGGCGAGCCTTCCTCTCCTGTGCGGAGAAGGGTGTATACACCAGCGCTGTTGGTGTCGATGTTGTAAACCAGCCAGGCCTGGAGCTGCCAAGACACGTTCCTTTGTCTCTGTGGGCTTTGGACCAGGTCCTTTGTAGCGACTCCATAGCCATGTAAAGCAGAAGAGCAGTGTTTATTGTCAGCGCCGTCCCACAAGACCCAGTCCCAGGCCTCTGCTTCTTGATGCTCTGCATCCCGCTCCACAGAGGCATCCCTGCTGTGCTGGCGAGGCTGCAGGAGAAGGAAGCAGGTGAAAGCCCAGGGGGTGTCTGTTGTGCTACATCATAGCAGGGGGCACAGTTCGGGTGATCACAATTATGCTCTGGCACATGAGGGCGGATAACCCTTAACTTGTCATTGGCATGCAGGGGCAGCCCCAGTCACTGCCACAGCTGCCCTGAGACAGAGAAACGGCTGATCCCTGGGTGAATTTCATTAAACTATTTGCCTCGATAACAAGGGTGGCTGGTGAATGAATGATCAGTTATTATTTAATATTTATATTGCAGTAGAGCCTAGAAGTCGGGGGGGGGGGTGATGTTTGCCAGGCATTGTACAAACCCAGCATTATGATTGTGATGCCAAGCAGCCCTACCAAGATGGGGGCCTTGTCGTGCTAGGTGCTGTACAAACACCTGGTGAAAGACAGTCCCTGCCCCTCAGAACCTACAGTCTCAATAGGAAAAAAACGGGGGATAGAGAAACTGAAGCACAGTGACTCGTCCATGGTCACGCAGCAGGTCCGGGGCAGAGCTGGGAATGGAATTCAGCTCTCCTGACTCCCAGCCCAGTGTCCTGTCAGCCAGGCCAGGGTGGCAACTGGCAGATCTGGCCCATGGGACGATTCCCTGAATGCCTCTGCCCCCTCACCCCCCTGCAGACCTGCTCTACAACATGGGGGTCCTGCGCATGATGTGATCTCGCGCACACCATCCGCGTGAGGTTGCGCCACGTGGAGGATGCCGGTGTGTAATGAACAATTTTCTGTGTGTGGCCCGCAAAGGTGCTTCACACAACTGCATCCAGCCCAACATGGCAGGGAAAAGGTTGGACGTCTCTGCATGCAGCTGCCCATAGGAAGAGCCTGTCCCTGCTCCACAGCTCTGACGTGGACAAGCGAGTTCCACAAGCTGTTTCCGAGCTGTGTAAAGCAGCAGTGTTTCCTTCCACCCCAATCATGTTCGTTTCCCCTCGGTTTCACAGCCTGCTTATCCGATGAGAGACGGTGCATGGGGCCTTCTCATTGGTGTGCAGAGCCCTCTCTCTCGCCCTTCTCCTTCCTCATCTAAATAGCCCTAGGGAATCTGTCCTGCCTGGCTGGTGTGAGGGCTTTGCCCCAGCCCTGCTGCCAGCTTCCACACACCCCCTCCCCAGCATAGGGGGCTTGGCCAGGGTGCAGGGCTGTTCTCTGCTTCCCTGCGGCCCTCATGCATTGAAGCAGCCTTGAGGTTGCTGTACTTTGCACTAGCAAGGGGCCAGCACAGCCCCAGAATACAGGGAGCATTCTCAGCTGGGGTACATTGCCATAGCTCCATGGACTCCAGTGGAGCTACACCAGTTTACGCCAGCTGAGGATCTTGGCCCAGCACACAAGTGGCTTAAAGCCACATTACATCTGCCCCAGCCCTGCCCCACTAAGCATCAGACCCTTAGCATTGGTGCTGTCTGTTCCTGTGAACCCCTCCTTGTGCCTGCACTCCCTCTCACTGCCAGTCTCCTGCTCTCCCCTGTTCCTGTTCCCTGCTTCAGAGCTGAAGGAAGCGGAGTCGTGCGGCTGCTGGATATAATGGTGTTCTCCTATTTTATATTTGCTCTCTTATGCCCTGGCCTCACGTTCACACTGCGCCTAGCACATTGTTTGCTCCCCTACCCCCAACCGCTTCTGTGCATTCAGCAGCAGGCTTTATGGAGCTGTCTGCGGTGACGCCTCGGTCTCTGTCCTGAGGGGTTATAACTAATTCAGAACCAATCAGGGTGTGAGGAGTTTAAATCGTTCCTTCCACGGGGCATTTCTTTGCACTTGTCTAGCAGGAATTTGGCCTGCCGCGTTGTTGTCCAATTACATTGTTCTCTTCATTCCCTTTGGATGGCTGTGCTGCCCTCCAAAGTCTGCTAACCGAAAGCATTCTGTGCCATCAGCAAGATTGGCTGCCTTAATATTCAACTCCCATTCCAAATCATTAATAAATCTCCTGGACACCGGTCCTCGTCCTGGTCCATGGGGCACCCTGCTCTGAATTCCTGCTCACTATAGTGGCGGTGCATTGTGTGTGTGATGGCAGGGTAACGCCATGCCCTAGGTGGGTCGTTAGCAATGGGGATTGTACCTGGGCTCTCTCCGTCTTAAGGTGTGAGCCTCAACTGCTTGAGCTAAAACACCTGCCTCAGTCAGCTTAGCCTGAGGCTCATCAATCTCTGTGTCACAGCCACTACCAGAAGAGGACAAAAGTGCCACACGGTAGGACCTAGAGGGGCCCCATTGTGCTAGGTGCTGCACAGACACAGAGCGAGCGACCATCCCTCTAAACAGAGGAATAGCAATGATTCCCATTGTACAGATGGAAGCTTAGGCACAGAGAGATTGAGTGACTTGACCAAGGTCCCACAGGAAGTCTGTGACAGAGCTGGGAAGTGAAAGCTGGTTTCCTGAGCCTTGTCTGGTACCTTAACCACTAGACCAGCCTTCCTTGATGAGAACTGGCCACTTATTTTTCCTTTGGGGCCTGATCCACTGCTCAGTGACATCAATGGGTGTCTTTCCATTGATGTAACAGGCTTTGGATCAGGTCCTTATTTCTGACAGCCCACTTTGAAACCATGCTAGGCCTTTAAACTCTCACCCCTGGGTTCCTGAGCTTCCCAGCCATCTCCTGAGTGTGAATGATATTGCCGCCTGCTCCTCCCTCAGTCACTGTCTTAAGCCTTTAGGAGGGTCCTGGCTTGTCCTTAGCATACCACACTCAACTAGGTCCTTTAAAATAATCACCAATGCTTCCTGTTATCCCTGTGTGTTGTCCTTAGGCAGCGCAAAGTATATTCCTGGCCCCAGGAATTTCACCACAGACATTGACGAAAGGCCTGCAGACCTGTAATATAATAATAACCTCCCCGCCCCCGAAGTAATAAATATGTCCCCGCCAGTTGAGCGCTAGGGGAGGGCGTCTGCTAGGGCTGTGCCACCTGTGCAGAGAATGGGACTGATCCGTCCCTTCGGAAGCTGAAGCTCGACAAACTCAGGTTAGCCACGTGCAGATTTTTAACCCTGGGTGCTGGAGGCGGGTGATGAATCATGGGAACAACTTGCCTTGGGACGTGGGGCTCAAAGTCCTTAAAGCAAAATGAGGGTGTCTCCCTAGTTCAGCCAGGAGCTACGTGCTTGAGGTAGGAATCGCTGAAACTCTCTGGGCTCTGCAATGCAGAGGTCAGCTTCGATGGTCCCCCGGGGGGAGTGCACAGGTGCAGTGGAGGGCAGGCATGTGGGGCTGGAACAAGGCAGCCCACTGGTTTAAGGGCCAGGAGGCCCTGGGCCAGAAAGCCCTGTTAATTAGCCCTGCCCTGCTACACCTGTGTTGGGTGTCGGACTCAGGAGGAAGCGGTAGACAGTTGGCTGGAGAGGACAGCAGAGGGCTGTGATGAGGAGCACAAGGCTGGCAGAGGGTGGGAGGCTCCAGGCAGGGCCGGCTTTAGGCTAATTCAACCAATTCCCCTGAATCGGGCCCCGCGCCCAAGCCCCAGTACAGCATACCGGCAAGAGCCAGTGCGCCGTACCGGGGTGGCCCGGCTTCCCCAGGGGGCAATTTAAAGGGCCTGGGGCTCCTAGCAGGGGCTGGAGCCCCAAGCCCTTTAAATTGCCACCAGAGCCCCACTGCTGGAGCCCTGGAGTAGGGCTGTGGGGCTCTGGGGGCTATTTAAAAAGTCCGGGGCTCCCGTTGCTTCTACCGCCCCGGCCCTTTAAATAGCCGCAGGAGCCCCGCCCCTTCCCCAGGGCTCCCGCGGCTATTTAAAGGGCCAGGGCTCCAGCTGCCTCTGCTGCACCCCCTGCCCGCACCATCCCCGCACCCCCTGCCCTGCCCGCAGCCAGCCCCATCTCCAGCCAGCCCCTGCTGCACCCCCTGCCTGCAGCCAGCCCCTGCTGCACCCCCTGCCCTGCCTCCAGCCCCACACCCCCTGCCCTGCCCGCACCCCCTGCCCTGCCTGCAGCCAGCCCCTGCCCGCAACCAGCCCCTGCCTGCAGCCAGCCCTGCACCCCCTGCCCTGCCCACAGCCAGCCCCTGCCTGCAACCAGCCCCGCACCCCCTGCCCTGCCTGCAGCCAACCCCTGCCGCACCCCCCTGCCTGAAGCCAGCCAGTCCCACACTCCTCTGTCTCCAGCCCTGCCAACCCCTGCCGCACCCCCCTGCGGCCCTGCCTGAAGCCAGCCAGCTCACCCCCACACCCCTGTCTCCAGCCAGCCCCGCACCCCTTGCCCTGCCTGCAGCCAGACCCTACCTCCAGTCAGCCCCTGCCCTGCCTCCAGCCAGCCCCATGTCCACTGGTGCCCTGCGGTTTCCAGGGCAATAACCCTGCATACCTGCTTCAATGAGGGGGGCAGGGAGCAGCTGGGACCCACACGTGCACAACACGCCCAGGGAGTGGCGGGCACCCACACATGTGAAACGGAGCTCATTAATAACCGATCAACAGCATATATGACGCAATGTACATAATATATAATTTTATTATTTATATAGTTATGGAAAGTAAATAATACATGGAAGAAATGAAAGGCTTTTTTTACATGTTTTTTTTTTTTTAGTCATCCCTGCTGGGGCCCCGCCAAAAATGTTCAAATTGGGCCCTGCACTTCCTAAAGCCAGTCCTGGCTCCAGGTCAGGAGCTGGGAGTGGCTGCTCAGGAGAGGGCAGAGAGCAACCCAGAGGAGCCCAGGAGGGAGATAGAAAGGACCTGGGCAGGGAGAAAGCTGAGCACAGAGGGTGGGCAGAAGAGTGACTGAATCAGAGGAGAGAAGACAGACCCCTGGGGAAGCAGGGGCTGGGCTACGGTGGAGACTAAGGCAAAGACTTTGTGTTGTGTGTGTTTGGGACGTGGATGCCCTGGGTGGGATGGACTTTTGTTCAGAGAACAAAGACACTGTAGCAAGTCACCTCTGTGGCAAGAGGAGGCTGAAGATCACTGTGGGGAAACTGAGGCAGGGTGCAACAGCACTGGGTCTTCCTGTGAGGGGGGCACTCCAGGATGGTGAGTCTCGGGACCAGGGCATTGATTGCAGTAGGGGGGCAGGTGTAGCGAAGGGCAGGAATTTGTCCCTCTGCAGTTTTCAAACCTGGGCACCCCACCTCAGCAGGACTCCAGCCCAGCTCCTGCTTACATTCGGGTAACTCAGCCAGGCATTTGAGCCCCTAATAGCCGCTGCTGATGGATGCTGCCGATGCCCAGCTGTGGGATTCCAAAGCCACATTTGAAAATCAGCCCTGGCCCATCTGTGCTAGTTTCCTCCCTCTGTTCCTGGCACTGATGTGTAGGTCTCCGGTTGGTCAATGCCAGCATCACCCTTCGCATCCTTGTTTTGAGAGGGACCCGGGCCTGGCTGCTCTCCAGTGCACCAGGAGAGTGGCTGTTTTGAATGATAAATTACACCTTTTTGTGAGCGGCTCAGTGACTTTGTTCCTCGGCTCCTTCCGAGCCCTGCAACAAACGCCAGCCGTCCCCAGTGATTTATGAACGGCGCTCAGCTTACGGCTGTGGGGCATTTCCCTTCACAGGCCCCACTTCTGAGTGCCAGGAAGAGTGACCCCATTGGGCTGGAGTTTGTGCCGCTGTCCCTCTGCGCAGCAGCGAGTCATTAGTGTTGCCTGGTGAAACTCCCTGAGGCTGTTTTAAGAGACCCAAATGTGTGGGGACAAAGCTGTCACCAGGGAAGATACTTGTCAGATTTTTTTTAGGGCTCAGATCACTCAAAACCCAGCTTTATTTAAAAACTCCAAGCCTTGCAGGAGGAAGGCAACTACTGACCCGACTTTCACTAGTGTCAAGCACCCTAGAGACCCCATCGGCATCAATGCAGGTAGATTAATAGATTTTACGGCCAGAAAAGACCATCTAGTCTGACTTCCAGTGAGTCACAGACCACAGAACGTCCCTCAGTGATTCCAACGTCTGGCTCATAACCGCTGGTTGAGCTAGAGTATGTCTTGTTCCCAGTTTTGATGTAAAGACTTTGAGTGACGGAGAATTCACTCACCTCTCTCAGAAAGCTGAGCCAATGGTTCCTAACCCAATTTCCAGTGTGACTTAATTTAGCCTCCGTGTCCACTGGCTCTGATGTCCAAATAAAGCCCAGAGCGATGAGATCCAGCTTAACACTGCTGGTTGTGTGAGCCAGGGGAAGTCACTTCACTCTTTCTGCCTCTGGTTCCCCATCCGTAAAATGGGGAGAATAATTCTCGCCAGTGGGGCTGTGACGCTTGCGTGGGATCTTTGGGGAGTGTTCTAGGAATGCAACGTCTGTTACTGGTCAGACGTTTCCTTCAGCTAAAGCTTCCCGCTCACCTTCGACGCGTTAGAAGAAATGTTTCTTTTGGAGGAAAGCTGGGAGCATTTGCAAAGCTGCGCAGCCTGTTGGCCCCCTGCCGTTTGCGCCCAAGTCTCACCTGGGATCATCCCTGTTTCATTGTGCGCTTACACAGCACCTTCCTCTAAGAACCTCAAAGCACAGAAAGTCTCCTCAGGGAGATGGGGCAAGTAGAATTATAATAGGGGTCACTCGCTCTCGGCTGAAATGCAGCCACCTCGGTGGTGGGAAAAGGCAGCTGTTTCTCCACAGCATAACAGTGAGCAGGTTTTAGGGGGTCACTAATAACCCTCCATTTCTTTATGGCTAGATGGAGGCAAGGGAGAACAGTCCTGAAACTTTTTGTGTTGTAGCCTGGGGTCACGGTACAGAAAAGGTTGAGAATCACTGTTCCAGGGGGTTATAACTGCAAGGAAACAGAGTTCTCTTCTCTTCCCTGAGGTTCCTATACCGTGCTCATCGGAGTGTCCGAGCGCCTTCCAATCATGTGTTACCCAATGTGACTAACGTGTCCCGTGTTTGTTCTCTCCCCAGGGGCAGGAGTGTATGCAGGGGAGTGTCCTGTGTGGTGGGGTTTTTCCATGTGCACGTTGCTCTGTATGTCAGAGAAGGCAAAGGCAAAGAAACGCACCTGGCACTTGGAGCGGAAGCTGGAGGAGGTTTGGGGTGGTCCTTCGTTCCTGGGGGAGTTCATTCCATGGGCTGGGACTGGCCCCCAGGAAAGCTCTGTCTCCTGCACAGAGGAGCTTTACCCTGATTGGGGAGAGTTTATTTGGCTTTGGAATTTAGCCAGGACCTGGGGACTCTTCTGGGCATGTTTCTGTAGAGGAGCTTTGGTGACCACAAGAGGCCAGAATGCTGACCTTTACTCCTCCAGCTGATCCGATTTCACCATGGAGTAACTCCCCTGAGAAGTCCCTGTAGCTGCATCAATAATCGGTTTGGCCCAGTATCTCCAGCAACACAGGTTCTCTTAGCACCATGCTGGGACTTCAGCTCACAACAGACTCCAAGAGGAAAGTGTCACATTCTGCATCACCAGCCAGCCGCACTGCCTCTGGCAGCCTGCCGCTGCTCCATGGGGCCTGTCTAGCCACACTCTGGCATCTGACTGTCTGAGGCCGCCTGATCAAGCATTGACCCATCTCATCCTGGCTGTGCCTGGGAGAACCAACTGGCCCGCCTGCAAGGCGTCATATCCCCAGGCTGTCTTTTCACCTGGCCATGGAGGCACGATGCAGCAGACAGACACGGGGCGGGTGTGCGAACACCAGAGGGATGTTCGGTTGTGCAAGCGGAGAACACACTGAGATACAGCAGGAGCAGCCCCGACTGCTCTGCATCCTCCTTGCAGACCTGCCTGGTGTGTCCTACCCCTGGTACCTCCTCCATGAATGTGACTATATCTGATCATGTGTCTCAGCCCTGGCCAGCTCTGGAATCTGACATGCCCCTAGGAAACCTGCAGCATCCCAGGACTGACGATTTACAGGGGCTGGGGGAAGGGGGTCATGGCTCTGTGTTACCGAGATCATTCCCCTTTGTGTTCTCACCATTGGGTCGGAGGAGGGCTAGTCTCAGGCTCTGTGCCTGATCTGAGGCTGGGAGGAATCTCTGCCCGTGTTCCTGCTGATCGTCCCCTACGGGAGCAGAGGGGGCCATGCCAGTGACTGGCTCCCCCACCCCTGCCGAGCGTGCTAAGCATGCGCAGGCTTCCCCACCTTGCCACTGCCTTGGCATACCAGTTACACAGGGCGGTCCTGCGCTGCCGTCAGCCCTGCTCCCTCTCGGGGCTGAGGCGTGTAGTTTGCAGCGTGCGTCGGCAGGTGGGTGGGAGCAGGGGGCAGGAACCTGGAGAATGGGGTGCGAGCGAGGGTGGAGCCTCCCACTCTGCGATGGTGCACGTGGGACCAACCCCATAGACACCCCCAGTCAGTGGGAGGTCCAGGATCACCCTGTATGACAAAGCCTGAGCCAGAGCTCTGAGGTAGGTCTCATGGGATAGCACGGAGCGGAGCTGATGTTTGGCTGGACCTCAGGAGCCAGCTCCTAAGAGTGGCATGTGTATGGCGCCATGAATTATTAATAGACTATTATTACAGCAATTAATTATTCATTAGCATTGATGATTATTTAGACAGCGCCTGAAGTGTGTGTTACTAGGCCGCAGAATGACCTCCCCGCGAAAGTGCTGTGACCTCTCCCCCCCCTTCCCTTCCGCCCGCCCCCGTCGCTCAGGGATCTGAACACAGGACAAGGCGTGGGCAAGGGGCTGCCGGGAGCAACCCTCAAGGGGGAAGAGACAGGTGTGTCTCCAGCTGTGCTTGTGTGCCAAATCCTGTAGCCTCTAGTCAACCCAGAAGCCCAGCCCCCGTCAACAGGAGCTTTCCCTGCGTCGGTGCTGCGCGAGTCGGCCCTGTGAAGCTGGGATGGTCGGTCAGTATCATGGCGGGGGGGCTACACATGTAACGCTCTCCGTTTCACACACCGGCATGCACAGAGATCTGTGGCCTCAGCCTGGCTCCCTAGCAAGCACCCAATTGGGATTTGTTTGCGCTGCCACCTGGCTTTCTTGTTGTAGGACGTGGGCTCCCAGGGAGCGTATCGATGCCCGGGGCTGCCCAGGTCTTTCTCGCTCTCCCTTGTCAGCATCGATCCCGCAGTGCCGGGCTGGCACCCTGCTGAGCCCAGGCAGCCTTTCCCCATGATGGGAATGTCAATCACCCAATGGGGGAGGACCATCAAGAGGAGACCTGGAGTACAAAGCCCTTTGCTGTAAGGTGGCTGGCTCTCACAGGCCCCAAAGTCTGAGGAGACTGAACGGCTCAGAGGATGTGGAATGGGGTGCACCACCTCCACCCCTAGGTCCCTGTTTCCAGTCAGGCCTAGGCTTATAGCAGAGGGTCAGGGTTCCACTAAGGGCACCGTGGCAACTGACATCTCTGTTGGCAGAAACAGCCCTCTGACATGGGTCAGGGATTCTGCCCTCCCCATCCCCGCTCCGAGGCCAGGCTAGCTAGTGGGGCAGTCAGGGGCGCTTGCGTTGCTGTGGCCCAGGCTATAGACCTTGCCTGGTGAGGGGAGAAATGTCTGACTTTGGGCCTGGGCATCCTTCCAGCCTCTTCTCCCAGCCCCACCTCCACTCGCAGACGTTTCCTAAAGGGGAAGCAATAAGGGAGATAATGGAAGGGTTCAGGAGACAGGGAGAATCCGGCTTTCAGGCTTGAGTAAACAAAGGTGACTCATCCCCCAAAGCCAACATTCAGGGAGAGCCCAGACAACACAGCCGAGTAATCAGGCCCATTTGCAATGAGATTGGAGTGATGCAACGCAGATGCTGTGGCAGACCTCCCCCGGGATGTATTGTCACTTAGGGGAATGCACCGTGACCAGCAATGAAATTAAAGGCCGATCCCTGCCTGGTGTAAATCCATTGCACTAGAGGTGATTCACCTAGCAGCACAGGGCCTGCCAAATACCAGGCCAGCAGTGCCTCTAGCCAGCTGTGCTGTGTCCAGCAGCGCTCAGTTCCACGTGCTTCCCCCCGAATGGACTGCTGCGCACTAACTTGCCTGTAGCGGAGGTCTCTTTCTAGCCCCAAGCTGTTAGTGGAGAGCCTGGGTCTTGAAACATGAGGGATTGGGTTCCCAGCACTTGTGGGGAGCTGGCTCTTCCTCCTTGTTTGCCAGCTGCTAAGTTACCATTTAAAAAGCTAAAAATACATGAAATACTTTCTGAATGGGACTCTTCCATGTGAATAAGGGCAACAGTTGTATGATCATCAATAGGGGAGGGGAGGCGGAGCTAGGAGATGGCCAATGGGAGGGGAGCAGGTTCACATGCTCTTTACTGGGTGGGGAAGTGCCCATGAGAATCGTTCAAGGATAGAATTTGACGCCTCTCACCATATATTTGTATCACAGTTGGTGTAACTGTGGAGATGCTTAATATTCATATACATGTCTAATCCCTTTGGGAGTCTACTAAGCTCTTGTCCTTCCTGACATCTTGTGGCAAGGAGTTCCACAGGTTAATTACACTTTGTGTAGAAAGGTATTTACTTTTGTTAGCTTTAGATGTCTTGCCTTTTAACTGAGTTGGATCTGCCCTAGTCAAGGCAAGTGAGAGCACCGACTTTATCCTGTCTGTATTATTCATCGTTTTATAGACCTCTGGCATGTCTTTTCTTATTCACCTCCTCTCTAAACCAAACAGTCCTAATCCTTGTAATCTCTATGCACATGGAAGTCTTTCTATGCATCGGATCATTTCCATTGTCCTTCTCTGGCTCGCTTCTATTTCTGTGATATCCTTTTGGAAAGGTCTAGATGCTGTATTGTTTGGTGATAGATGGCTACAAATGAGGTGGGTAGATAGATCACCCAGAGTGGCACACAGTATTCCAGGTGAGGGCACATCACTGATCTACAGACGGCGTTAGAATAGCTGCACTTTTATATTCTATTTTTCTTTATCCCTTTCCTACCTAAACATCTTGTTTGCAATTCTGCCTGCCTGCCACTGCGCACTGAGAGGTTCCCATTGAAACGGCTGCGATGGCGCCTCAGCCTTTTTCCTGAGTGGTTATGGTTAATTTAGAGCTCATCATGGGGTAGGAGTAGTTCAAAATGTTCCTTCCAACATGCATTATCCTGCACTTATCTCCGCTGAATTTCATAGCCCGTTGCCTTGCCCTAATCTCCTAGATTCACTGAACCCTGCTTTGCGGCTTCTGCTAGTATTCACTCAATTAAATCAGTGCCGTGGCAGCTGCAGACTTTGCCACTTCACTTTTCAGCCAGGCGTCCTACCAGTGGATGGGACATTGAAGCACGACACCGTTAGCCATGTCAGAAAGGGAGTGGTTGTGCCTGCCCTTTGCTTTCGGTCTTTAACCCAGTTTCTAATCCAGGACAGTTTACCTCTCACCCTGTGATGACTTACCAGTAATTTCCTTAAAACATCTTGTGATGTGCTTGGTCACAAATCTTTTGAAAGCCCATCAGCCATGCCTCCCTTATATACTAGTTCAGTTGTCCTCAACCCTTTCCACCCTCTCCTTCTGTCTAGCCAGCCCCCTCCTGCTGTTTAGAAATATGGGAAGGGCAGGTTGACTGCAACACTCTGTTACCTATTGATGACACACACACTGTCAGGCCCAGAATCTCTGCGTTAGTTAGTTGACTCCTCCAGAGAACTTCAGTAGATTGGAGAGGCACGTAATTCAATCTGCCAAGGGATGAACTGCCCCATTGTACTTTGTCAGCCATGTCTCGGCAGCCTGGCACATTTTAGAAAATAAACAGATCAAATGACAGAGTGAATCCTCACTATCATGCCTTGTATGCAATGCATGGTGTCTGGCTTGGAGATGGGCTATCCCACTGCAATGTGATCTACTCAGTGGACTGTACCTAGAGAGGAGGTTCGATATATCTGGCTACAATGTCTTGTGAGATCCACGAACAAGCAGGGCCCTGGCTTGGCCTGACACCTGACGTAGTTTGTTGTGCTGTATTTGTATGTGTGTAACCGAGATTATAAACTCTCTGGGCAGGGGCTGTTCTCAGGGAGTGTTTTTAGAGTGTGGGAGCCTGATCTGGACTGGAATGCAAGTGCTGCCCTAATACACTAACTAATTGTGAGCCAATGGCTCTGATGTACAGACTGCATTCTGTCTGGGTTAGGATGGACCAACCCTCATTGCTGGGCATCCCATGTAGCACCGTGTCTGGGTGGCTGTCGCTGGTGGCTGTCCCACACTGCTCCCTCCGTCTGGGTGAGGATGGGGGGATCTCGATGTCGGGCGTCCTATGCATCTGGATGCATGCCTGGGTAGGTGTTCGGTGTAACACCTCATCCTTTGAGGCCACAGCAGGGTGGCCCTGAGGGTCTACGTTACCATCAGGTGTCAGAGTGGAATGGGCACTATATTGGGACATGAGCCATGGTGCCAGAGTTCAAGTGCTGCAAGATGGGGGTGGGTCCATGTGCTCCCATGTGTGGCTGGTGACCTGTCCAGACTCTGTCTGACCAACCACATGGCCACTGCCATCCCCAGCGATCTGCCCGTGCTGCCTGTCCTTCTCCCCAAAAGCTGAGCTTTCCCCAGCATCCGTGCCTGGGATCGTCCTGCAGGGACTGTGCAGGGGAGGTCGGCTCAGGACAGACCAGACCAGTGGGAGCTTTGTGTCCCTCCCTTGCCAGCCTTGTTCTGCCTGCTCTCCCCCTCGCCAAGGGGCCTGACCCTGTGGTTTCCTCTTGCCAGGAGTGCCCTCCCGCGATGTCCTCCTGGTCTCAGCCATCATCACCGTCAGCCTTAGCGTCACCATCGTCCTGTGCGGGATCTGCCAGTGGTGCCAGCGCAAACTGGTAAGTGCAGTGACTCGGTGGTGGTGGGGCTCTGCTGCCCGAGGATTGTTTGGGTTAGGAACAGCTGGGGGGTGAGGCTGCCCCAGGCGGGGGGTGAGGCTGCCAGGTGGCAGGTAACAGCGGGGATTTAATTACACCGCTCGGGGCACGGCACGGGCAATCCGCGCTGCAGCAGCGTCATCCACGACTGTGGGGAACAAGAGCAGCATGAGGCGCAGGGCAGGGAAACCAGGGCAGCCAGGAGAGGAACAGCCACCCAGGGCCAGGGTTCGGCCAGAGAGGACCAGGGATCAGCAGAGCCGCTGGTTTTAAGCAGAGAGGGAGTTTGGGGGAGCGTCTCCTGAATTAGGAGTGTCACGCCCCAGAGCTGAGACTCCACAGTCCCCGGCGATTCCTCACTCACCTGTAATGGTAGGACCCCAACCCAGCCCCTCACCAAAGCACAAGGGTGGGACCACTCCGGAGACCCCCCCCCTCCACTCGTGCTGACCAAAGGGCAATGTGGCTCCCGCCCCCAGCCTCAGCTGCTGCAGCTTCCTTCACCTCTGAACCACAGCTTAGAATATAACACAGCCAGCAGGCCCCCTGTCGTCCGTCCGTCCGTCCGTCCCCAGAATGTGGGGCACCCCCAAACTCAGCGCAGTCACCCCCTGCTCCCTGCAGAACTTGGGGCATCCCCAAACTCAGAGCAGCCACCCCCTGCTCCCCGCAGAACATGGGGCACCCCCAAACTCAGAGCAGCCACCCCCTGCTCCCTGCAGAACATGGGGCACCCCCAAACTCAGAGCAGTCAGTAAGGGAGGGATCTCGCTGCTAGAAGCCCGGGTGCTGTGCGGTGCTGTCGCTGACGTGGTTGGCTGGCTCGACCAGGTACAATACCTGGCAGTTTCCTTTCTTTAGATTTCTCTCTCTCTGTCCTTCTTCCCACCCTGGATCAAGCCATGGGTCTAGCAAGATCCTTCTCCCAGCTGTACCTGAATTCTTCAGAGGAAGGCCAGTCCTTCCCAGACTGCATGGGGGAGTAGGGGCAGGAATGCTTTCCTGGCCCATGCAGTGGTGTGCTTGAGCTCTCAAACATGAGAATGTGATCCCCTGCTCCCCCCCCCCCCACACACACACACACAAGGCCAGCAGCTGGGAAATCTACACTCCCCCTGCCTGGAGAGGGTCGGAGCACTGAGCAGGGACCAGCCCTGGGCCCCTCTCAGGCCCCACTTTGCCCCGCTGGGTTTTCTTTTAAAGACAGGGAAAGCAATCGAGATCAAAGGAAAGGGCCGAGCCTGGAGGTCAGGCTTCTCTGAGCCCCACACCACACTATGGCCTGCACAAGGCCAGCATCCATGGGGAGTCCAGGCACACAGCTGACCAGGAGAAGACATTGGCCAGGCATTGGGGGGGAGAGATAGCTCAGTGGTTTGAGCATTGGCCTGCTAAACCCAGGGTTGTGAGTTCAATCCATTGGGGGCCATTTAGGGAACAGGGGTAAAAATCTGTTTTGAGATTGGTCCTGCTTTGAGCAGTGGGTTGGTCTAGATGACCTCCTGAGGTCCCTTCCAGCCCTGATATTCTATGATTCTATGAATGTAGTGGGCTAGGCTAGGGTGTTCAGTTTTGTGCAACTAGAAATTTGGCAACCCTACGAGAGGCCCATGTGGTTTCCCTACCTTCCTGGAGGGGTCAGAGTCTCCAGCTGCCCCCTACATTCCAGGCCTACTCTCCCCCAGGCTGGCTGTAGATCCTCAGGTGCCTCATCCATCTGAGCTGGGCCTGTACCTCTGCCCCTCTCCCCATGGAGGAGACAGGTACTCCTGGCTTTGCAGCCTCCTCACACCTCCGCCAGCACATGCCTTTCCCCACACAGTCCCTCACATATATACCCGGGGCAGAGGGTGTCATGCCCAGCCACCTCCTGAGTCCTGCAAAATCTGGCACGTGGCACCAGCAGCTGGCTGTTGGCTATGTGCTGCCTGCTGATGGAATCAGGGCTCTCACCGGCTCAGGGCTTGGATCTGAAGAATCTAAGGCTCTGCCCTCAGTTCACCCTAGCACTCACCTAATACCTCGCAGAGCCCCCTTCCCCTGTACCGTGTAGGAGGCGTGGTTGGGAGATGCTATTTGGATAATTCGTACTCATGGGACTTTCTTCAGTTCCATGTGACAGCTGCTGAGAGCCACTGTGCCCCTGATGGAGGATGGGCAGGGATCCTGGGGCAGAGTTAAGGTGATTGTCAGAAATTTAACCATGCAGTTCCTGAGTTTGGAGAGTTTTTAAAACACCTGTAACTTTCCCCTAATATTATTTTACAGGGCACTTTATTTTCAGACTTAATTCTGGTCTAACAAAGCTTAATCTCAGGGAATAAGATGTTTCATTTAGACACACACTGATGCTGCTCTTTATGCCTCTTGAAATTGGAAACTATCAAGGCTTGATTTTCCGCCTTCCCATTTCTAAGAATGCACTTGCCTGTCTGAGAAGTAGCAGCTCTTCCATTCACCTCTGATTGGGGTAGCAGTTGTTTCATTAATTTGGAATCTCAGCAAGATCCTTTACTTATTAATTCATTCAGATTGTTAATTAAATAGCAGAGTGACAAAATGTAACTTTCCTAACAGCAGCCCTCGCTTTCCCCAGCAGAAAGAAAGTTGCTTGTTATGAAAATCAACCGCAACCAAATAAATCTAATTGAGCTCATGGGGTGTCGGGGATCAGGAACAAACTGGGGTATGAGAGTGGGGGGTAAGATGCTCCCTCTTCTGTGTAAACAAAACTGCACATGATTTGAATAAGGGGGGCGGATACTGAGGGCCCAGCGTGAGGCGTAAGAGGAGGAATTGGGGTACAGGGCAGAGGAGTTTAATTAGGGGTGCACAATGAGATGTCTACGGAAACACATTGGGGTATGCAGTGAAAGGCATAAAGGAGGTAATTTGGGGTGCACAGTGGGAGGGGTAAGGGGAGCCACTTGGGGCGTTAGTAACAGGTAGAAGAGCAGTCAGTTGGGGTTCACAGGGGCGGGTTAGTAGAGGTGCCACCCCTGGATGCCCGGGGCCCCTGGAGTCCCGTCCCACAGTGACAGCAGTACAGCCGTGAGAGGCATTTGCTGAGTGAGGCTCTATGGTGGCGGCTGCAGCTTTTATTTTGCTCCTTCGAAGATGTGATAATTAAATGTTTGGGTGAAAATGTTTGTACAGCATAAAGGGAAGTTTTCGAAATAAATATATATATTGGTGATGCATGGTAATGAGCTGGCCCCGCTCCTGCTCCGCTCTGGCTCTGCATTGGCATGAGCAGCACAGGGGGAGGCAGGCTGCACAGCATTGCTGCGTTATCCCCTAATGACGCTAATGAATGGACCTGCGGCCCCCACCCCCGTGGTTCCCCACAATGCCCTGTGGGCCCTGCCTGGCCAAATTTCCCAGAGTGCCCTGCAGCCCCCACCCACCCCAATTCCCCACAGTGCCCTCCTGGCCAGGATTCAGTAGCACATTCTCTTTCGTTTCCCTCTGCCATGAAGCCTCTCTGTGCACGGCTGAGATTGGAAAGTGGGTCAAGTGCTCTGAAGGCGGCTATTTTTGGGGGGGGGTTCATTCTCCAAACAACAAACACCGCGCTAGAAATAATGTCACCTCCCCTTTCCGCCTGCCCGGGCCCGAGAGGGAGAGGCAGGGCACCAGGAGCAATTAAAAAGCCATAGCACCTTCTTTTTAAAACTGGCGTTAAAAGGAGACAGCATCTGTCTTTCCAGAGGAATGTTCCTAGGATCGTCTCCCTGCTGCACCTTCACACGCACAGGCAGCTCTCCTTCCCCAGCCCTCCAGCAGGTATCAGCGCGGCTCCACCCCAGCTTCTATCTGCCAACTCTCTGGCTCCGTCACCCCACCGCCCGGATCCAGGCTGTTTGGCTTCCCGTGATTTATGGCCGGGGGAAGCTGGCATGTGGAATGTCGAGGAGGGCCGAGGATGTTTACATTCACAAACAAGGGAGTTAAGCGGCGATACTGCCACATTAATAAGTAAAGCCCTGCGGCCGGGAGCCAAATTAATAAACCAGGCAGCCTGGGAGGAAGTGAGATGAATTGAAGAGCTCCCCGTTCAGTGGTAACTGGGCCTGGGGCCAGGTTCAGAAACACTTCAGCCAGCCGCACAAGAGAAACAAGGACTCGCCAGGAGGGGAAGGACAGCCCTGGCCGCTGCCTGGGGCCAGCTCTCCAGGCTGCCTGAGGGTAACCAGAAGGGATAGGTAGCTAGGTGGCTGGCTCGGTGGGGTCGGGGAGCCGTGGAGTGATCAATTGCCTGCGGTGAAGGGTGGCTTCCTCGTCCTGAAGACTCTGCCACTGTTCCCACCCCCAACACCCTCCCTCCCTCAGAAGCATCCTGTTCCCAGTACCCAGGCCAGTGCTCTGGAAGGTGATACAGTTCTGCCTGCATAAGCACTGCAGGGCCAAATCCGTGCCCAATCAGTGCCAAGCCAGAGTAGCTGGGCTGGGCACTGAGGACAGAGGGAGGAATCCTCTCCCAAGGTCACAGAGCCACAGCCCCCAACAGGTCCCCTTGGTAGGCCGAAGATCCATGCCAGGGTGAGGGGAGTCTACTGGCACTCCCCAGCCGCCCAAGTATCTACCTGTCTCTCCTGAACCATAGTTACCCCCCGTCTGCCAGCCAGCCGGTCTCCTCCCTCACCCAGACATCCAGACCACTATGCTGAGAGAGCATTGCCTGGCTGTCAGCAAACAGAGCAGTGCCTCCCCTCCATCCAATCCAAGGGAGATGCAGGAAGAGCTGGGCCAGCTCAGAAGTATCTCTGTGTTATAGCAGCAGCAGCACCTGACCACTGGCTCTCCTCACCCTGCTTCGCCTACTCCGACTCCTGTCTGGCTAAAGGGAAAGAGCCCTGGCAGGTCCACTAGCTTCTCCGGGGCTAATGAGAGTTAATGCAGACGCTGCTGCCATGTGCCACCTGTTGGGAGCCTCCCGTGGGGACCAGGAGCAGCAGCTGATCAGAAGGGAAGGTCACAGCCGCCGCAGTCCGTCAGTATGCACGCGCCAGGGAGCGCAGGCAGCACAGAATGCTAACGAGTGAGTCCGCTCTTCCAGCGGGCTAAATTTAGAAGCAAAAGCAAGAAGGTGAAACCCTCTCACCTCCTCCCCAAACGCAGCTGAAACATGCCCAGCCTGTCCGCAGCCAGCTGCCGGCTCACTCACTCCTGTAGTGCTGGCTTGTCAGGGAGGCTGGAACCAGAGACGCTGTGAGGGCCTCCCGGCCATTGGCTGTCTGGCTACTCTAATCGCAGTATCGAGGCCAGGGCATCGCCCTCCTGGTTCATGGGTTGGCCCATATTTTCATCCTGAGCTTGTCTCAGGGACACCAGCCCTCCCAGATGCAACAGCCCTGGGCAACACCCACCTCCCCGCCACGGAGCAGTGACCCGAGGAAACGTATTGAATGTGTTTCTGGCTTCATTTAATGCAATTGAATAAGGAGGATGAGGAGCAGCAGCATTACCTGGTGGCCCATGCACAAATGCTCCCCAGATCGCAATTTAGGAACCTCTGGTATGACTCTTGTTCCATTTCCTGCAGCGCCCCCAGCTGGGAGAGGCTAGCACGGCAATAGCTGGGAGCTCCCCCACAGCCAGCACTCCCTACAGCGCCCCCTGCTGGGAGAGGCTGGGCCTGAAGTACCCAGGAGCTCCCACCACGGCCAGCACTCCAGTGTTGCTGTGTCCTCCAGTGGCTTGTGCCGGGTCTCCCTTTGCTCGCTGTGGCTGCTCTGAGTCACGCTGGCCTGGCGATACTCTGCAGCAGCCAGGCTGAGCACACCTGGCAGACACCCCGGGGTAGGGTAGCTAGCATGTGGTTGCCCTTCTGATTCAGCATGCCTTCAGGCTCCTCCATGTCCCAGAGGTGAAATCACAGCCCCCGACCCCCTGCCCAAGGGCTGGACATGGAAAAGACTGGGCTGGGGGGCAGGATCTGAGGAAAGGGTTGGAATGAAGTGGAGGAAGGAGGCCCGGGGCGGGGGGTAGGGAGCCCTTCTCCTGTCCTCCTGGCCGAGTTTGGGAAATCAAGTTCCCATCTTGCCCTGTGACTTTGGCGGGGCAGGTGCCAGGGAGCAGTGGCGGAAATAGGCCATCACAGAGCGTCTCCATTGCACTCCTGGCAAAGAACCCTCCACCTCTCTTCCGCCTCCTGACTGATTAGGTTGCTGACTCCTCCTGTTGGGCTTGCGGCAGCTGGGCACAAGGGTTTGTGTGACCTGCCCGTCTGGTTGTCATCTGCCCCCGTCCAGTAGCCTGCCCACAGAGTCCCCTTTCAGTTCTCTGCCCCCCAGTCCTGCCAGTCCCCTGTGGAGAGAGATGCTGGATGTCGCAGCAGAGCGTGCCTTTTGGGAGAGCCTGAGGTATGAGCACCCTCTCCCCGCCAGTCAGTCCCCTGCCTGCAGCATGTGGGCGTGCACTCCGCTAATGGGAGCCATTGCACGAGGCTGCCCCGAGGGGAGGCGTGAGGGTGGTTGAGCCTGTGTTCCTGGGGACCCAGGCTCCTGCCCTCAGGGACGCTCACCCCGCTCCACAATGCCCAGCTGCCCTCAGACCTTGGCAGATGGAGCAGTCACCCCTTTGGCCAAGGGAGCCAGGGGTTGGCCAGCCAGGCACCACGTCTCCACAGCACAATGAGCCAGAGCCCAAGCAGGTGCATGGCAGTTGTTGGATCTGCACATGTTTGCACCAGCTGAGGGTGTGGCCCCGTCTCCCTGACACAGGGAGCAGGCTTGCCCAGCTAGAGTTTCCCAACAGAGCCAGCTACGTGGCTCACCAGCACTGACCGGTGAGCACCTGCCCAGCTCCTGCAAGGAAGAAGCTGCTGCTGCACAGACCAGCCTGTGCTGAAGCATTGGAGGAGTGAGCTGCTCCCCCCTCCCCCTTACCTCAGCACGTGGCTGGCCTGATGCTGCTGGCCTGGGAGAGGTAGAGGGGACCCTGCCTCGCTCGGGCTCGGAGAACAGAGAGAGTTTAGAGAATGCATGAGGAGGATGGAGAGGAGTGACACGGCTTCACCTCCAGCACAGGGATCCAGGTCCTTCACAGCCCGGCCCGTGGCCTGAAATGACTGAAGGGCTAAGAAGGAGGAGGAGGGCATGGAACTGGACAAAGGGGAGACATCTCATAGCCTGGCCCTGGGGCAATGGTTGGCTCAGCTCAGCAATGTACCTGGGGTTGGGGAGATAACAAGTAGGCTCTGGGATTTTTTTATTATCTCTGTGCTAGTAGCTCTTAGAGGCCCCCCACCAAGTTTGCTGGCCCATTGCCAGCCACTGCACAGACACAGAGTCAGAGTCAGCGCCTGGCCTGAAGAGCTTACAGCCTGAATCAACCCTGGGAGCGTCACAATCCCCTTTTACAGGTGGGGCACTGAGGCCCAGACCCTCAAAGCTATTTAGGCTTCTAACTCCCATGGGAGATGAAGTGACCTGCCCCACAGTCACACAGAGTAAAGAATTGAATCCAGATCCTCTACATCCCCATCTTGTGCCTTAAGCACAAGATCCAACCAGCTGGAGTCACAGCTCGTGAGCTGCAGCCTTCCCTGGGCCTAGCAGGGGGCGCTCTGACTGGGGGCACTGACAATGCAGTAGTGGGTGCAGGCCTGCAGTTCAGGTTCATCTTGTCCCCACGCTGGTCTGCACCAGCGCCCTGCTCATCAGTGTCTGTGGAGGGGGGTTTTTTGCCCTTGACCAGGCACTGTGGCCATGCGGTTATCCCACTCTGACTCAGTTTCCCTGTACCCTTGCCTCTGAGGTGCCGACCAGTGATTGTCCCCAGCTAAACAGTTTCCTCACCCAGTCCCCGCTGTCTTATCTAAAAGCAGATGCAATGGGCAAAGGGGGGAGCAGGACGAGGAAAGTGTGAAGGACAAAGTGGGTTAAGATAGATAGGTGGCTAGATGCATACTGAGGAAAGGGAAGCCAGCCCACAATGGCTGTCCCGCAGATAACAGAGCTCCTCTCAGCCCCCCCGTCAGCAGTGATGCCATGTGTCTCCCTCAGCTCAGGAAGTGTGCATGTCTGTCCTAGATTGGCATGTAGGCCAGATTCAGCTGGAAGCAGATCCAACTCCCATTGAATTCGGTGGAAGTTGCACTGTGAGTTGCATCTCCTTTGACCTTCCCCAAAGACCCATCCCTTTGTAACCAAGGCAACCAGTTATCCCTTGTACCATTCACCCCAAATCACTTGCATCTAACTCATGCTTCACTCCAGCTCTCAAGTATGAACAACAGCCAGACACCTCTTGAAGTGCCCACTTCTAATCCTGCTGGGATGGTCATTAGGCTCCTTGATGGCTCTGTTTCCCTTTGCACCATCCCAGGGGCACAGACCGGGATCTACCCCTATATTCTGCTACAGTCCTAAATGTGGTGTCAAGCTGGCACTGTACTTGGTATTCAGCATTGCACTGGAAAGAACTACTCCACTGGCTTGAGCTTGAAACCTCCTTGGATGGGAACATTTTGATGAATGGGGTTCACTGGAGGCCGTGCTGGCAGAGCCCCTACCTGCTTCACACCTGAGCAGTTCCACTAATGGAGCCTGCGGACACTGCAGCCTGCTCTTGGCAGAGTCTGCGCCGTTCTGGAACCTGCATCATTTAACGACAGAGCTTACGGGCACCTGGAACGCAAGAGGTTCACAGGACAGAGTTTCCACGTGCTGCAGGCCACTCCGGCCGTGTCTGTAACCTCCTCTAACCTAGACCTTTTGGACAATGGAGCTCAGAGATCTCATGAGCTGGACTAGGGGCGTTTGCAGCCTTGTTGAACTGCAGTGGCTGAGCTGAGGGAGTGTGGCTGGCTAGGGAGCAGCTTAAACCCAACTGGTTGGCTGATGAAGGTGACAAAGTCTCCGAGTTGTGCTGCTAGCAAAGCCAGGAGCTCATCTGCTGGACCTTACGCTTTTCCTGGGTCCTGGCAAAGTTCTCCAAAGTTCAGATGTTCGTGGTGACTGGCTCCGAAGTTAACCACCTGGCCTTCTAGGGCACGTTCAAGGACATGTGCTCTTGTGGAGGGTGCTTGGAGTTTCTAAGCCAAGCCATTTCTGTGGAGGTGCTTTCCCAAAAGCAAGTCAGGAGGAAAACATCTCCATTTGCACCCCTTGTGGCTATCTGAGTGACCTCCAGAAATCTCTCCTCTGCCAGGAGACCACACAGGAGAAAGTGGAAGCAGAATGGAGGTGTTTCTGAGGGGCACAGAGGGAGATCAGGGGCTGAGGCTTAGGATGGAAAAAGCAAACTACAACCTAGCCATGGAGTAGCTGCACTGCCTTGGCTCTATAAATGAGCCCCTTTCCCCTGTGGGCAGCATTTCTCATGGTGATTAACAGGCTGTTTGTGATCCTCCCCAGGCTTTTTCTTAATTTGTGGGCAGATTACCCCCAACTAACCGCAGTGAGCCATTCTTGTGTGTGGCTGCCTGGAGAGCTCACAGGGACAGTGCAGGTGGGGTGAAAGGCCTTGGGGGAGAGAGCGGTCAGTCTGAGTCCATATTTCACATAGCTAGCCTACCCCTCCCCGGCCACGGAATCCTTTCCCCTACCCTGATCAGACTGGTCATTCTCCAACTCTCTATTGTCCCCTCAATCCAGTCCTTTCCAGATCCAAATTGCTGACCCCCCTGCCCACAAACATACCAGCCTTATCCCACTGTCACTCCCGCTCTCAGTCCAGACCCAGATTCCCTCACATGCTCATCTGCTGCTGTGCTGCTCTCTGTCTTCCCGCCCTGATCCAGATCCAAATTCTCTTCTGCTGTTTGTCCCCACCTTGACCTAGATCCAAATTCTCTCCTGCCCCATCCTGCTCTATATGTGTGCCTGGAGCCAGCTCCCCTCCCCTCCCCCACTGCTGTCCTGTTTTCTCCCACCCCTACATCCAGAGCTCCTGTTGGATCCAGAGAACCCTGTACTTTTGCTGCTCTCTCTTGCTCCCCGCCCCCCAAGCATATTTCATGCAGCTGAGACTTTAAAATGCTCCTGGTGGCCTCTCACTTTTCGTAGGGGGGTTCCCTGCAGAGCTATGAGGGGGAGGGCCCTTTACCTGCACCTGTGTGGGACGGTGTTATCTGCTAATTGTTTGCTAATCAGCACTAATTGTGCTCTTGTCTGCCCTGGAATCGCGCAGCACGTTGAACCTGCCATCGGAAATCACTACCAAGTGGCCTTATTATCAAGCCCCAATTAGGAACAAATGCACATTTCATTATCTTGTGACATGGGTATTTTTTTTTTTTTTACTGTGAACTTAATTAATTAAAGTTCAATTAATCCTAAAATTGCTGTTCCTCCCCTGCTGCGGATGTGATGGGGCAGCAGGGAGGAAGGCTGGGTTTGGAGACTGGCTCTCTGTCTTGCGTTCGTTAAGCAGAAGCAGTAGGGGGGCACAGGTCATCCAAACTAACTCCTTGGAAGAGCTCCATTGTGATGGCCAAGCAAGGAGCATTCTGCGGCATGCCTTTCCATGATGCTCTCTGCCTGTTTCAGATGTCTAGGGAAACACACCGGAAACGTTGAGTGTTTGACCAGTTTCAGGATTTTTCCAAGCAAAACCAGATGGGCAGCTGAAGTCAGGGCCGCCCGGGGGGGGCAAGTGGGGCAATTTGCCCCAGGCCCCGGGCCCCACAGGGGCCCCCACGAGAATATAGTATTCTATAGTATTGCAACTTTTTTTATGGAAGGGGCCCCCAAAATTGCTTTGCCCCAGGCCCCCCTGAATCCTCTGGGCAGCCCTGGCTGAAGTGAATGACAAACTGGAAGCCACAAAGGAGCAAAACTAGGTCAGAACACACCTAACAATCTGGGACATGAGACTTAATCATGGCCTCATCCAACGAACATCCCCCAAAATCCATCTTCAGCTGCACATTCCCCTCACCCTGCAAACAGTGGGATGATAGAGATGGCACCAGGGAAAGCTCTGGCTGGCCTCCTGGGCAATCTGTTGGTTCAAGAATTAGTCACATTAAATAGACATTATTCAGGGTGGGGTGGGGGAGTTTGGGCACTTAAGTCACATGGTCTTGTTTCTTCTCCCTGATTAGATGGCTGTTTTAAAATAGGTCTCTGTCAGTGGGAGATAGGAGTGCTTTGTGTTTAGGGGACTTGACTAGGATGCTGGGGACCTGGATTCAATTCTTGGCTCTGCCACAGATTCCTTGTGGGACCTTGGGAAAGTCACTTGGCTACCATCACATTAGCCAGCAACGTGTTTATATCATAATCACAATCAGAGCCAGATGGATAGGGAGAAAACTGATTTGCAGCAAATGAAAACTGTGAGTTTGATTACCTCAGGTACCTGGGGCTCACAGTGGGCAGACTGGCCGCAAAAGAATTAACAAATCCCAGACGATTCACAGGTTTTAGCATGAGCAATCCTGTGTCCAAAAATGCAGTCTGACACTTCTTGGCTTCTACCCCCTGACATATCTCCCTTCTTTTCCCATAGGGTAAACGTTATAAAAATTCCCTGGAGACGGTGGGGACCCCGGATTCCAGCCGAGGGCGCAGTGAAAAGAAAACCATCAAGTAGGTGCCATGGGACAGCGCGAGAAGGGATGAAAGCCTCAGGTGTTGCCCTGGGGCGTGGTGTCTGCTCCAGGCAGCTTCCCAGTAGATGAGAACTCCTGAACCTCAAACACCCACACATCCCCACACACTGTGCCTTGTACACCCTGCCCCCACACAGCCATGACAATCCACCAACACCCGCACGTCCCTTCACACTTCATGCTGTACACCCTTCCCCCACATAGCCATGACAATCCACAAACACCCACACATCCCTACACACTGCTCCCCATTCACCCTGCCGCCACACAGCCTTAACCCCCCACCAACACCCGCACATCCCCACAGACTGTGCCCCATTCACCCTGCCTCCACACAGCCTTAACACCCCACCAACACCCGCACATCCCCACACACTGTGCCTCTGTACACACTGCCTCCACACAGCCATGACAATCCACCAACACCCGCACATCCCCACACACTGTGCCCCATATACCCTGCCCCCACAGAGCTTTAACACCCCACCAACACCCGCATATCCCCACAGTCTATGCTCCATACAACCTGCCCACACACAGTCATGACAGTTCAACACCTGCACATCCCCACACACTGGACTCCATTCAGCTTGCCTCACCCCCAGGTGTAACACCCCACCAACACCCGCACATCCCCACACTCTATGCCCCATACACCTTGCACCCACTCAGCCAAGACAATCCACCAACACCCAAACATCCCCACACACTGTGCCCCATACACCTCACCCCCCCACAGCCTCCACACCCCACCAACACCCGCACATCCCCACAGACTGTGCCCCATTCACCCTGCTCCCACACAGCCTTAACACACCACTAACATCCGCACATCCCCATACTCCTTCAATGTCCACAAACACATCCATAGACCCAGAAACTCTGAACATTCCCACACCGTGATGCCTTCAAACAGCCCCATGCCTCTGCACCTCAACACTCCCCAGAGCATTGCCCACACTCCTGTGCCCCCAGACTATCCCATCCCACTTCCCCCCACACTCCTGCACCCTCAAATACTCCCACGCTCAAAGACTCCACACACTTATGCACCCCAAAATATTTCTTTTAGCCCCACCCCCAAACACACCCCTGTGCTCCCAAACAAACCACCCCCAAACTCTCTCACCCATCACTCCCAGCACACACACCTCTCCAAAGGCACACAGCTGCCTGACCCCCAAACACCCCCCGTCTCCTCCCCCTAGCTCAGACACCTCCCTGACACACACAGCACCCCACACCGATCAGACACCAACCCCAGACTGCACCACTGCCTCGTATGCACCCAGTCACGACCCACAAACTGTTCTCCCTTGCCCCCAACACCCCCCCCCCCATCTAAACACTCCAGTGCTGCCCCTGTTCGCCAGCCCTGAGCAAGAACAGAGCTTTCCAAAGCCAGATCCAGGCTTCATGTCTCCCTGCCCCCCTCAGGCAGCAGGCAACCACCTCCTGGGAGGCCAGGGGACTGTCCCCAGGGCTGCGAGTGCTCAGAGCTGTCTCCTCAGGGTGGGCAAAGCCAGGGCCTCGGGTCCCTCATGCCAGGCTTGTAGCCATGGTGGCAGGGCTTGGTGAGGCTGTTAGGCCATCACGCTGCATCATGCCCGCAGGGGCTGCTGATCGCCAGCCAGGGTCTGCTATAAAAGACCAGGTCCTGCAGCAGCTAGTTCCCCTGGTTCTTCCTTCTTCCTGCATGGCCCATGCTCCCCAAAGGGCAGCCAGGGCACATGGAGGGGCAGGGATCCTAGCTGCTCTCCACATTGACAGCCATTGAGGTAACCAATTGAATCTGGGCTCCCATGCCCACCCTATCCCGGCCCCGCTGGACACTTCCTTCTGCAGAAGCCTGCTTGGCTTGAACCAACCACAATGAGATTTATTCTTCTCTATTCACATCTCAGCACCCAGAAGTCCCCCCTGCCCCACAGAGGGAGGGGGAGGTGCCTCATGGTCATTTCTGCCCCATAGAGGGAGGGGGAGGTGCCTCAGGGTCCCCTGTCACCTACAGGGGAGGGAAGACACCTCGGGGTCCCCTCTGCCCCATAGAGGGATGGGGAGATGCCTCAGGGTCCCCTCTGCCCCACAGAGGGAGGGGAGACATCTCAGGGTCCCCTCTGCCCCACAGAGGGAGGGGGAGGTGCCTCAGGGTCACCTCTGCCCCATAGTGGGAGGGGAGATGCCTCAGGGTCACCTCTGCCCTACAGGGGTAGGGGACACCTCAGGTTCTCTCTGTCTCACAACAAGCGGGGCCCTGCTATTCACTCGGCTGTCTCCAGGATGTCTCACCCCACTCTCATGCACTCCCATGGTGTGCTCTGGGGGAATATTGGCCAAAGCCAGGACTTTTCTCGGTGCTTCTCTTTGTTCAGAGGCCAAGGCAGCATTCAAAGACAGAGACGCCAATGGGGCAGTCCCCATACCCGCTCTGCAAAGGACGTGGGGCCGAGGGCTGTAATGTGTGACTGGGCTGTGCTGCAGGAGGGCTCCTAGGACATGTGCACTTGGGTGGAGAAATGGTGTGAAGGGCTAGTGATGGGCCTGGGGTGCTGTAACGTCATGCAATGGGGCAGTGCCCACTGGGGCAGTAAGATGGGCCCTCAGGGGAACTGGGCCCTGTGACTATGACTGGGTCCCAGGTGGCTCCTACCCACCCGCGCCAGGACAGCGATATCGTTCAGCACTCTGCCTGTTTCCGCCACACTGCCCTGGAAACCTGGCGTTCCCTTCTGCGTGGCCTGCGCGGCTGGGGGGAGGGCAGCTCGCCAGGGAGGGGGCAGTCCTGGGAGGAGGAACGGGTGGATGACTGACGCACTTCAACCTGGTGAGGGACATTGTCATGTCTATCGCTCCTCCAGGCTGAGCCTGTCGTCTTCCACTGCCTTCCTGAGGAGCGGCCGCTTCCAGTGGGCCTGTGGCTGCTTCCTCCTGCCACCAAGCCTATGTGGTGCCTTGCGGAGCTTACATCATGCCAAGCTCTCTCCTCACCCGCTGTGACAAGGGCTGCCCCTCCATGGGCCGGCCAGTAGTGCAGTTATTGTGGCACTCTGGCTGGTGGATCAAGTGTGTGCGCACAGGGTCCCTGGGTGCATGGGATCTTCCCTAGCGTAGGCCCAAGGGTGACAGCGTCTGTCCTCATGTGGGCCAGGGGACCTTGGGCAACATGCCCCTTCAGACAGTGCCCGCATGGCGGCCCCGTTGCGTGCTCCAGACCTGGTTGATGTTACTGACCACGCTGATGAGTGAAGTGATGAGAGGTGAGGTCCGTGGTGAGTCACAGAGGAGTGGTGTGCAGGCTGCCCCCTGAGGAGAGGAGTCACTCAGGGGACAAAGAGCTAGCCTGAGACACGCCATCCTACACCGCAGACACTCACCCCGTCCATTCCTCAGACACTCCACCCTCTCTCTCTGGGAGGGTCTGCCCACTCCCCAAGGGGTACACTGCCCACTCGAGACTCTTCGCGCTCTCTCCTCGGGACTCGAAAGCTGCCACTTCCCAGAAGCCTCGCAGGTCTCCCAGCACCAGTGACGAGAGACTCTCCAGACAGCTCAGCCTCCGATGCCCAACAAGCTGGCCCTGACTGAGGGAGAGAGCTGCAAATCAGAGAGCCTTTGTCTCTCCCTCTCTCCTCCACCCTCTCTTCTCTCTTTCTCTCCCCACCTCCCTCTTTTCCCCTTCCTGCCTCCCCTCCACTTTCTCTCTCCCTTTCCCCCTTCCCTCCACCGGGTTGTGAGCGAGCCTTGTGCTCGGAGGCGAAAGGCAGTGGCCCCCGGGGCACGCGCGGCCCCCTCTCCTCGGCCTTTCATCTCGCTCTGTGTGTTTGGAGAGGCCGTTTCATGCCAGAACCGCAGGAGGACTGGAGGAATTAATGAGGGGAGCCGGGGCTGAGTGCAGGCATGCAGCCTGCCGGGGACCTTTGAAGTCTCTGATGAATTTGCCGCAGTACCACTTGACTTCAAAGGTGCTGCTTGTCGGATCCCACGTACTCCAGGTCGAGCACCAGGAAGCCATTGGCGGCTCTCTGAAGTCAGGAGGCGATGGGTAGATACGGCTTGTCTCATGATCTGTCCATGGCATGAAGTGACCTATTTAGAGTCTGAGGAGATGTACAGCCAGGCAGATTCAGTGCACGCCCTGCTGAATCACGCTCCCTGGCTCCCGCTGCACCGCCAAGTGGGGACTGACCTTGTCCCGCAGGATGGGACAAGAGGGTTACCCTTGGTACAGGTTTTCTAGGAGAGGAGGGTCTCACATCTGGAGCAGAGTGTCATTAGTTCTGGATCCTGCAGGGAGGGATTACACATCTGGAGCAGGGTGTCAGTTGTGGATCCTGCAGGGAGAGGTCTCACATCTGGAGCAGGGTTCCATCTGTCCTGGATCCTTCAGGGAGGAGTTGCACAACTGGAGCAGGATGTCGGTAGCTCTGGATCCTGGCTGCACATTTGGAGCAGGTGTCAGTAGCTCTGGATTAGAGAGGGGCCCCACATCTGGAGCAGGGTGCTATTAGCTCTGGTTCTCCACCTCTGCTGTATTAAGATGAGTCCTGGTGATGGACAATGCCTATCTAGGTGGAAGACAGACAGGGAATAAGAACCCCCTGCTGGATTCATCTGCCATCCCTCTCAGGTTTTTAGTGGCTAGTTTCAAATACTAGTCCTGTGTGTCTCTTGAGTTGCTCCCTGGGTCCCTCTCCTCTCTCCAGCTGGGGTTTCTAGCAAATCTCGAAGTGATGGCTGAGCAAGTCTGACTATAGTCCTGGCCCAGTGTCCCTCAGAGGCCAATCTGGTGAGATCCTGATGGACCATCACCCTAGCTTGACTCCCAACTTTATCAAATGTTCTTAGAATCTTTCCATTCCCCAAATCCCACGTCTTCCCATGCCTTGGGAACTGGGTGTTGAGTCCTGCCAGCTCATTTCCCCCTTGTCTGAAGATGACATTCCCCACAGCATGCTGACCTCCAGTGTCTTGGAAGATGTCAGTCGTTCCCCAAGACTGTAGTGGATTCTGCCGCTGTCCCAATGCTGGAGGGGCTACGTTTTGCACTGCCCCATTGCCAGCTCTAGCAATAATATTGAGTCTCAAGCAACTGGGTGTTTTCCTGATGACCCCAGCTCTTGGGCTCATGAGTCTGTGAGAATCTCAGCTTCTGTGGTAACACCTACAGTGCATTCCCAGCCCAGTAATGGTTGCCAAGAAAGCTTGAGAGCATGACTCCCTAATACTCCCAAACCGCCTCATTTTTAGGCCAATCTCATGTTTTTGGGGGCGTACCTCCTGATTTCTGAATGCCTGGAGCCATCAGTTCTGCCATCATCCGGGGGGCAGGGTACTTGGGATGTGGCGAGAACTGCCTTGATGCTGTTCCCAGGAACAGAGCAGGGAGCCTGGCGAGACATTACCAGATTGCCATGTCTAGCGGACTCTCCTTTAACCTGCGCTCCATCTCTCTCTCTCTCCTACCAGCTTCTGGAGGCACCTGCTCCCGTCTTTCTGATGCTCTTCCTCCGTTTGTCCCCAGTCCATCCTCCCTCCGTGTGTGCGTGGGTGTGTATGTGTGTGGCAGGCCGATGCTGCTACAGCTGTGGCTTTTCTTTCGCAGGAGGAGACGGAGCTGCTCTCCTTTCTAACCTGGCTTCTTTCTGGTTTTGGGGGGGAGGGGGTTGATTTTTTTTCTCCTTCCTCCCCTCGCAGGAATTCAGATTCTCTCTCTTGTATTTCCCTTTTCTTTCTCCCCTCTTCTCCGGCCGATGTAGTGATCTAGACAGAGACTTTTGGAATAACAATGACAACACAGTGCAGCAGAAATGGAGCTCCTACCCTCCCAAGGAGTTTATACTAAACATTTCACCTTACGCCCCATACGGTGATCCACGACTTTCCCTCAAGTGAGTCTCTCGTTACCTGGTTTGATCATGTGTAGTGAGTATATGCGCAACCCACCACCCACCCACCCACCCTCTTCTCCCCTTCACCCTCCTCCTCTTCCTCTTTGCTCCACCTCTTCTCCCGACACACTCCACCCCCATGGGCAGACAGCCATGGAGACGAGCAACCCCTCCTGCCCTTCCCCCTCCTCCCTTATCTCAGTGGTTCCCAACCACTGGCACGGGCGCCAGTACTGGTACGCCAGGCCAGTTCCCTGGGCTCAGGCCCTCGCTCCCTTAGGCTCAAATCCAAGTCAGAGAGAGCGTTGCCAGGGACTTCAGTGGCCCTTCACAAGGTACCGCTGCATCGGGCTGCCCCCTTTCGAGGCTGGGCCCAAGCTCCAGGGTGGGATAGAGCACAGCCCACCGAATGGGAAGCAGTGATGGGCACTGGCTGGCACAGCCGTGGCCTCGGGACCCGATCCAAAGCTCACGCCAGCCAATGAGAAGCTTGCCATTGACTTGGCCGAGGTTCGGCTCAGGCCCTTCGCCTGCTAGACTGGAACAGCTGCCCCAATGGATTGGGAACCACTGCCCTAAGTGACTCACTGAGAGAAGCTAGCGCCCCCCTCCCGCTGCCCCAGGTCCCCTCTGCTCTCCCTCCCCCACCCCCGTGCCCCCCTTCTCTGCAGCACAGGATGGGGTTGCGCGTTTGGGTCCCCCCTCAGCGTGTACTCTGCATTTGCACTGTGTGGTGGTGACTCTGGTGCTGGTAAGCTCTCACTAACATGGCTTTTCTTTCCCTCTGCCTGTACTGGTGCCTCTCCTAACAGTTTTCTCCATTGTTTAACCCCTCGTTGTCTATGGGATAACGTAACTTTGCTGCCATCACACACTCACCACCGAGCCGGGGCCGCCTGTTGTTTTTTCTCTCCTCTCCCTGTTGCCGAAGGCTCCCCCCCAGCCCTTTCTTTTGCAGTGCTGATGTCTCTCTTTCTCTCTCTGTCTGTCTGTCTCTTGTCTGTCTGTCCCTCTCTTTCTCTCTCTCTCTCTTTCTCCCCCCACGTGTGGCCTCCTCCCCGCCACCCCCCCTCGCGCCCATCCTGGTGGATCTGGCCCACCCCAGTGGCTCTCTGCTGTCGGGCGCTAAGTTGGCCGCCTCTTCCGCTTCGGGGTTGGCGGGGGAGCGAGAAGGACGCCTGGGGGAGAAGCAGCAGCTCCGAGAGGACGGCATGAAGAGCAGCCTGTCTGCCCACAGCGAGCCCAGCAATGGGAAGGCGGGGAGAGGCCGATGGCACACGGTGCAGAGCCACCTAGCAGCAGGGAAGCTCAGCCTATCCAAGTGAGTGAGAGTGCTTCACAGGCCTGGCCCGGCCCCACGAGGCACTGCAGCATGGGGTCCAGCAGAGCACGGGGTTGGGTGACTATCCTGCTGTTTGAGTGGCTTATCTGCCCCACTGGGGTCAGGCAGGGGGTCCAGGAGAACGTGGGATCGTGTGAGGGGATTACCCCACCCCAGTGGGATCGGACAGGGCAGTCTGGAATGTCTGAGATGGCAGGAAACACGTCGCCACCTGATGGGAATTTAACCCCGTGTGTGATGAGAATCCCCTTGATCCTTGGCAAAGTATTGTCATTATCTCCATTGCGGTAGCATCTGGGGGCCCCCAGTCAGAACCCAGGGCCCCAGTGTGGAGTCCCTGTCATTGGAAAACAGGTTTGACATCCACCTGTCAGCACTCGTCTAGGTACACTTGGTCCTGCCTTAGGTAAGGGGGATGGACTGGATGACGTCCTGAGGTCCTTTCCAGCCCTCTATTTCTGTGATTGTGCTAGGCACTGTGCAAACAGGAAAAGACAGTCTCTGCCCCAAAGAGCTTACAATCAAAGTAGAAGGCTAGAGACCACAGGTGGGTCTAGACAGGAGAGTTTGAAGGAGGACACCGAGGTGTCTTTGTGGATGTCCATGGGGAGCTTCTGCCGTGCGTGAGGGAGAGAGCATGAAGGGGCCTGTCTGAACATTTAACAAGTGGATGATGGAGGCCCTGGCAAAGCAGAAGGGGAGCCGATGTCTTGGCGGCATTGAAAAGACGTTGGGTAGGATGGGGCTAGGCTGGAGAGGACCTTGAAAGTGAGAAGTCATTTGTGTTTGATGTGGTGGAGGAGGAGCCAGCAGAGTGGTGGAAGGAGAGGGGTGAGAATGTCAAAGCTACAAGCCTGGAAAATGAGCTTTGTGATGGTGTTTTGAACAGGAGATAAGTGGGGCAGGACTGCTTTTGTCAAGGCCAGAGAGGAGGAGGTTGGTCAAGACGGGGTGGGCGTGGATGAAACTATTAGAGGTATGGATGGAAAAGGAAGGCCGGATCTTAGAGGTGGTGTGCAGGAGAACGTGTAGACCCAGCCTGGATGTGAGGACCTACAGAAAGGGCCAAGGCAAAGATGACGCCTAGATTACAGACCTAGGCGACAGGAATGATGGTGGGGTTGTCCATGGCGACTGAGAGAGGAGTGTGAGGAGAGGCCTTAGTGAGTGGGGGGGGGTGGGTGAGAAGTAATTAATTTGATGTCCAAATACCAGGGGCCCGTCCCCATGTCACTATTGCTAGCTGGCTGGTTCCCCCAGCTGGCAGAGCTGCACCCTCCGCTGTGGGGCAGCACCCCCCGAGCAGCCCTGTGGATGTGCTTGAGTCAGTTAATCCTGGGGATACTGCCTGCTACATGGGCCTGGAAGGGAGATTGCCTGCCCAATGCTCAGTCTCCTGGGGATCAGTGCTAGAAGTGGGGGAGACTTAGAGGTACCAGGCAGGCTAGGGGTTATGCCTACCTTTCTGCAAGTATCTGGGGGCAGGGGGAGTGAGCAAGGTAGGAGGCTGCTCAGCTGGCTTTCTACCCCTTCCATGCTTAGTACTGAGCCGGAGGGGGGGTGGGGGGGGCGCTCTGGTAACTTACTAGTGAATTGCTCCAATGGGTGAACACTCCAATATGGAGTCATTGGTTTGTGTAGTGAAACAGCTGGTAGATTACCCCACTCTGGGGCCATCCCATTCCTACCCTAGGGGGCAGGACCATTCTTAGCCCCACCCCCATGGAGGGGGCTAACGGCAGTAGTGACTTCTTGGAGTCCATTCTGTGTCCAGATTTGGCCTAACTTTTGCAATAAAGTAAATTTTTGGGCCCCAACATTTTGCTCCCTTAGTCTGATGTCAGAGGGGAACTTGGAGAAAAGTTTGAGGTTTATCAGTTAGAAAAAAACAGAGTTTCTTTAGGAGACTCGTAACTCAGTTTGGCTTAAAGGTTTTGGACAAGATTCTGGGCTGCTGTAAATTGGCGTAGCTCTATTCATTTACATGCAGCTACAGTGATTTGCACCAGATTGAGGATCTGGCCCTAAATTTCTAATCTCTGTTGGTTAAACTGCCCGAGATCCAGGAAGGTACAGACTCCAATGGTGCAGTATTTAACTCAGATACTATGCTGTGCTGTAATTCACTGAATATCATGTATAATTCTGCACCCTAACTAGAAATACAGCAAAGTAGAAGAACATATATAGATGTATGGTGTGTTTTCACATATAATTGTGTTGAAATATATTCATTTAAAAAAAACTAAGGAAATTCCCAGACAAAATGCTTTGTTAAGATGCCAGTAAGGTTTTAATAACATATTCAAATTTGTCATTTAAAATTTTGTTAGAGTCTTATTGTTATAAAGAATAATTTGAAAGCCAGGAAATTGTAAGTTAAGATTCAATTTACAAAAAAAGAAAAGAAAGAAAGAAACTGTGGAAATTCAGAGTTAAGGTTCCATAAATAACCTTAACTCTGTCCCTGAACAACCTTCTGTATCCCTGAGACATTTTTCTAATGGCCCTTTCCATACATTTCCTATATGAGCTACATGCCCCTACTATAGAGACCCCTTTCTGTCTTGTGATATGCAAACTGCATTATCGCTGCATTGAAACAACATACCCAGCTACAATCCCTCCTCAAATCCACACTCCTGGACTATGTCAGGCAGAGCACCTGCCTCCTACCCATTTGATACAGAGTAAAGATCTCTCCTTCCCACCCACAAATGCCCACTGGAGCAAGACAGGACAACACTCACATCACACTTTCTATATATGGTCCCCAGACACATTACCTGTTCCAGAGAGGACTCGCTCAGGTGTTCGGATACCATGGGGGTGGGAGTAGTGATGGATGGATGGATAGATGGAAGGATGGATATATGCATCTAAGGTGGGATGGATGGATGAGTGTGCATAAGGATAGATAGATAGATAGATAGATAGATAGATAGATAGATAGATAGATAGATAGATAGCGGGGTGTAACTAGCTAGCTAGATAGATTTGACAAACTTTTGAAAATGACTTGAAGCACTTGGCACAGGCACCAGTCTATGACATGTGGTTAGTGCATTTAAGAGTGGGAAATGGGGCAGAGTTAGGGTGTGTGAGAAAATTTAGCTTTGAATTTCTAGACTGTAATGCCTTTGCATTGTCATGAATTTCCCCTTGGCTTTGTCTTTACTGCTTTTTTAAATACAATGGCCCCTGTTTTAAGAAGGTTTCTAGCAGAGGGAATTGATCTGCTTTACAGACCTGGTTGTATTTTAATGAAGTTCCTTTTGTTGGGGAGTAACACAGCCGCTCCTGTAGCTGACACCTATGATGGGGCTCTCCATTGCATTGTGTGTCTGGAGGAGGTTGACCTGCACTCGCTTGTGCCATAGGAATAGCAGTATCCCGGGGGCGGGAGTAAGTACTAGCAGATGCCAGAGTGCCAGGTGTGCTTGATGCCAGGTTCATACAGTCCCCTCTGCATCAGAAGCGGCTCCCATGCGTCAGTTAGAAATTTATATATTCCGCTGGCTCGGGGCCTAGAGCAGCCAATTTTAGTTTCCTGTGACTGAGAGGTTGTAAATTGGACTAATTTAGGATTTGATAGAAAACTGAAATGAGGTCGCCGAGTATGGAAGCGAAGGCAGCGGCTGGGAAAGGCCCATCTCTGCTTCATAGCAGGCAGCACAGGGGCCGCCCTTGGGGACTCGTCACCCAGATGGCATTGCTCCTTCCGAATCACGTTTGCCAAGGAACCCAAAAATATACGCCAAGCCAGAGGCAATGCCAGCTGGGTGACACACCTCTCCAGGGCACCTGGGTCTTTGAGGCGGACTCTCTGCTTATTCAGGACTTCACTTTTTCTCTTTCCCTTTACTCTTTCTTGATCTCTCTCTTTCTCTATCTTTCTTTTTTCTCTCCCTCTCTCCTTTCTGCTCTCTGCGTGATGCACGAAGGCGCAGCTTCACCATTGTGTTTCAGCCATAATTACAGCCCAAACCCACATGGAAAGTAGACAAGGTTTTCCTGCTGCTGCCACGGTGAAAGCGATTCCCCCAGGGCCCGGCTGGTATGTGCCATGGAGGTGGCATTTGCTGCCACCGTGGCTGGGCTGTTCTTCCTTTGTACCCTTGGGAACCATGCAGGGTCTTAGGTTTGAAATGACCATCAGGGTGGATGGTGAATACCCTGGCCTCAGCCCAGCCGGCTGCTACAGGGACGTCTCAGCCGAAGGCATGACCTCATGGCAGCAGCAGAGCTGGGGGACAAAGAGGTTAGTTGGGTCCTGGCCACATGCTCCTCTGTTCAACCACATGTTTAGCTACCTGCTTCATTGACTGTCCAGCTGAGTGTCTAACTGGGTGCTCTGTATGCGTGCACAGCCATGTGCTCTGCCTTGCGCCCAGCCATGTGCTCCAGGTGCATGCTCTCATGTGACAGCTGTGTGCTCAGCAACAGGCTTTGTCAAATATCCAGGAACTGTGTGCTCAGCTGTGGGCTCCATCATGTCTTCAGCCAGGTGCTCCATTGCATTCCCAGTTGGGGCGCTTGCCATGTGTTCCATCGTGTGCCCAGCTGTGTGCTACTTTGCATGCTCAGTTTTGTCTGGCTGTGCTCTACCATGTATCTGACTGTTTGTTTATGTGGGTGCTCTACCATGTATCGGTCTGTGTGTTTATCTGGGTGTTCTGTCATGTATCGGTCTGTGTGTTTATCTGGGTGTTCTGTCATGTATCTGGCTGTGTGTTTATCTGGGTGTTCTGTCATGTATCTGGCTGTGTGTGTGTTTATCTGGGTGTTCTGTCATGTATCTGGCTGTGTGTGTGTTTATCGGGGTGTTCTGTCAGGTATCTGGCTGTGTGTTTATCGGGGTGCTCTACCATGTGCCTGGCTGTGTGTTTATCTGGGTGTTCTGTCATGTATCTGGCTGTGTGTGTGTTTATCTGGGTGCTCTGCCATGTATCTGACTGTGTGTTTATCTGGGTGCTCTGCCATGTGCCTGGCTGCATGTTTAGCCATGTGATCACCCATGGGTCTGGCTGCATGGTTAGCTAGTTGTACCATTGCATTGTCTTGCCATGTGCTCTGTCCTGGGTCAGCCCATGCGCTCCGTATCTCATGCCCAGATGAGCCCCTGTCCCCACGTGGGCAGCTGGCTGTATTTTTCAGCTGTTCCACCAGGGTTCAAACATTGCAAAGGCCAGATCGTGACCTGGCCGTTGTCCCTTTGGAGTCAGTGATGCAGCCCTGATTTACCCCGGCTGAGCATCTGGCCCTTAAATGCAGAGCCATCCCGAAAGCTAAAAAACACAGATGCAAGAGACAAGCAGGCATCTTTCCCCTCTCTGCAGGGCAAAGGAAAGCTTGAGTCCAGGGGCTTTCACCTCATGGCTGGGCTTTGGGCTGCCTCCCAATTGGCACTGCACCATCACCAGCATGTTTGTGGTGGGGGCAGAGGAAGGGGCAGCCAGTCAGGAGAGAGAATACTGGGAAGTCATTGCCCCATGCATGCGCCAGGCCTGACGTTGCCACTGTGCCCCAGGGAATGTGCACAGTACACTTGAGGGGCTTCTGTGGTGCTTGACCTCGGAACCTGAGTGGCTGGGAATGCGCCTTTTTCACAACAGCTTGGCCTGAATTTTGCTGAGGAGCCCGGTCCCGGGACTTTGGAGAGCCCCCAACCTCACAGTCCCTTTCAGGGACTGAGTGGCTGCCCAGCTGCAGCCAATGGGGAGAGGGGCGTTTCCCACATGATGGGAAGCAGTGCAGACACTGGGGGGTTCGCCTTCATGCAGCAGCCTAATTAGCTCAGAAAGGAGGTCGGCCGGCGTGCTGAGAAGGCGCAGGCTTCCCGCGAGCCGAGTGGGAAAGGAACGGGGACAGCAGTATCCCCAACGTCGGCTCACGGACACACCAAGCCCTCAAGGATCGGACAGAGTCTGGGAGACATGGAGTGGGGCGGACGGGCAGGCGAGATGGCCACGGGGCAGAGAGCTTGCGCCTCTGGGAAGGAAGAGACAGGGCCAAGACCTAGAGGGGCGGCTTGCTGGTTCCGAAGGCCCCCGGCAGAGAGCGCGCCACGCTGGGGCATCTTCTCTCTAACTCTCTTCTTTTGCTTCCTCCAATTTTGCCCCTTCACCTTCTTCTCCTTTCTTTCCTCTCCTTTGCCCTCCCCCTCTCTAAGTTTCGAGGACTCCACCATGTCCACAGCCACTACCCTTGAGTATATCCCCACCTCAGCAGGAGACCCGAAATGCCAGCGTCCCCGCACGCTGATGCGCCAGCAGAGCCTCCAGCAGCCGCTTAGCCAGCACCAGAAAAGCAACCACAGCCAGCCCACCACCAGCCAGAGCCTGGGGCACCTACAGTCTCACACCAGCTCCTCTTCCAGCGGCGGCAACCCCCGGGGCCGGAGTGGCCAGTCACGGCAAGGGGTCTCGGCTGGCTCCAAGCACCGGACGGCTGGCGGCCGGAGCCGCTCCAACCCCGGGAGCTGGGACCACGTGGTGGGGCAGATTCGCAACCGAGGCTTGGACGTGAAGTCCTTCCTGTAAGTTCTCTTTATCTTCTCTCTCTCTCTCGTTTGTTTCACTTGCTCCTTCTTTGCTAGCCAGTGGCAGGCACCCAATGCCATGTCGGCCACTGAATTTTCCTCTCTCGTGGGCAGCGCCACCAGCTCTCTCACTGCTCTGATCCTTATTTGCACGTAGCAGAGGCAGCTGTTACCCTGCATAGATCTCTGTCCCCAATCCATGAGACACGGAGGAAGAGGGGGTCTCTCTCTCCTTCCTCTCCCTCCAAATGTGTCTGGGGAAAGGTTATCTCCCTCCCTCCCTCCCTCTCTGCTCCCATCAAATCCAGTCGCTTTGCCCCACATATCCAGTAAAATCTCAGACTAAAGCATCCTGTGAATTTGGCTGGAGAGGAACTTTTGGGGCCCAGCCCTCCTGCCTCAGGGAACCAGTAAGTCCCATCCACTTCCTTCTCCCAAAGCAGGAGAACAGGCCCATTGAGTCCGTCTTAGCAGAGCTGCTGAATCCTGGTTCCAAAACTCCACAAACTCTTGGGGAACTGCAGGTCTGGCTCCTCACTCCACAGCTGCTCACTGTCTATAGAATGGGCTGAACCAAAATCCTGGATCAGACCTGGGAGAAAGTGCCCGTGTGGTCCTGGCTCCATCCCTAGGTGTAGCTGCAGACAGTACATGGTCTTGCCTTTGGGAGAGGAGAGAGCCTGTCAGCTCAGGGACAGGAATTCTCTTCCCGCCATGGGGTGGACTCTCTTTGTACTGCTTGGAAACTGACATTCCCACTGCGAAGGAGGCGATTGTCTGCGCTTATCCTTGGGAGTGTTAGTCCGCAGATCCTTCACGGCCGTGATCCCTAAATGCAGCTGTATCAGAGCAGCTGGAGGCGTGTGATCTCTCATCAGTTGTAAATGCATCTCCTATCAGTGATGGCTTTTACATTCCCAACGCCATGGACTAAGCCGAGTCCCTTGCTGTCACTATATCTCTGCTTATGAAAATCTCACTTATCTTCTGAGCATGTGCCCCTCCCCTGCCAATACTCTCCCAAGGCGCCCTGCTCTTCCATTCACTCGTTAGCCAGCGGGACCCATATACAATGGGAACCACGTTGTAACTCCCATAGAGTGTATTACACATTGGGCCAGATCTTCGGCTGGCGTAAACTGATGTAATGCCATTGGAGTGAATGGGCCAGATCCCCAGTTGGTGTAAGTCAGCATTGCTCCCTTGACTCAGTGGTGGGTGGGAAGGATAGCTCAGAGGTTTGAGCATTGGCCTGCTAAACCCAGGGTTGTGAGTTCAATCCTTGAGGGGGCCACTTAGGGATCTGGGGCAAAATCAGTACTTGGTCCTGCTAGTGAAGGCAGGGGGCTGGACTCGATGACCTTTCAAGGTCCCTTCCAGTTCTAGGAGATAGGATATCTCCATTAATTTATTTTTTATTTTTAAGGATGGTCTGGTGGTTAGAACTCTGGACTGGGCTTCAAGAGACCTGGGCTGTTCACTTACTCTGCCCTGTGCCTCAGTTCCCCATCTGTGAAATGGGATAATGCTTCCTGACCTCAGAGCAGTGTTCTGAGACTAAAACCCATTAGTGAGTGGGCAGTGCTCAGATGCCAGGTAACTACTTAGATGGATAAGGAACCACATTGACTGACGCCAGTTGAGGCTCTGACTCATGGCAGGGAATCCATCTGCCTAATGGAGAGCACGGCGCGTCAGGTTTAATTCATAGGTAAAGCTCTTTCAGATCCTTGGATGGAAGATGCAAACTCACTACGCCAATGATGGTGATCAGCATCCTTGGGGTTAATTTGCTATTAATTCAGCCAATTCCGTGGCTGTTCACACCCTGCTCAGCACCAAGGCCCTTTTGCCTCCTGGCCTTGGCCTTAAAGATTTTCATAGCAGGCTCCATTTGCCTGCTTCCTGATTTATAGATGAATCTCATTAGCCCTCCAGAGGATTATAGACCTCTCTGTTTGCACAGCTTCATTTGCTTATTCCAGCCTTAATTGGTTGAAAAAAGTACCCACAGAAAGAGAACGAGCTGAGCAGCTCTATTGCTTTTGCCCTTCGAGGAGCACAGCCATTTAGTTCCATTACTTCCAAAAAACCATTAACTTTGTTTTTCATCTTGTTTACCATCAAACTCCCGCTCCTCTGCATTTTAATGCACATGCATTTATTAACCTCTGGAGGCCCACAGGAGGCTACACTAACGAGGCTGCGTCATCCGCGCAAAGCATCCTGGGATCTCAAGTGGGTGAAAACGCTCGCTCTTCTAGAGAGGGAGCCGAGCCTTTAAATAGCATGGCAGGCATGCCAGTGCCCCCCCCCCCCCCCGCATAACCAGTAGGCTGGAGCTGAGTGGGCTATTCTGTAGATATGCAGAGCACAGAAATATCTGCCTAGTATTTCTTTTCCATGCAAGCAGTTGCTGTGGTTGACATGGGGATGAGTTGCCCATGAGGGAAGCTGGTTGGTGTGATCAGGAATGGGAGAGGATGGAAGCTTGGTAAATCTCTAGGAAGATGTGATCCAGGTTCAGGAAGGGGCGATCTCCAACTGCTTCCCAATGGGACCCAGCACTTCTGGCCCTCGAAGGGCCCAGAATAACAGACTTTAAATCTGTGGCATGTTCAGGTACATAAGAGCTAGTTTGGGTTCTTTTGTGGCTCTCTCTGAGCCCTGAACAGTCAGGCTCATGACAGCTAAAGCACTCACCTTTGCAGGCGAAGGAATACAAAATATAGTCCCAATAAAACAATTTTAAAAATCTCTAAAGCTTTCCTAAAATGTTCAGTATCTGTAGGAGACACAAAGGCTCAGCTGGAACTTGGTTGGGACGATGTGCCTGTCTCACCATGTGCAATGCAGCCATCCCAGACTCACTGATAAAATCTACATTCCACACCGGGCTAGCCTGCATTCCCTGTCTCTAGATGCAGAGATGAGTGCATGTCCTACTTGGTATCTGGTCAAGGTCTTTCTCTTTCTCTCTCACTCCATTTTGGTCTGGGGGATCCTCACTCTCTCTCAGGAGGGCTGGAACAATTTGTATAGCGGGGTTGCTGAGAGCCATTGAACCAAACTCTAAACCAGGGGTCTCAAACTCAAATGACCGCGAGGGCCACATGAGGGACTAGTGCATTGGCCTGAGGGCCGCATCACTGACACCCCCCCTCGCTGCCCCTGGCCCTGCCCCGACTCCACCCCTTCCATGAGGCCCTGCCCCTGCCCCATCTCTTCTCCACCTTCTCCTCCAAGTGGTTTTAATAATATATATACACTCAGTAAAGCCCCCCCACTGCACTGGGCTGCACCACCACTCCACCCCAGCTCTGCCTCTTCTAGGGGTGGCAGGTTTGTAGAAATTTTGGTGGTGCCCAAAACCTGCCCCCCCCAAACTCCACCCCCACCTGCCTAAGGCTCTGGGAGGGAGTTTGGATGGGGGAGGGGGTCTGGGGTGCAGACTCTGGGATGGAGTTTGGGTGCTGGGTGCAGGCTCCGGGCTGGGGCAGGGAGTGGGGGTGCAGGCTCTGGGATGGAGTTTTGGGATAGGAGGGGTGCAGGGATGAGGGCTGTGGGGCTGGGGATGAGGGGTTTGGGGCATTGGAGAGGCTTGGGGCTTTGGAGAGGCTCAGGACTAGGGCAGGGGAAGGGCAGCCTGTCCTGACCCTAGTGTAGGGGGGCACTAGGACCCTGCGGCAGCAAGTGATGCCAGAAGCCGGCAGAGCAGAGCGTGAGCTGCAGGCTCCGGGGCAGTGAAGGGGCCGCAAGTGAGGCCGGGGGACACCTGGGGGAGGTGCGTGGGGGCTGCAGGCGGGGCCGGGGGAGAGACCCGGCCCCAAACATTGGGGAGCAGCGCACGGGGAGCTTAGCTGACACATAAAATAACTTGGGGGGGGGGCGAGGGTGAGGGGAGTTGGCGGCGACAGGAAGTAACTGGGGGGGGGGCGCAGGGAGCTTGGTGGGCAGCAGGGAATAGCTCCGCGGGCCGCATGCAGCCCGCGTGTTTGAGACCCCTGCTCTAAACCCTGTATATGATGGAAATCATGTCAAGCCAGAGGGTGCGGCAGCACCCTTAGTTCCAGCACCTATGCATTCTCTCTCCCCTTCTTTCCTCTCTCATGTAGGTCTGGAGCCAATTTCTGTCTCTCTCTCTCTCTCTCGTCCTTTCTCCTGTCAATTGCAGTGCATTTCTGAGATACAAATCATGCAGTAGAAGCAGGGGCGGCTCCAGGCACCAGCGCACCAAGCGTGTGCCTGGGGCGGCAAGCTGCGGGGGGCGGCCTGCCGGTCGCCGGCAGTCAGGCTGCTTTCAGCGGTGTGCCTGCGGGAGGTCCGCCGATCCCACGGTTTCGGCGGCAATTCGGCGGTGGGTACGCCGAAGGCGTGGGACCAGCAGATCTCCCGCAGGCATGCCGCCTGACTGCCATGCTTGGGGCGGCAAAATACATAGAGCCACTTCTGAGTGGAGAAGCCCATCCAGACCATCCCTAGCTCTGTCTGAGCTCTGTCTCATCCCCTCCAACCATTTGTAGCCCCTCCCACTTGGTCTGGCCCCATGTGACCTCTCCTTCCCCCTCCCACTGTCTGGCCTTTGTCTCACCCTGCGTGACCTTTCTCAGTTCTCTCCCCCATCTGAGCTGCCTCCCATTCACCTAAGGAAACCTTTCTAGTTCTGTTAAGAAACAAAACACAGCAGTGACACTCAGGGAGTGAGACAACAGGACCAGGGCTCAGGGGTATTTTTTGCCACTGTTTTCTGCACTCAGTGTTTCCTAATCCCCCCATAACAGACAAGCATCTTTGCAGGGCCCTGCTCCACAGCTGCTGCCATGCTGTTGGCTGGTCCTGACTTCCAAGAAGCACTTTACCTAGGAGTGGAGTCAGATGGCACTAGGCCTCTGCCAATGCAAACCCACCCATGCTTCTGATGGCAGCAGCTCCAACAGGATCAGACCCTATTCACTCTGTCTAGTCCTCATTGCTTTGGCTGGTGCAGGCTCCCTGGCTAGTCACAGCAGCTCAGCGTGCCATCCTTTGCATAGCTGGATAGACTTTAAGCCCATTCTAATAATCTAATCTGATCTCCTGCATAGCACAGGGCAGAGAACCTCACCCAGTGATTCCAGCATCCCAGCCCATAACCTGTGGTAGAGCTAGAGCACAATCCAGCAATGTGGGGCTCAGTCCTGCCAGGTGCTGAACACCCTCAGTGCCTAATGAGGGGGGAATTGAGGCCACCTAGTGCATCCCCTCAGCCCCTTGCAGGACTGGGACCACAGGGTAACAGCAGTGATCCCTGGGCCATGGTCCCTCCCTCATTTGGAAGTTCAACTTCCCCCAGAGTTTCAAAATGTTCCCTTTAAAGAGTCCTGCCTGGGCTGGATCCCAGCAGATAGTGTCAGACTGAACCTAGGGGACAGAGGGCAGTTGGAGAGGGAAATGTTCTAAATGGGCTTCTTTCAGTCCAAACTAGTTGACACTGCCCTGGGGACCAAATGGACATTGTCCCAGCCTTGGGGAGGTTCCTGCATAGACCCTCTCTTCTACCTATTGCAGCAAGGAAGGGTGTGCTCCCAGGACATTAATAATAATAACTCCATACACTTAGCATCTTCCAACCCACGTTCTCAAAGTGCTCTACAGATACCAAACCTCCACTGATCAGATGGGAGACCCTTGGCATCAGTCAGTGAGCGAGCACCGTCTAGGGGTTCAAAGGAGTTGGGCGGACTGGGTTCTAACCCCAGCTCTGCTACTGACTCACACTGAGTATGGAACAAGGGTGGCAGTTCCCGCTTGAGGAGATGTCCTCAAGATGTCCTTGAGGAGATGAGGACATGTCCTTGCTAGTTCTGATCGAGCTAGTGCACTAAAAATGGAAGTGTAGTGTTGGGAGGAGCTAGCTGCCCCAAGTACGAGCCCATACGAGATGCTAGGCACACACTTGGGTGGCTAGTCTCTCCCACCGCAGCTACACTCTATTTTTAGCACGCTAAGGCTAGTGCGGGTAGGTCTCCGCAAGCCGGCATTTACACCTACAGCTCCAGTGTAGACATACCCAGTATGACCTTGAGCACATGGCTGCACTGTTCCATGCCTCAACGTCCCGCTCTGTGAAGCAGGATGAAAACGCCTTTCTGTCCCACTTTGCTGCTGGGAAGATTAAGGGCCGGGGTTGTCAAAGGCAACGAAGGGAATTAAGCGATCAGCTTTCGGATCTTTAGGTTTTCTGAAAAGCCCAGCCTTATTCAAGCAGGCCAATGTCATCAAAAGTGGTTGCCTAAAACTAGGCGCCGAAGCAGCCTGATTCTCAGAGGTGCCGGCTCCTCTTGAAAACCGGTGGGATTTACAGGTGGTCGGCACGTCTGAAAATCAGGCCGCTTAGTGAGGGGCCTAAAGGTGGATTCAGGTGTGTAGGGCGCCTAGTTTGGGTCATTGTACCTGAATGAGATCGTCCTCCCAGCCGCAGTGTGAGACAGAAATGTATGATGAGCCCCCTTTTGAGTAGGAAACTGAGGTGCCCAGAAGCTGAGGCCCAGATCCTCAAAGGTGTTTAGGTGCCTAACTCTCATGGGTTGCAGTGGGAGTTAGGCACCTAAATACCTATGGGGATCTAGGCCTTAGCCACTTGCCCAAGGCCAACCTGGGACTTCAGATGGCCTGACTCCTACTCCGTGCCTTAATCGCAGCACAATGCTCCCTCGCTAACGAATAGAGAACCATCTCTCATGATCTGTAACACAGATGCATTTAGAATTGCAAGGAGCAAGAGGAGGCTGTTTCTACCCTGGCTCCTTCCCGAGTGTCGTGCTGTTTGTCCTGACCTCTCCTGCTCCCATGCCCGGCCTTTCCTGCCTCGCACAATGATCATCTGATCTCAGACACAAGCCACGCAGCAGCTTCAAATCCAATTACACAGCGCCCCTGCCCAGAGCGCCCCGGTACCTTTTTAAGCCAGCCAAGAGCGGTGAGTTCAGAGATGCGAAAGCATCTGCAAGACGCTCTCGTCAGCCGTAATAAGTAGTGGCACGTACGTGTCGGAGCGGCTGCATCACACTTCAGCAGCAAAGGCACTGCTCTTGACCCGGGGTCATGACGCTATTTGTTGTCTCCACAACACATAAGAGCCTGGGGCCCGCAGAACCGCTGCCCAGCGACAAAGGTCAGAAAGTCTTGCTCACTCGGAATTGAAAAGCCCTGGTGCTCCCAGCAGGGGTGAGGTTTAAATTGGAGCTGACACTCATTCCGAAGGTTCATGCTTCTGAGCGACCAGCAGTACTCTGCGGAGAACCTTTCTATTTACTTAGCCCGGACGGCTTGAGCTGGGGAAACAACAGATCAATCCAGCCCTGGGAAATGCCTTTGACCACAGCAGAGCTAAAGCAGGGATGGCTTAGGCCTAATTTGTTAAGCTAGGCCCTTTCCCCTCACAGAAAACCTGCCCTTTAACACCAGCTCCCCAGAGGTTCCCCCGTTTGGTACGAACTCTCCTTCAATTCTAGCTCCTACTACTCACTGCCTCCCATGGCAATCTGCATATGACTAAGACCCTCCAGTATCCCCACCCTCTGACCCAACCTACCCATGCTACCAGGCCAATTTCTGTCCCAAGCATCCAGATCAGCTTGCATCATAGGTAGTCTCCATACCCACCCTGATTCGACAGCAGCCTCCTATAATCATTCTCAAGTACCAGCTCCCCAATAGCCGCCTTATTCCAACTCCATCCATCTCCAGCACCAGCTCGCCCAGTAAAGCCAGGCTGCCTTCAGTAATCAACATTTCTGTGACCTCCTCTGCTAGAACCAACATCCCTGTACCCAACCACCCTACCACTGTCCCCAATGGCAGCTCCCCAATGCAGAGCTGTCATCAGGACCCATTCCTCACTACCATCTCTCCAATACACACCTGCCTCAAATAGATTAGATTAGATTACAGTTAGATGAGGATAATTTCAAATACAGACAAGGAGAATTTTCCCAAACTTTTCATTAAATAAATCTTCTCCTTTGGGCTGAGAAGTGAGAGAGAGAAATATCATCCCAGGATGGGGTAATTTTACGGAAAGCTATCACCTGAAATGAATGTGCTTCGGAAACCATATGACCATAGGCTTTACCATCCTGGATCAGAGCATTGGGCTGTCTAGCGTGGTATCCTCCCTCTGCTGCGGCCAATACGTGATGCTTTGGAAGAAGGTCCAAATCCAGGTGAAACTCCTCCTGAAGTCACTGGGAGATTTTCTGGAGTCGGCCAGGATGCATTTTGGCAAGTTGTGCAGTGGTTGCCAGTGCAACAGTAAAATACCAACTCGCCTTTATCCACAGACCAGCTGAGCTTTGGTCGTCAACAAGCCCCAGCTATCAAACCACCAAGGATCACTCTCCGCCGCACACTGTTACTCCTCTCTTTCAGAACCAGGGCACCTCCCATAGCCATAGCAATCCTAGTTTAATGCCCATCCTTCCCATGTTACCCAGTCTCTCTTGCCTTCCACACCAACCTTCAGCCCCTGTTCACCTGCCTTCACTTCCATCTTGTCTTCTCTGCTAACCTTCATCCCCTGCATAGTCACAACTCCCGGAGGAGAGGCCATCACCAATGGGAGGGGAACTGCCCCCGAGGGATGCCTCTCTGTTAAGATGCAATCCACACTAGAGAGAGGTCTGAGACGCCCTGCATTAGTCTGACAATCTTTTCTGGAGCTGATTCTCAAGTGTCCACTGGTGATGGATTCCCCACGAATAACGCAAGCGCCTCTTTCCTACTGAAAAGTGGCACCATGGCTGGTTGACTTTAGCCCTGGTCTCCATGGCCAGAAAGAAGTGCCAAGTGCATTTGCCACCTTATGGAGATTCTCTGTCCAACAATCTACTCTGTACTCCATGTTTCAGAGTAGCAGCCATGTTAGTCTGTATCTGCAAAAAGAACAGGAGTACTTGTGGCACCTTAGAGACTAACAAATTTATTAGAGCATAAGCTTTCGTGGGCTACAGCCCACTTCTTCGGATGCATATAGAATGGAACATATATTGAGGAGATATATATACACACATACAGAGAGCATGAACAGGTAGGAGTTGTCTTACCAACTCTGAGAGGCCAATTAAGTAAGAGAAAAAAAAAACTTTTGAAGTGATAATCAAGATAGCCCAGTACAGACAGTTTGATAAGAAGTGTGAGAATACTTACAAGGGAAGATAGATTCAATGTTTGTAATGGCTCAGCCATTCCCAGTCCTTATTCAATCCTAAATTGATTGTATCTAGTTTGCATATCAATTCCAGTTCAGCAGTCTCTCGTTTGAGTCTGTTTTTGAAGTTTTTCTGTTGTAAAATAGCCACCCGCAGGTCTGTACTCCATGTTATCTACAACTGGGGAGCCTCTGGCTCTGTATTGTGGGTATCTATCCCAACCTTGAGTAGCCGCACACTCTGTCTCTAAGGTGCTGTTTTCCTCTTGGTTTTGTTTCTCATGCTTTGTTCTTCTCTCTCTCTCTCTCTCTTTCCTTTCTGCTTCCTGCTCTCGTCCTCTCCGCGGCCGGCTCTCGCCTGGGCAGGGAAGGCCGGATGGTGGTGTTATCCCTGGTTCTGGGACTCTCGGAACAGGACGACTTTGCCAATATACCCGATCTGCAAACCGCTGGGAACCAGCAGGCGCAGAACTCTCAGGGGGACAAGAGGTATGAGTAAGGGAGAGGGCGCTTCAGCAGCAGGAGGAGAAGAGAGGGCCCCGCTGAGGGTCGGAGGAGGCTGGTGGCAGCTCCCACTGCCAGTGAGAGTGGAAGGTTGGCGCAGCAGGAGGGGGGGAACGCCAAGCAGCTCGGGTGCTGGGCACAGTGCTGTTTCAAAGCCGTGTGGCAGGCTCCCTCCTCTTTCCCAAGTACCTAATCCTGGTGTTTGCGTCCCTGTTGGGAGAGCGCTGGGGCTTGGGAATCACGCCTTCCTCAGGCAGAAATGAATTGTCCTCATCCTCCTTCCTCCCTTCCCTTCTGCCACCTCCCCTGCTCCATTCACCTCCATGTCTCATCCCCTCCCCTCTCTTCTGATGGGTGTCAGGGAGCAGGGTGGTGGCCACACCGATTCCCGCCTTTGAGCATCCTCACCCTGCTTAGCTAAGGATGATGGGAAGCGAAGACATGAAGGGAGAGGAGTTGAAAAGATCCAGGGGACAGAGGGGAACAAGACCAATAGAATGGAGAGGGACGAGAGGAGGACCTCAGGGCAATTTGTGGTCCACTGGGCTCAGTAGTCAAGGCCATGGCAAGTCCCCCAGTTTCAATTCCTTGGTGCATTATCAGGCAGTATTGGTTGTGGTCACTCAGAGGTGCTGTGTGCTTCAGCAGAGAGCTGGAGAATGACCTGCCAGGAAGTTCCTGGCTTCATTCAATCCCCTGTACACCACATCCCGGAGAACCAAGACCTCCGTGATTGAAATCCCAGCCCCATAAGTTAAGGGGAACTTTGCCATTGACTTCAGTGGGACCAACATTCCACCCCATGCATTTAACTTAACTCCACAGTGTTGGCTGGCCTGGGGCAGGGGGAGACAGTGAACTGCAGGGAGGGGAGGGAAGAGTCAGTGGAGAGGGAATCTACTGCTCTCATGCTATTCTCCGGAGAGACCCGACACAGTCACTGATATTTGCACATTAGACCCAGGGAGGTGACAGCCACCCCATTGTTTGTTTCCAAATACACCACCTATGGTGGCACATGCCCCTGGGCCACCGTGCTGGCTGCTGAGCTGCGATATGAGAAGTACCTTTGTTTCCCAGGATCCCTGGGTTTCTTTCTGGCTACAGGGATGGCAGCATATTTCCTAGCAGCTCTGGGGCTAAGGTTTCCCTTCCTCTTGCTGCCAGCCACATGGACCGCTGGCAGGCAGCTGCTTTCACCGCTCCTGACTGCCACTCCCTGGCTTCTGGCAGCCTCTCCTCTCCTGGGCCCCTCAGCTGGCTCCGGGGCAGTATAGACACCCAAGAGAGGAGGGGGCCAGGGCTGCAATGGGACAAAATGGAGGGCAGATTGGGGGGAGCCTGGGAGACTCCAGGCTCCCACTTCCCCATCACCCCTTTCCTCAGGCTGCTCCAAGCCCTCTCCAATCCCCAGTAACGCTCCAGGCTCTCCCTACAACCTCTCTCACTCCAGCCTCCTCCAGGTGATCCCTGACTCCCTCCTGGTTCTCCCTCCCCCCCCCCAGAAGGCCCAGCTTCTGAGGTGGTGGGGCACTGCCCCATCTCCCCTCACATCAGTGCAAGGAACATCGCATGTGGGCAGATGTGCGGGCAGATGTGCAAGCACCTTGGCAGCCATGAGTCAATGGTGGGGTGACTGGGTGTTTCAGGGCAGTGAGCTCCAGGGGGCTGAGTCTCTTTTCACTCTTAACCAATGCAGCCCCCAGACTGTTCCGGAGTCACTCCAGATTCACCCCAGGGAAGGATGGGAAGCAGGCCTTAGGTCTGTGTGGGGAGCTTTCATACCATAGCTATGTTTACACTGTCATCAGGGACTGATTACCGCTTGTGTAGACATAATCGCGCTAACTCTGATCTAGCTAGCTCGGTACGCATGGCAGTGAAGCCGCAGCAGCATGGACTGCAGCACTGGCTAGCCGCCTGAGTATGTACCCACACTGGCTGGCCTTCAGGTGGCCAGCCCATGCTGCTGTGGCTTCACTGCTATTGGTAGCCCAGCTGGCTAGATCACAGCTAGCTCTGCTGTGTCTACGCGTGCTGCAGTGTAGATATACCCTGTGAGTTTTACGGATCGTGCCTGCACTGCAGGGGCATCCGCACAGCCCTGCCTAAACTCCTTGAGTCCTGCCCTGGGAGGCACGGGGCTCAGCAGTGAGTCTGGGGGTGGAGTCATGCTTTGGGCTGTTCCAAAGTCCTGGTCAGGAAACTGGGGGGAGACACCCCCCCAGAACATTATACCCTGATCTTTCCATTGCCTAAGCCATGTGGCCAGCAAATCTGCCAGCATCCTTTTGCCTTTCTGCTGCTCCCCAGCAGGGACTGCTTCCCCTGCTAGCTTCCTGCTGTCCTCGCAGGGGGAGGGGAGTGATGTGACAGCCACGACCCCCCCCCCTTGTGGTTTTGTGGCAACTCATTCCCCTGCTGGGATCAGGAGGGGGGGGCTGGCTGACTGGAGGCAGAGGCCTCGAGCAGCTCCAAGTGCGTGTTAAATTCCATCTCTAGCTGCGAGGAGGTGTGAAGAAGGAAGGAGCCGGTTCCACATGATCAGTGTGTTAATTAGCTGGCACCGTTCTCACCCGCACACTATTTATACCTCGCTGTGGTTATATTTCACTACATATTTTAGCACTTCCAATTTGATCATCTAATTGCACAGTCTGTCCCTATCTGACGCTGTTAGCGGGGGTGGGCTGAGCATGTCCTGCCGAGATCGCCGCAGCCCAGAGAGAGCATCCCCTGCTGGCACATGTCCGTTCTGTGCACACTGACCTAGGAGCTGATCTCCTACTGGGCGCTCAGCATGGTCCAATCTGGAGAGCGCCCCCTGCTGATACCACTCTGTACCTTCCACCTTGGTCCTAGGAGAATAGCCTGCCCTCCCCCCACCCCCTCCGCACCCTCCTTCTGACCTGGTGAGAGCACCCCCTGTAGTGCTAGGGAGGCAAGTCCCTTCTCCACAACCTGAGGACTCGTGAATCTGTTTATGGATTAATTTAAGGAAAAGGTGCCCACACATACCTCGTCTTCCCCAGCAGACAGAGATGGGTCAGTGGGGAGGCATACGTGGGAAAACTGCAGTGAACAAACATGGGGACAGTTCCCCTCATCCCAGGAAGGAGTGTGTGTGTGTGTGTGTGTGTGTGTTTGTGTGTGTGTAACCCCAGGAACAGTCCTCCTCTTGCCCCAGAAGGATCCTCTGGTGGATGTGTGTGGATGTGTGTTTAAACGCCACAGAAAATTCCCCTCTTACCCTGACCAGGCCTGTGGTTGTATTTAGGTTCTCTTCAGCACTGTAGCAGACCCTGCTCCTGGCCTTAAACTATTGCCTTTAATGGAAGACTTTTGCTGGACTTGACTTCCACTTGGTGCACAACAGCTTGGTCCTTGGGATGGTGCTTTCAGTCATCCAGCCTGAGACAAGAGGGGTGGAGAAAGGCAACTCCAGCAGAGGCCCTCTGCCCATTATTCAAAGCAAGGATTTGCCCTGACCCTAAGCAGCCTACCCTGGAAGCTCAACATCTCATCACAGATGACGAGGTCCATTCAGTGCCCGACTCTATTGCCCAGATCGTCCTCAGTGGCCAGTTCTCAGTGCTGTTAAGCAGCAAGGGCCAGTGAATTTGGGGTGCCCATGCCTAGAAAAGGGGGCTCACTTCTGAGACACACACACACACACCTCGACCACATCCTGCTGGCCCTGGGCCTTTGCTGCAGGCTCCTCTAGCCACAGGCAGTTGCCCTGGCTTTGCAGTGGGAGTTAGCAAGCAGGGGGCATGCTCCTGGAATTGTGTGCGAGGGGGAAAGGCTGCACTGTCAGGTCCAGATGGAATAGGGCACTGTCCCTGTTAGGAAGAATCAGCCTGGTCCTTACAGAGACCCTGTCATTCATGAAAACAAAGAGCTGCAAGAGGGGACTTTGGGGAGAGGTAGGTGGGCCCTGTCTAGCCATCCTGGAACTCTGACCAGACGGGGCCAGTCTCACCTCCCCTGTGCAGTGCGGGGATGGGATGGGGGTCCCTCGGGAGCTGGATTTCTTGGGGAGGTGATCAAACTGTCCATGTCCTGCAACCTCCTCTTTCTCTGCAATGAGTGAGCTCATCACCCACTCCTTCCCTTCCCCTCACTGCCTCTCCATACTCCCCCTCTGATAGGCCCAGGCACCGCCTGCCATTCTCAGCCTCTTGGGCCCCCATTTCCTAGCCTGTTTCCCCCACATGTTCCTAGTGACCCCATTTCACCCACCCTCCATGGTCCCCCCTCCATGCCCTCCTAACCCCTGTTCTCCCCATACCCCATCAGCCTGACATCGATCCTGGGTAAGATAATGGAGCGGCTGATACAGGACTAGATTAATAAAGAACTAAAAGGGGATAATATAATTAATGCCAGTCAACATGGGTTGATGGAAAATATAGCCTGTCAAACTAACTTGATATCTTTTTTTTGATGAGATTACAAGTTGGGTTGATAAAGGTAATAATGTTGATGTAATAGACAGAGTTCTGTAAGGCATTTGATTTGGTACCACATGACAGATTAAAAAACTAGAATGATATGAAATTAACATGGCATATATTCAATGGATTAAAAGATGGCTCACTGATAGGTCTCAAAATGTAATTGTAAATAACAAGCAAACAATATGCGTTTTACTCTGTAATGTAAATGTGTACAGCTAGGAACAAAGGGCGTAGGCCATGCTCACAGGCTGCGGGACTCTATCCTGGGAAGCTGACTCTGAAAAAGATTTTGGGTCATGGTGGATAATCAGCTGAACATGAGCTCCCAGTGCGATGCTGTGCCCAGAAGGGTTTATGTAATCCTGGGATGCAGAAACGGGGGAATCTTGAGTAGGAGCAGAGAAGTTATTTGACCTCTACCTTTGGCACGGGCGTGGCTGCTGCTGGAATGCTGTGTGCAGTTCTGGTGGCAACAATTCAAGAAGGATGTTGATAAATTAGAGAGGGTACAGAGAAGAGCTACGAGAATGATTAAAGGATTAGAAACTGTGCCTTATAGTGCTACACTCACGCACTATAAGGTCTATTTAGCTTAACAAAGAGAAGGGTAAGGGGTGATTTGATCACAGTCTATGGGTACGTCTACACTTACTTCCTGGTCCGGCGGCAGGCAATCGATCTTCTGGGATCGATCCCGGAAGTGCTCGCCGTCGACGCCGGTACTCCAGCTCGGCGAGAGGAGTACGCGGCATCGACGGGGGAGCCTGCCTGCCGCGTCTGGACCCGCGGTAAGTTCGGACTAAGGTACTTCGAATTCAGCTATGTTATTCACGTAGCTGAATTTGCGTACCTTAGTCCGAAGTGGGTGGTTAGTGTGGACCAGGCCTATAAGTACCTATATGGGGAACAAATATTTACTAATGGGCTCTCCAGTCTAGCAGAGAAGGTAGAACACGATCCAATGGCTGGAAGTTGAAGCTAGACAAATTGAGACTGGAACTAAGGCATAAATATTTAACTGTGAGGGTAATTAACCATTGGAACAATTTACCCAGGGTCATGGTGGATTCTCCAGCACTGACAATTTTTAAAGCAAGATTGGATGTTTTTCTAAAAGCTCTGCTCTAGGAATTATTTTGGGGCAGTTCTGTGATCACACTGGTCTCTTCTGGCCTTGGAATTGATGACAATGATAGGCTCCATGTTCCCCCCACTTCCTTCCAGCCCCCAGCTCCTGCTCCCCCCACACCCTCACCTCTCTCCCTGTTCCCCCCACTCTTATCTCCTGTTCCCCCTCACACTCCACCTTCCTCCCTGTTCCTCTACATCCTCCCAGCCCATCTATTGCTCCCCCCACAAGCTCCCCCACCCCTCCAGTCTCAGTGGGATATAGGGGGATGTAGCTTGTGGGGGCCAGCGTGGTGGGAGGGAGGGGTACTAAGGGCTCCTGAGGCTTGTGGGTCCATGGAAGGCCCTCTCTCTCTTTCTCTCTCTCCCATTACCCCCATCCCAGCACTCCTGTTCACAGTGGCCATGTGGTGTATCACATTGTAATGTCTCCTCCTTTCCCTTTTCTCTGCTTCTTCCTTCCAGCCCTGCTGCTGCTGCTGCTGCTCAGCCCTGTCCCCCCTGTCAGCACTGGTGGCACCAGTCCAGTGCCTAGTCCTGTCGGTGTGGTGGTTGCTTTTCGTTTACTAATCTCTCTCTGTGTCTCCTTCTCTCCCCTCACGCTTTCTTCCCATTTTCCCTTCCCTCAGGAGGCAGGCCAGGCCCTGTGGTGGAAGTTGCTGCTCTTCCCTTGTCTCTCTCTCTCTCTCTTGCTGTCCTGTGAGCTCCGCCGGTGCTAACCATTTCCCAGATAGCTTTGCAGCTTCGTCGATGCGCTGGGGTTGACAAAATAACTCTGAATTGTTCACACCTCCAGCTATCAATCACACACTTTCTCTCTCTCTTTGTTTTTAACCTGACTTTACCTCTCCAGCTATTTCAGTCTCTTTCTTTATCTGTGTGTGTGTCACTCTATCTGTGAGTGTATCGGTGTGTCTGGATCTCTGTGTGTGTCAGTCTGCCTGTGAGTGAATCAGTGTATCTAGATCTGCCTGTCTTATGCTGTCTACGAGAGTATTGGTGCATCTGGATCTTTGTGTGTGTCACTCAGTGTGTCAGTGCCTCTAGGTCTATGTGTGTGTGTCACTGTCTGTGACACTTTGTCTAGATCTGTGTATCTATCTGTGAGCGTATCTAGGTGTGTGAGAGAGACTGTGTGGATTCCACTGTCTAGAAGATTTAGGTGTGTGTTGCTCTGTCTCTGAGTGTGTCAGTAGGTATCTGTGTCTGATTCTGTGTGTTTCTTTGAGGGTTTTGTATGCTTTTGTTTTGTGTCTCTGCATGTGGGTCTGTGTGTATGTGCGTACCCCATGTGTCTCTGTGTGTATTTCCCTGCATGTTGGTGTCTCTATATTTTTCTCCTGTGTGCCTGTGTGTGTCTCACTGTGTGTCTCCCTGTATGCCTGTATCTCCCTGTGTGCCTGTCTCTCCATTGCTGTTCTACTTCCATGTACACTGAGCAGCATGTGGGCTTGTGTGTGTCTCCTCTGTGCCTTTTCCAGTGTTCTGCTCCTGTGCCCTTATCCCTTGGATCTCTCCTTCCTCCCAATCCTATGTGCAGCATCTGTGCTGGGGCTGCTGCCGTCAAACCCCCCAGCACTGCTGTTCACTGCACCTAGCGATCCAGCTGCTGTCACAGAGAGGCCATTGAATTGCTAGGCCAGGACGAGCATAGCTGGGACCTCCCATATGTGTATGTGAATGAACACCAGGCCATTGGGGGCCTGGATGTCCCGGGCCGGAGAGACGGCACCGTGGTCAGGAAAATGGGGGAACCAGTGAAAGCCGCTCCTTAGTGTCTTTACAGGATGGGTTCATCCCTGCTAGGGTATCGGGGTGGATCTGACTTCCTGGATGTCTGGGGAAGATGACCGAGCTGACCCGGCCCTGCTCCCTGTGCTATATGGGAAGAACAAGCCTCCAGCTTGTGTGTTTTGTCCAGCTTCTAGGGGCAGAAAGAGGGAGAGATGGGAATGGGGGTGGCCAGCGGAAGAGGAGAGTTGGGGATGATATTGGCAATCTAGCACAGGGGTGGCCAACCTGTGGCTCCAGAGCCACATGAGGCTCTTCAGAGGTTAATATGCGGCTCCTTGCATAGGCGCTGACTCCGAGGCTGGAGCTACAGATGCTAACTTTCCAATGTGCTGTGGGGTGCTCACTGCTCAACCCCCTGCTCTGCCCCAGGTCCTGCCACCACTCCACCCCTTCCCCCAAGGCCCCTGCCCCTTTCCCCGAGCCTGCCATGCCCTCGCTCCTCCCCACCAGAGCCTCCTGCACATTGCAAAACAGCTGATTGCAGGGGGCGGGAGGCCTGGGGAGGGAGGGGGCGGGGCTGCCGGTGGGCTGGAGGCTGGAGGAGGGTAGCAGATGGGAGGCTGCTGACATATTACTGTGGCCCTTTGGCAATGTTCATTGGTAAATTCTGGCTCCTCCTAAGGCTCAGGTTGGCCACCCCTGATCTAGCATCTTTACAGAGAGGCTACTGGAGTCAGCACCTACTGGGATCAGACCCTTCCCAGGCATGGGCAGGAGGGCGAGGCCCTGCTGACAGGCACTGAGCAAGGCCTATCTGCATGTGGGAGACCCTACAGTCACTTTCCTAGTGGGGTGGTGAGTCCTGGCAAGGCTACTGCAGCTCACATGGCAGGGTGCTGAGCAAAGGAGGCATAGCCAGGCCGCTTCCCCCAGCACCGTAAGTGAGAACCGCTAACACACCAGGAACTGCAATGGGATGTCACATGGGGGGCGTGGGGCTGCCACAGCCTGGCTGGTGGGTTACAGGCCATAGTGGGGCTGCCAGGACCTGGCTGGTCGGTTACAGGCCATAGTGGGGCTGCCAGGACCTGGCTGGTGGGTTACAGGCCATAGTGGGGCTGCCAGGACCTGGCTGGTGGGTTACAGGCCATAGTGGGGCTGCCAGGACTGGGCTGGTGGGTTACAGGCCATAGTGGGGCTGCCAGGACCTGGCTGCTGGGTTACAGGCCATAGTGGGGCTGCCAGGACTGGGCTGGCATGGAGTCACAGCTGCAGCGCGGCTGCCATGTTGCTGGCCTGCGAGCCCTGGGGGAGTTTGTCCCATTGCTGCTGGCCTGCAGAGCTGACGTCCTGTAGCACCTGGCACTCGGGTTCCCCCAGGTGCTCTGCATGTGCCGGGGCTGGCAGACAACTCATCTGTCAGGCCAGCACCTGCCTGGCAGAGCAAGCAAACAAAGGCAGCTGCCTCTTTGTGAGAGGGAGCGTGTGTGTTCCCAGAGGTTAATGGGTATGAGAGGCAGGGGAGGGTGTCAGTGGAAAGAAGCAGAAGCAATAGCTTAGGCTCTGCCTCCACTCCCCCATCTCTCCCAGTACAAGACAGGAGGGCCTGCAGTGCCAGTGGGTGATGCCCAGGCCCGCACTGAAGGGGTGGGAATTACTGGAGGCTGGGGAGACATGAGGGCCTCTATCTATAGGGCCAGAGCAAGACGGAGGCCAGGACAAATGGGATCAGCACCAGGCTGAGGGCAATAGCGAACGAGATGGACAGGTGCCCATCTGAGGGGCATGCCTGGATCCATGGTTATGAGTCAAAAGGGTGAGAGGTATGAGGAGAACACTCTCAGGGCCAGGTGGGTGAGGAGTCATCCAGGGGTGTGAGGGATACACAGGAATGTCTCAGGGGATGCTGAGGGGGATCTTGGCATCAGGATATAGCAGTGATGGAGAGCAGCTGGGGCTGCATTGGCACGGCCTGACCCACAGCTCGGACGTGGCACCCTGCCCCCTTCTCTTACATACTGCTCCTCTCTCCCAAGGTTGCCGTCTGGAGGCAAGATGGTGAACACAGCCCCTATGCCTGGGCAGACCCAGAATGATGAGTCTGACCGCAAAACGGAGCCTCGCTCGTCTGTCTCGGACCTGGTGAACTCCCTGACCAGTGAGATGCTAATGGTGAGTGCAGGCCAGAACCCCTGTGCCTCTCACTCGGAGATACCCCTGATCCTGTCTGAACTGCCCTATGCCCAATACTCCTGCTCCACTCCCTATAGTGCGCCCTGCTGGGACTGGAGTAGCTAGGAGTTCCCCCACAGCCAGCACTGCTACCCCATTTCTGCAGCCTAGCTACATCTCCACTGAAAACCAATCACTGTGGGTCCAGTTGTGCCCTTAGCTGCAAGGCTCAGTGGGTGACACTGCAAAGAGCACTCTGGGAACTTTAAGGCTCAGGGTTTGCCGGGTTGTTCTAGGCCCATGTTTCAGGGGCTGTTGCCAAGACATTGAAGGCTACCAAACCCTGCAGGGGTGATAGGCAGGTTGTTCTAGGCTCCTGCTTTGTTCTGAGCTGTTCTCAACATGTTCTAGACTTGCACTCTCTTTGGGGGCAAAGAGCAGGTTGTTCCATATTCCTGCTTCATTCAGGGATCATGGAAATGTTCTAGACTCACATTTTCTTTGTGGGTGATGGGCAGATTGTTCTAGACTCATGCTTCATCCAAGGGTCGTTGCTGAGATGTTCTAGGCTCCCGGTTCCTTTGGGGTGACGGGTAGGTTGTTCCAGGCTCACACGTGGTTGGGGGATCTCCACTGGGATGTGCCAAGCTGCCGTTCCCTTCTGGGCCCTGCTGGGACATGGCTAAGTGGGGGTTCAGGCCAGCCTTTGTTCCCCAAACCCTGTGTATCCGTTTCCCTGGAGTCAGCCCTGACAAGCCCTGCATTCAGGGAGCAGGCAGCACGGAGCCTGTCACTGGGCACCTCTGCCCAGCCACACGCCCAGTGGTGGCAGGGGCGCCTGAGACAGGGCTGGCCAGGCTCATTCATCTCGCGGACAGCTCTCTGTTCCTTTGTGAGGGCTGAGCAAACCCCAGATGGCCCCCAGGGGCAGCCCCTTGTCACAGAGTTGGGCAGTGTGTTGGATCAGTAACTGTGAAGCTCTCACTCTGCTCCTTGCTGACAGGAGGCCGGGATGCAGCTGAAGTGGCTGAGTGTGTTCTGGCACCTGCCCAGCACAGATGAAATGAGTAAATAAACCTTCTCCAGAGCTCTGTGCTGAATCCTTAGTGAGGCAGGAAGAGAGAGACACCAAGCCCAGGGTTCCCAAGCATCTCAGGGAGGCCAGGGGGAGCTTTGCACTAGAGCAGGCAGGAAGGGACGAGGGTGCCCAGCCAAGGGGGAGGCACCACTCTGGATGGAGGATGATGTATCTATTTATTAGGGAGGGGTTTTATTTGCCATCGCTATTGATGGAGCTAATGACATGCCGAGAACACTCAGTGTCAGGATTGCCCTTCCCATGCATTCAAAAATCACATGATTCAGCCTATGCATTCAAAGATCATCCCCCCAAATCATGAGATTGGCTAAAGAAATCACAAGATTTTAAAAATACTGTATTTGGGGTTCTTTTCATTTCTTGTCTGGCTTTGGAGTATTCAGGGGTCATGTTTTCAATCTTTTCTGTGCCACCAGGAGGGCAGGAAACTTGCTTTGTTTTTTAAATGAAAGATGAGAGTCTCATAGAAGCCCCTAATTCCAGGAACTGGGGCTTTGAGAAATATGCCAAGAAACTCACTAAAGTTTGCAACCTTGAGACTGGAGGAGTCGCAAGCAACCCATGCGGACAGAGAAGTGAGACAAAGGGGCTGACCTTAGACATGCAGGCAGGAAATAATGGAAAGATACCAGCCGTTTGTGGGGGGAAGAATCTGGAGCAGGGAATGTTCAGTGGGGAAATTCCGGGTGGCCGCCCAGTAGGCTATCAAGTGCAGTGCACTTCAAGTGTCCCTCCCCCTACTGCCTCGCTGCTCCTGCCCTCTGCCTTGAAGCCCCTGGCCAGCTGCTCCCGGGAGCCTCTTGCTTGCTGTGCAGAGTGGGGCAGGGGAAAGGGGCGCTGATGTCAGGGTGTCCCCCTCCCCCCCCCGCCACTGTACCCCATCTCCACGGGGGGGGGGGGGGGGGGGACACGACAGGGCTCCGGAAGGAGCTTGCTGGCAGCTGTTGCTGTGTCTGAACAAGCAGGCTTCAGACTGCTGAGTGCTGATCTACTTAAAGGGCAGGCTACTTAAAGGGGTAGCGTGTGTCTCTCTTTGTCACACACACACACTGTGTTTCTCTGTCACACACACACACTGTGTTTCTCTGTCACACATACACAGTGTGTGTGTGTGTGTGTCTCTCTCTCTCTCTCTCTCACACACACACACACACTGTTTTCACACTCACCTCCCAACACCAGGTATTATTATTGTTGTTGTAACTCGATACTTCTTTCAAAGTGTGTTGTTTTAGTGTTTTGACTGGTCTATGCATTTCATAATTTTATTTATCTTCTATGCTTAAATTTAATTCTTTGAGTAGTGAGTTCTAAAATGTCTAACCTGTCCTGGCTGGAGTAATTATCCCTATGGTAACTTTTTTTAAATATATATTATAGCTAGGTTTTTGGTTTCTACTGGTGGTGCACATCCGCACATTACCTCGCTATGGTGCACATAACAAAATTCATTCCGGACGTGAATGGAAAAAATGAGAGGGAACACTGGTGGGGAGCCTGGGGAGAGGCTGGGGATGGGGGGTGAGACAGGACACCTGCTTTAGGAGCTTGCTCGGGGGGGGGGGGGATTCGCTCTTTCCCCCTGTGTGACCCTCTTGCTGGGGGCTAAAGAGAGATGGGCCCAAACCCAGGACCTGCCCTTGGGGGTGATCCTCACTGGGCCCTGATTCTGCACCATTCACGCCAGTGGGAGCTTGGCCACGAGCATCAGTGGGCTCAGGATCAGGGCTGTAGTGATGGCACCAGCCCAGCAGGGCAGAGGCGTTACCCCCACCACACCCCGCGACCCCGGCGCCATCCCAAACTCACAAACTGTCTTGTCTCACTGCAAGATCCGGAGCTAGAAGAATGGCCTCTGCTTCGCCCGATGGACATTATGGCATCATGTGGCGCCCCCTTGTGGCATAGCTGGAAAGAGCAGTGTCAGTAACCAAGCAACCTCTCCCTGAACTGGGGCGCAGGGCAGAGATAAGAGGGGCGAGCCAGAAAGCAATCCCCACGCCCCTCCGCACTGCAGCATGAGAGTGACGTGCCCCGGGGGCTGGGACGCCCCATCCAGGGGATACGGGACGAGCACGCCCCTGCGGAGAGAGGTTAAGGACAGACTGGCTGCTCCCCACCCCCAGCTGCATGGCCAGGGCTTGGGAGCCCAGGCTCCTTGGCCCAGGCAGCCAGAACTGCGCCCTCCACTCTGCCCAGGAGACCCCAGCACCTGGTCCTGGACCAGGCAGTGGGAGAGGAGGAGCTGGGAGCGTCCACCCTCCTGGATCAACACACCACGCGGTGGGGCTGAGACCCTGCTCCTTCCCTAGGTCCCGTGTGTATGTAGAGTGAGGCCAGAGCTGCCCAGCTCAGAGCCAGGGGCCAATCCAGCACCCTTGTCTGGGCTACATTTGCCCTTTAAAACATCCCTGCTGAGATGTAAGCAGATGGGGCACTCTGCTTGACTGGGTCACATAGCTGGGCCCACCGTGGGGAATGGGACGTTGCCTCCTACTGCCGGGGAGAGGCTCCAGCAGGCAGCAGGGGCGTGGATCCCACCTCCCGCAAGCATGGGAGGGACTAGGGAAGGCGCTTCCGCAGGCCAGTGTCACTGCCGGGGTCAGGGCCGGCGCTTCCACTAGGCAACCCTAGGCGGTCGCCTAGGGCAGCAGGATTTCGGGGGGGGGGTGGCATTTTGCCGTCCTCGGCGGAAATTCAGCGGCGGGGGGGGGGGGTCCTTCCGCTCCGGGTCTTCGGCAGAAATTCAGCGGTGGGTCCTTCACTCGCTCCGGGACCCACCGCCGAAGTGCCCCGAAGACGTGGAGTGGAAGGACCCCCGCCGCCGAATGCTCAGAGGAGGAGAGCTGCCGCCTAGGGTGGCAAAAACCCTGGCGCCGCTCCTGGCCAGGGCCCTCGGTCACACAGTCCAGTCCAGCCACCCCACCCGGGGCTCCAGGACCGGCAGCTCAGCTTCCATGGCAGGCTTGGGCAGGGGGGAGGAGCCTGGCTGCAGGGCAGGGAAGAGAGCGTCTGGTCTAGGAAACGGATATGCTTCCCCCTAAAGCCTGGGGACCCTGTGGTGGGGACTGAACCCCGCAGGGTGTGGGGGCATTACCTCCACACGCAGCAGAGACACGCAAATGGCCATAGCACAGAGACATGCAGCAACGCACACACGCAAAGCCCAGAGAGATACACACAGCACAGAGCCATGCTCTAGCCAGTCATACAGCCCCCCTCCACCCTGAGCCAGGCTAATGCACATGGGGGTGCACATACATCCAGTGCAGGAACATTCACACCCAGAGCCTCCTGGCCTGGATACATACCCACAGGGGTCACACGTGTCTTACCCGTGGCCCCGCCCACTCACGTACGCTCTGGCTGCCTACGTACCAGCCTGCCCGGGTGCACCAGTCCTGGCGGAGGCCTCTGGGCCCAGCAAGGAGCCCCTACTTGGTCCCCTAGTGTCTCCCCCTGCGGGAAGTGGCTCACTCGTGTTAGACACACTGGTGGAGTCAGAGGCAGAAGCTAATGAACTGCTGGGCAACCGCCGAGCGCACTTGCCCTGTAGGAAGACGCAGAGCCAGGCCATGGGCTGCCACTGAGCCACCCAAACCTCACAGGCCAAGGCAGGGCCCTGAGTGGCAGCCTGCATCTCCCACCCCCTACCCTGGCCCCATGCTCAGGCCAGCCCCTGGAGCATGGTATAGGGCAGGGCCTTCTGCCTGGGCACAGAGACACCTTGGACAATGCGTCCTGCTTTAGCAACCAGTGGCCTCTCTCCTCCTGTGCTCCCCATGCCCTGCCCTCTCCTGCCCCACTCCACTGCACATGTCCTACTCCTCCTGTGCCTCCCTCCACTCCCCTTCTCCTCCAGCCCCCTTCCCCTCCCCTCCACGCCCTCCTGCCCTCCTCTCCCCCCCCAGCCCTCTTCCCCTCCCCTCCACGCCCTCCTGCCCCTCCCCTCCCCTACTCCTACAGCCCCCAGCCCCTCCCCTCCACAGCCTCCTGCCCTCCTCTCCCTTCCTCCTCCAGCCCTCTTCCCCTCCCCTCCACGCCCTCCTGCCCCTCCCCTCCCCTACTCCTCCAGCCCTCTGCCCCTACCCTCTTTGCCCTCCTGCCCCTCCCTTCCACTCCCCTACTCCTCCAGCCCCCTGCCCTCCCCTCCACACTCTTCTGCTCCTCCCCTACTCCTCTGGCCCCCTTCCCCCCCCCCACACCCTGCTGCCCCTCCCCTCCCCTATTCCTCCAGCCCTCTGGCCCTCCCCTCTTTGCCCTCCTGCCCCTCCCTTCCACTCCCCTACTCCTCCAGCCCCCTGCCCCTCCCCTCCCCTACTCCTCTGGCCCCCTTCCCCTCCCCTCCATGCCCTCCTGCCCTCTCCTCCACTCCCCTTCTCTACTCATCCTGCTCCCCTCTTCCTCCCCTCCCCTTCTCATCCACCTTCCCTACTCACCCTGCCCCCTCCCTTACCCCTCCTCCTCCACTCTCCTTTGCCCTCCCCTCTCCCTTCACTCCCCTACTCCTCTTGCCCTGCTGCCCCTCCCCTTCTACCATCTGCCTCCCCTTCCCTCTCAGGCAGTCTCCTTTCCCCCAGCAGGCAGCTCACTAACCCCTCTGACCCTCTGGCCCTGGCTCCTACTCTGCCATCCCCTCTCCCTTCCATTCACTGCTCCCCGACCCTGCCTCTCTGGACTGAGGGGAAAGGAGTCCCTCTGGGTGGCTGAGCCTGTGTCAAGGCTGCTTCCCCACTCTGAACTTTAGGGTACAGGTGTGGGGGCCTGCATGAAAACTTCTAAGCTTAACTACCAGCTTAGATCTGGTCCGCTGCCACCACTCCCAATGGGCTAACTCCCTTCCCTGGGTAGCCTTGAGAGACTCTTCACCAATTCCCTGGTGAATACAGATCCAAACCCCTTGGATCTTAAAACAAGGAGAAATTAACCATCCCCCCTCCTCCCTTCCACCAACTCCTGGTGGATCAAGATCCAACCCCCTTGGATCTAAAAAGAAGGAAAATCAATCAGGTTCTTAAAAAGAAGGCTTTTAATTACAGAAAAAGGTAAAAATCATCTCTGTAAAATCAGGATGGAAAATAACTTTACAGGGTAATCAAACTTAAAGAGCCCAGAGGACCCCCCTCTAGCCTTAGGTTCAAAGTTACAGCAAACAGAGAGAAACACTCTAGTAAAAGGTACATTTACAAGTTGAGAAAACAAAGGTAAACTAACACGCCTTGCCTGGCTGTTTACTTACAAGTTTGAAATATGAGAGACTTGTTCAGAAAGATGTGGAGAGCCTGGATTGATGTCTGGTCCCTCTTAGTCCCAAGAGCGAACAACCCCCAAAACAAAGAGCACAAACAAAAGCCTTCCCCCCACCAAGATTTGAAAGTATCTTGTCCCCTTATTGGTCCTTTGGGTCAGGTGTCAGCCAGGTTACCTGAGCTTCTTAACCCTTTACAGGTAAAAGGATTTTGGAGTCTCTGGCCAGGAGGGATTTTATAGTACTGTACACAGGAGAGCTGTTACCCTTCCCTTTATAGTTATGACAGCCTGCCAGCCCTGTAAGGAGGAGGGAAGCTGCTCTGTAGGATGGTGGCACCCTGCTCTCTCAGCTCCCCAGTACTCTTCCTCAGGCTGTTCCTCAGGGGGCCCAGCCCACTCAGCAGCATTGCCTGCCTAAAGCCCACTGCTCAGTGCCTGGCCCTCTTTAGATCAAGCTGTGGAGACTCACACCTTGGCTCCGGAGGTCCCCTTGTCCGTTCCAGGTCATGAGCAAGACACTGTTACCATAGCACCACTTGGCCTTCCAGACCCACAATAAACAGATTCCCATAGACCTAGCAAGAGCCTGATCTGAGCCATCATGACAAAGGCACTGCTTTGAGGAAGCTCACATGGCTGGCACCATACAGGAATAGACAGGGCACTGCTGAGGGGAAGCTCACAGTGCTGGAGTCCATGCTGGCATAGACAGGGCACTGCTGAGGGGAAGCTCACAGTGCTGGAGTCCGTGCTGGGATAGACAGGGCACTGCTGCGGGGAAGCTCACAGCACTGGAGTCCGTGCTGGCATAGACAGGGCACCGCTGTGGGGAAGCTTTGTAGAAATGAGAGATGAACAAGGCTTGTGAGGACCTGTCTGGAATACACCTCCCCCTGCCCCTCCCTGGACAACACACGGTCATTCCCTGCTTCCACCACTGCCTTTGGGGAGACTCTTCCACAGCCTAACCCCTTGCCATTAGGAGACTATCGCTGCTCGTCAGTGTCGCCCCATTGCTCCTACCTAGCCCCCCTTTAAACATTCTCCTCCCCCACTCAAAATTCACATTCCTCAGGTTCCCCTAGACATTTGTGTCCCTGCACCACCGACAGGGACACGTGTGGGGGAGACAGAATGTAATTACCCCGGCTGGAGCTAACAATACAGTGCCGCATCTGATACAAGCTCTATCCTTCCCCAAACACATTACCCAGCTACATAACATGATTGCAGAGAGGGAGAACAGCAGAAGGACAGGGAAACAAAATTGTTTTGCCACTTAACTCCCTGTTTTGTTCCAAGGACACAGGAGATGAGGGGACAGATTCTCACCTGGTGTCCATCGGCGTTGATATGCACCAGCTGAGAATTTGGCTCAATAGCTTTTAAGGGCAGGCTCAGGGTCAGTTCTTCCATATAGGCAGGGCAGCAAAACCCTCCAAGGCAATGCCTGGGTTTCTCCTTCTCCCTGCTGCTCGATGTATGTATTTCTGTGCCCTCCTCAGTGGTTGGCTTGAGGAAGGGCAAAGTGAGAGGTGGCCCTGTGGATTTGTCTCAGGGAGATCAGGGTAACTGCTGCTGGGACCCCTGAATGAGTCTGTGCTAGATTCCTTACTCTGCACAACTAGTTTCCAAGGCTGATGGTGGAACATGAGCTAATGACCTGACAGTGTCCTCCAAACGACCCTGGGAGGTCCCCAAGCAACCCGGCAAGCTGCCCTCTGAGTGACTTAGGGAGGGACCTACACGATGACCTAACCAGGCATCCCAAGGGATCTGATGATGTGTCCTCAGAGGTGTATTTTGAGTGTGCTCATGAGCGACACCCAAAAAAGCTAGAGCAGCCTCGCTGGCTGCCTCCCTGTCCAGCTCCCGCTGGCTCCTGGAAAAGTGTGATACTCGGGTGGATGGCAAGAAATGGGACATGTCCAGTGTTCTTTGCTTCTGAGCAGAGCTGGTCAGGAAAGGGAACTTCTGCTCCATCTGACATCTCAAGATTTCCCTTCCTCCCACCTCGGAGCGACAAAATTCACCACAGAACGAAGAGTCGGAGATCTTTCATGTGAGACACACTCAGGGCCGGCTCCAGGCACCAGCGTACCAAGCAAGTGCTTGGGGCGGCCACTCCGGAGAGGGGCGGCACGTCCAGCTGTTCGGCGGCAATTCGGCCGACGGTCCCTCACTCCTGCTCGGAGCGAAGGACCTTCCGCCGAATTGCTGCCGCAGATCGCGATTGCGATCGCAGCTTGTTTTGTTTTGTTTTGTTTTTTGTTTTGTTTTTTGTTTGGCTGCTTGGGGCGGCCAAAACCCTGGAGCCGGCCCTGGACACACTGAAAGAACTTTATGGAAAAGTGGTTTCACAGGGACTTTAATGTTACAATGTAACATTTGAAATGATGCCATCAAAGTGAAAAGCTTTGATAAACTCCCCTTGCTTGGTTTCACTTGGTCAGTGTTTTCTGAGGGAAAGCTGTTCCACAGGCTGTGTTTTGACCAGCTCTGCTTCTGAGGGTATATCTACACTTGGTTGCAGCCCATGTAGACCTAACCAGGGTAGCGGTGATCTAGCTAGCGTGAGTCCTGGAGCAGTGAAGCAGCAGTAGCATGGGCTTCAGCGTGGGCAGTACCAGCCTGCCCAGACCCCTGGGTAATTACTTGCGGGGCTAGCCCAGACTGAAGCACATGCTGCTGCAGCTCCACTGCTCCGGCACCCAAGCTAGCTAGATTAAACCTTGCTCGGGTATGTGTGCTTGAGCTGCAATCACACTCTGGTTGAAATGCAAGTGTACCCTTGTATCTCTAATGCACTAGTGTGTGGTGGCAGGGAGGGGCGACTAGTGAGTCCCTAATGCACTGGGGGCGGGGGTGTCCATCCATCCAACAGCTCTCTAAGCACTGGTGTGGGGGGAGGGAGGGGGTGGGTCATCCAATGGAGGAGATGGTTGGACAGCTTCCTAAGGCAGTATCAATCTGTGACAAATCTGAACCGACTGGCTCCTCGATAGCTCCTGTGCTGCCCCGAGCCCCTGCTGGAATGCAGTGCCATTGCCCTGCAGGAGCACCGGCCCCGGCCGATGGTACCACAGGAGCACCAGCAGAGGGCAGCAGTGAAGGGGTTGAGATCCAGTCCTAGCGGGTGAGTGTCTGGGGAGGCAGCGTATACCCCCCTGGACTGACATGACCAAGTGAAACCACAAATGTGGAGCTGAGTCAGACAAACAGTGAATGGGGCTGTCAAGGGGCACATGGCAAATGCTGCATCACAAGGGCCTGGTGGGTGTCAGGAGGTCTCATGTTTGGAGCATGTGGGGACTGAGAGTGGAGCATTGGAGATACCTGGCCCTTCCGCCTTCTCTCAACAGTTCTCACACATGAGGAACTCCACTAGCACCAGCCATTATCATCTCCCACCACCCCATCATTTGCTCTTGAACCTCTATTTAGGGATGTTGAAGAGCTTCATCCCAGCTTGGTTTTGGGCCTTTAGGTGTCTCTTCCCACCTCCCTGATAGACGGTACTTCGTGGAAATCCCTCCCCATAGATAGCCGGGTATGTTACTTCTCTCTCTCCCCGCTCAGCCCTCTTCTGTCTCACGCACTCAGGCCATACACCCCCGCCGTTAGCCGCTGTGTGCGTGAGGGTCCCGTCCTCTGCCAGGTCCCAGTGCTTCCATTGTGTTGGGTCGAGGAGGCCAAGCTATCCCGGGGCTGCTCACAACGAGACGCAGCCTGGGCCGTTGGATTGGTTCTGGAGAGATGGCTGCAGTGATGTGACAGGCAGGCTGTCAGGAAGGATTTGGCTAATTGGAGCTCCCGACCCTAGGGAAATGAGTGTGTGGAGCGGAGCCAGGAGCCGTCTGAGGAGACGCCGGTGACAGAAAGAGAGGCTGATCCCCTCTGACAGCTGCCTGGACAGCAATGAAGCCACAGGCCCAGGAATCCATAATATATTATCTAGTTGTCTAAACGTAGTGGGAAGAGTTCCGCTCCCCAATGCCCTGCAGAGGCATCTTCGCTGGGGACACAGACAGGATTGCCAGAGAGTGCTACAAGCACAGGGGGCTCCGGGCATGGGGAGAAAGGGAGGAGCCCAGCTAGGCCCTGGCAAGACGCAGAGGAGATTGCTCCTTCATTGCGGATGTGGGTGTGCCCCTGCTTCCATGCTGTGTATCCAGGAGAGTCAGCCAGGAGTGAATGGCCAGCCCCTAAAACCCCTCAAAGCCTGGAGGATGAAGGGATTTGTTCTCTGAGATCTGGGAGCCCATGCCAGTGACTAGACATAGATACCCTGTCCCAAGGCCATGCACACACCCACAGAAACATGAGGGCCACATGCAGAGGAGGGACCTCAGCATCAGCACTTGAGGAGACGGGGCCTGGGGTCTCCATGCGTGGCGTCGTGCTGATGAATTAACCAGAGCTGCCCCTGACCCTTGCTTCAGTCAAAGCCAGGGCATGAGATTTTCCTGGTGCTCCTCTCACCAGCAGCTCCTCTACCTCTCACTGAGGTGACTAGCTGAGCTGAGAGCTCCGGAGGAAGGAGAGGTACCTGTCTCGAAGGGGCCTGCAATGCCTGTTTCTGGTGGCAGTGCTCAGGCTGTGCTCCACATTTCCCTTTGCTGACAAGATGCCGGGAAGTTTTCTCCTTGGTGCATTCCGGGGCACAGTATGGCACGAACAGCACGCACATCTGCTCAGCTACGTGCCAATGCAGTCCTCCCTTTGCCTGGTCCCTGGGGACTTCCCAGGCAAGCCCTCCACATCTGCTTTGGGTCAATGGCTCCAGCTTCCTCCAGGCTGCCTTTGTACTGATGGAGTGGCTTGCAGCTGGCGGCGTCACTACCCATAATGGAGCAGAGGCATGTGCCGCCCTCCTCATATGTCTGCATCTCTTCTCTTATTTCTTTCCCCATTCCTCAAGAGGAGCCCCAGCCAGCCCTCCCAAGCCACAGCACCAAGCCATCTGCTCTGTCTGAGTGACTCAGGCTCCCAGTGGATCCGGAGAAGCCATAGGCGAGAAGGGGCTTTTGTCATTAATGGAGAAGTGCAGAGCCACCAGCACCCACAAGGCCTCTCGGTTCATCCAGTCCAGCCAGGAAAGGAATCAGAGCAACCCAGACAGGGCTACTACAGACCGGCTGGCTCACCTACCCCCACCCCTCTGGTTCATCCCCACTAATGACTTCTCCATCCTGCATCTGCACAGCCACGGCACCTCCACCTCCCTGGTCAGCCACATGGTTGCTCATACTTCCTAACAGTGAGGCCTGTCAGTGGGAAGATCCGCGGGTCCTGAGTCCGGGCCTTCAGGCTGCGGCCACATCCACAACACCACTCAACAGCTCTACTAGTGACTAGAGAACTGGGAGCCTGAAAGGCATATGATCATTTAAAGTACCGCCCCCAGGGATGTGATTGGAGGAGTTCCGGAGTCCCTGATTGGGTCACGTACACTATTTAAGCCAGAAAGAGACAGAGGACATTGTCTGTGCAAAAAGGTGGATCCTGGCTTGCTGCTGCTACAGACCCTGCCGTCTCCTACCTGCTGTCCCAGCTTCATCCCCAATTCCGGACTCCGACCCTGTCCTGTTCCCAGCTCCTGCCCTCAGCCTCCTTCCAGTCCCTGGACCCCCTCGTCCTGGTTTCTGACTGCTCTGGCTCCAACCATAGGCTATGGCTCTTTGGCTTCTGACTCAACACTGACCTTTGGCTTCAGCTTCTGTTTCCTGTCCCTCCTGGCTTCAATTTTCGGCTCTAACACCTGGCTCCTGCCTTCAGACCTGCCCATTGGCCTCTGGTTCCTGAGCACCATGCTGACCACCAGGCCAGCCCGCCCCATACTGGTCCCAGGGCAGTGGTGGAAGCCTTATCACTTGAGTCGTCTAGAAACCAGATAGTCCTTTAGAAACCAGTGCAAAGCACTATTAGGTGCCCTGAAGGGAAGCTCCTGCACTGGCCAGCAGGTGATTTAATGGGTCTGTTTCTGCTGTGGTTTCTGCTGTACCCATTAAGAACCTTGCTTCTAACATCTCGGCCTGAACTTCTCCTTCCTTAGTGTCAGGCCGTTGCTCCGAGGCCCACGTAGAAAGCTGTGGGACATTGGACGCAAAATGCGCAAGGCGTCTGGGAGATGTGAGGGTTTAAGAACAGCTGTCTTCCTCATTTCTTGGGGAGGGTTTTTGGGCTGACCAGGCCTGGCACCATTCAGAGCGCAGCCTGGGCCCCTCACTTGTGAAATACCTCCCATCAACACCCAAAAGTGCCCTAAACAGTGCCCATTCCTGCCATGGAGCACTAGGATGGGACAGGCTAAGAAATGTCTCAGTCTGCAGCATGATAATGGCAGCGTGAACGGAGGTCAAACAGTGCTCCCACGACTGTCCCTCGTGGACCATTGGCCTTGCAACATCTTCCAAAAGCCTCTGCTTCTGGGAACTGTGGGATAGATACCTAGAGGGCAGTGTGGGTATGGGGAAAACTGTAACAGGTCTGCAGCATGGACACACTGAACCGACTGTGCTTAAACCAGATCTCTCCTATGGCTTCAGTTAGAAGCAGCTCTGTGAGCGTAGACTCAGCCGAAGAGAGCTCGGTCTGGACACTCCATGTTTGCTTTAGTCTGTGTTGGCCTCAGTGAGGACTGGTGCCTTTGGCTAAGTCAGGAGAGGCTGGTGGGATAATGAGTCATTAGATGCACCGTTCACAAGTGTTTTAAGCTGGACTACTGCAGTGCTTCTATGTGTGAGGCAGTGGAGAAGGGTCGGGTGGGGGGAGGGCAACAGAACCGGGGTGTCTGTTAGTGGGGGGCAGGAGACCCAAGCATCTAAAACCCCCATGTATAGTTGGCCAAAATGTTCTGACCAAAAACTTTTCTTGCCAGGGATGAACTGAAAACATTTTTTTGCAGGAAAATGTCATTTTAGTCTAAAGTTTTTGACAGGACATTTCAAAACAAAATTAACTTGTTTGTTTCATTTTTAATTGAAATTTTCATTTCATTTTGTTTTTCAAAACCTGAAAAAGATTGATGATTTTGAAAGATTTCTACATGTATATTGTATTAATTCCGTTCTGTTAGTCAAAATGAAACGTGATCTGGTTGAAATCATGTGTTTTGACAAGACTGAAAGGGGATATTTCCAAATATTTCGTTTTGCCAAAAATTCCAAGATTTTGACTCTTTGTCCCAATTGGGGGCGAAACCAAATTTCAAAATCCCAGAACTTTCAATGGGACAGAAATTCATTTTTTGGCCCACTGTAGTTAGGACCGTTCAGGAAACCAACATTAAAACTGTGGTTCCCCAGCTTAAGAGAGCTCGGCCCTTTGTTATATCTGTTTGGAGCCTGCCAAACTAGACTTTCTTTAAAATCCTTAGAAGAAATGATATGATTTGAGGCCAGGTGCTGAGGGGCAGGAGATTTGTAATTGGAAATTGTTGACCTTGCCATGGGAGTCAGCAGAGACATTTAGCATCTTGTACGTGCTGTGGATTTGTAACTCCTGAAGCCACTGTACCATTCATCAAAGGCTTACGGAAACTCTGAACACACACAGCATTTCAGAATGTAAAACTCACCCTGCCTAAAGTCCTTATTAAAGAGTTTCCAGTTCCCAGGCCTCATGCCAGAGTACTACTGGCTGAGATTGGGCATACGGGTTAGCAAATGCTTTGAACTTGAACATAAGAACGGCCATACTGTATCAGACAGATGGCCCATCTAGCCCAGTATCCTGTCTTCTGAGAGTGGCCAGTGCCAGATGCTACAGAGGGAAGGAACAGAACAGGGTAATTATCGAGTGATCCATCCCATGTCGTCCAGTCCCAGCATCTGGCAGTCAGAGGCCTAAGGACACACAGGTGCCAATTTTCAAAAGTGCCGGGGGGTGCTCAACCCCCAGCTCTGCCCCAGGCCCCACTCCACCCCTTCCCCCAAGACTCCACCCCCTCCCTGCCTCTTCCTGCCCAGTTCTGCCCCCTCCCCCGAGCAGGCCGGATTCTCGCTCCTCCCCCCTCCCTCCCAGAGCCTCCTGAACACCATGAAACAGGCGGGAGGCATGGGGCAGTAGCTGGAGGTGCTGATCCGCGGGGCCTGCCGGCGGGCGGGAGGCACTGAGGGGGTGGGGGAGAGCTGATGGGGGGCTGCCGGTGGGTGGAGCACCCACAGAGTCTGCGCCTATGTAAGGACACCCAGAGCATGGGGTGGCGTCCCTGACCATGCTGGCTAATAGCCATTGATGGACCTTTTCTCCATGGACTTACCTAGTTCTTTTTTTGAACTCTCATACGCAAGCAGGCAACTTTAGGGTTACATTGTGCCTCTAGGCACCACCCTACGCAAGGGATGGTATATCAACTGTGCCACCTCTGGAAAAGCCCCAGGGGCAGAGGCATGACTTTTATTTTTCCCCGTAGGTGCTCCACCCCTGCTTCGCCCTGAGCCCCCCCCCCATTCCACTCCCCACCCGCCCATTGCTCACTGCTCTCCACTCTCCCCCAAGCATCTCTCTCCAGCTGCCAAACAGCTGATCGGTGGTGCCGCAGAACAGCTGTGGCTGGTGGGTGCTGAACACCCACTGGTTTTTTTCCATGGGTGCTTGAGCCCCAGAGCACCCCCGGAGTCGGCGTCTATGCCAGGGGGCATCATAGTTCAGAGACACCCCTCTGTGTTACAGTCCCTCCCCTGCTTCCCCCTTGCTCTACAGGGTAGTGATTAACTACAGGCCCGGACCAGCCGCAAATTACAACACCCCGTGTACTGGCTGGGCTGCTCTGGTCAGGGAATAGAGGGAAGACGCAGCAACTGCTGACTCCTGCCTGCCCAGTCCCCAGCTCTGGGTAACATGCAGAGATGCAAGGAGAGTCGCTCCCCTGCACAGCCCTATCATCCAAACCACAATCTGGGCCACTCAGGATCAAAGATGTTCCCAGCCTGTGCCGGCATGTGTATTAAAGTCCTCAGCAAAATAGGCGTGTTTTGTACAGCGCATGCCCTGGGCGTGGAGGGACAGGCCAATGTAAAGTCTGTTTCGTTGACTGTTGACATTTTCAACCTTTCAGAGGTTTGTTTGGATTTTGATTTTCCTGGCGTTCTAGGGATTTGTTTTGTTTTGTTTAAACCACAACATCCTTTTAAGACCATTTCCCTGGAAATGATTGATGTGTATTTTCAACCTTAACTCCAACGTAAGGAAGCTTTTCGTCATGGAATACGGAGAGATCTGGGGAGCGATACAGTATCGTGTGAAAGCAGAGTGGTGATAATTCCCCTGCACTCCACCAGGGGGAAGCCATGGTGCAACTGAGATAGTCATTATTAATCGCTGGTTTGTTATTATGAGCAGTAAAACAGGGAGTACAAAGGGGAGCGTGGGAGCTGGGAGAGTTGGAAGGCCTCCCATCTAAGAGACCGTCACAGGAGCTATGCATACGTGTCTTAAAGAAATGCAGGGAGCAGGGTGGCATAGGCCTCTGTGCCAGCAGCAGAGCGGAGATAATAGAAAGGAAGCTGGGAATGATTGGAGTTTAACAAGAAGCAAGGGCCCTACGCACGGGAAGAACACATTTAGATGAGGTGCCTGCTGATGCTCTGACAATGGACTGAGGTCGGGGAGGTCCCATCAGTGGAAATGCTCACAAAGAGCCCAGATGAGACAGGCAGAGCAAGCGGAGGGAGCTGAGCTGGGTTGCGGTGGCCTGTGAGCTCCGTTCCTGCTAGCGATTGGTACTGGAGAAGCAAGGGCATTTTGGAGAGGCCCATGAGAAACAGGCAGTGCTGATTGCCAGGGCAGGCGAGCCGGGGGCTGAGGCCAAGCAGGGTAAATTGCTGGCTAGCGAGTTGGCTCCACACGTCGCTGACAAGAAGCAGAGTAACCGAGTGCTCTGGCGGCTAAATCACAGAGCTTATAAATATGCTATTCCAGGTGGCTGGCAGGTTTGGTCCTTTAGCTCAAATGGTAGAAGCCTGTGCTTTTTGTACAGACAGTCCTGGGTTCAAACCCACTGGTGGCCTGAAGAGACTCATTTGCTGTGTTGATGCAGCACCTGTCCCCAGCAGGCCCTGCCTGCCCACAGCTCTGTGCCAGTTCTTCCCCAGCCTCAACTAACACACCTGTGCTGGTTCCCAAGCTGAGAGGGGCAGTCGGGAGGTGACAGCAGGGGAGACGGGCTATGCAGCTAATTGGCTGTCGTAAGCTCCTTCTCCGCTGCAAGCAGCGTGATGGGGCCTGTGCATAGGGTTCCCAGGGCTCCCGTGCCAGCTGGGGGCGGGCCTCACATTCCAGGAGGTGTGGTCTACCAATCTCCAGGCCCCTCCTCCCAGCAGGCTAGCACACATGCTGGATGGGGGGCCATCTCAGCCAGCTCTTGTGCCTGAGCCGTGCATGGTAGCGCTTGCCCTCTCTCAGGCAAGGGTGGGATTTTGTCCATTGTTCTTGGAGGGCACTAAGCTGGACGCCGACGTGAAATGCTAGCCCAGCTCTGCAGAGCTGTCCAGACACACAGAGGGCTCCAGAAGAAACTCACCTCCCTTTCTGACTATAGACTCCTTCTCTACTCCCAGACCAGAACCTGGCCCCACCGAAGCCCAGGGAGTTTTGGTGATTATCAGGAAGCAGGTTGATAATCAGCAGAGCCTTGCCTCAGAGAGCTTGACCCTGCATGCTTCCCTCTCACCTCCCCTTGGCTGGGGCAGCAGCTGATTGAACCTGGTCTAAAAGCATGAGCTTCTACTGGTTGAGCTAAAGGACCAGCTCTGCCATGTGGAAACAGCAGCTGCCGCCTAAGAAATCTCTTTATGGGGAACAGCCCCAGAGGGGCACGTAGCCAGTGCTGTGTTTCGTGTTACACTCACATCAGGGCTGCAGGATTGGCCCTGGCTATTTAACCAATATTGTAACATTCCTCAGAGCCAGATGGAAACCAGCCTTATCCACCCATCCCACTGCTGTGATCTCCCCTCCCCGGGAGCCTCCAACCCCCCTTCCTCACTGCAGATTTACGCTCTGCCCTGACTAGAGATGCCTCTTGGGTCTGCAGAGTCCCGAGCTGCCCAATGGGGAGAAATCAGCCCAGTCTCCTCCTCTGGTCCTATCTTGGGGAGGGAGGGGGAGAGAGGGGCCGGGGAGAAGGGCAGCTATAGGAGGAGGTGCTCAAAGACTGAACATAAAATATAGATACCCTGGTGATGTGATAGGTAGATAGACAGATCTCTGGGTCTCTCCCTGGCGATGGTGCTTACCCCATGCTGAGCTCTCCAGGCTGACTCTCCATTCTCTGTCCCCCCTCAGCTCTCCCCAGGCTCTGAGGATGACGAGGGACACGACAGCTCCAGCAGGGAGAACCTCGGCCGAATCCAATTCAGCGTCGGCTACAACTTCCAGGAATCCACTCTGACTGTCAAGATCATGAAGGCTCAGGAGCTGCCAGCCAAGGACTTCAGCGGCACCAGTGACCCTTTCGTCAAGATCTACCTGCTGCCTGATAAAAAGAACAAGCTGGAGACCAAAGTGAAGAGGAAGAACTTGAACCCGCACTGGAACGAGACCTTCCTCTTCGAAGGTAGGCGGCAGAGGCCAGCAGACAGGGCGTGGGCCAGGAGCGAGTCCCAGCTCAGCCACTGACCCCCGGCTAACCCTGGGAAGTCACTGCCTCTCCACTGCCTCTGGGCCCTGGCTTTAGCATGGGGTTAGCACTTCGTTCCTCCCAGTGCTCAGATACTGTGGTGACAAGGGCCATATGCAGGGCCGTCCTTACCCATACGCAAAGTACGCAGCTGTGTAGGGCACCCGGAAATTTTGGGCACCAAATTTCCAGGTGTCCTGCGCAGCTGCCTGCTGCTCCAGCCCCTGCTCCATCTCTTCCCCATGGCCCCCGTCCCTGCTCTGCCCCGCCTCTTCCCCGCCTCTTCCCGCCCCTGCTTTGCCCCAGCCCCCCCCCCACTCCCCTGAGGAGTGCGGGCAGGGCTGGCCCTGCACTCACCGGCGTCGGGAAGTGCAGCGGCCCAGCCTCAGCTGTGCCGCCGGTGAGTGCTGGGGGGTGGTTCCCCACTGTCCCCCAAGCCAGCCCCCCCCGTGCGGAGGCCTGGAGCCAGCCCCCCTTCCCCCATGGAGGCCTGGGGCCCAGACACCCACCACACAGGGGGGGCTGCATAGGGCCCCAGAATAGTTAGGGACGGCCCTGGCCATATGAACACCTAGAGAGACAGAAAGTGAGTCCGAGTCCCTGTAGGAAGCAGGGTTTGCCAGACTGAAGCCCAAAGTGAGCCATCTAGAGCAGTGGGTCTGCTCCTGCTAGGCTGATCTCGCCACACGACTGTTCTCCCTAGGGCCGGATTAACTTTTTGTGGGCCCGGCTCCAAACATATTTGTGGGCCCCCTGGGGAATGATTGTAAAAGGGGCCAGGGAAAAAGCACAGTGGGGCGGGAGCTAGGGTTGGTTCCTGGAGCAAGGGAGGGGCCAGGGGTAAACTGCAAGCGCAGCAGGGCTGGGGAGGGGGTAAACAGGATCCCCCCCCCCGCCCCTACCCACATAGAGCGGGTACCTACCTTCTCCCTGGTTCTAGACCATTCTCTTCGTCTCTCTCTGCACTGAGCTGCCCCTCCTCCAGTGTGACAAAGTGGGAATGTTCTTAATGTTTTCTCTGAATACTGTGTGAGTGCCTCAGTTTCCCCTATGCATTTCTTAAGTATCTAGGTGGTGGGATAAGGGTGTGTGATTGTTGCAGAGCCCTAGAGGGCAGGTGTGATGCTGTCTGCACAGAGAACGGCTGACACACTGTCTCCTGGCAACTGATGGCCTGGGCCCCTCCCCAGCAAGCTGCCAACTGAAGGTGTTGGAGAACAAAGAGATCAGGTGGCCACCTGGCCTGGGGAAAGAGACAAAGGACAGAGGAGGGGCTGGAGGGGGTTGCAGTTTGGAGCTGGCTGGGGAAATGGAGGGAGGCCCAGCACTGGTGTCTGGGCTCCCTACCCCACAAGACGGATCTGACTGTGGGGTCCTGTTTTCCATACCTACAAGCTCTGCTTTGACTATGTTCCTGTCGTCTAATAAACCTTCTGTTTTACTGGCTGGCTGAGAGTCACGGTGAATCGCAGGAAGTGCGGGGTGCAGGACCCTGACTCCCCCACACTCTGTGACATCCAGCAGCAGCAGGACAGGTTCTCTTCCAGCCCTCTGGGGTGGGTGTTGGGAGTGGGAGGAGCGGAGGGTAATGTGGTTACTTCTATTTTAGTTTCCAGTCAGCACTGCTAACCGGACACCCAGGTCCCATTTTCTACTGGAGTTTCCAGTCTAAAACTGGATACCTGGCAACAGGGGTGCCAGAAAAGCCTGAGGGGAGCAGGAGGGGCAAGCAATCATTTTTAAAAGTGAGAGGGCTAAGCCTTAAGCGGTGGGAAGCAAGGGGTGAGGGGGGGTGCAGGAGTCAGGGCAGGGGGCTGGGTGTGTGTGTGAGGGGGTGCAGGGGGCTGGGTGTGGGGGGGGGTGCAGGAGTCAGGGCAGGGGCCTGGGTGTGTCTGAGGAGGTGCAGGGGTCATGGTGGGCAGGGGGCTGGGTGTGTGGGGGGGTGCAGGAGTCAGGGCAGGGGGCTGGGGAGGTGTGAAGGGGGTGCAGGGGTCAGGGCAGGGGGCTGGGTGTGGGGGGGTGCAGGGGTCAGGGCAGAGGGCTGGGGAGGTGTGAAGGGGGTGCAGGGGGCTGGGGGTGTGTAAGGGGCTGCAGGGGTCAGGGTGGGCAGAGGACTGTGGGTGTGGGCTGGGGTCGTGGGGGTGCTAACGGCAGGGGGCTGGAGGGGGTATGCCCTGATTCCAGCCCCTTCCCCAAGGTCCCACCCCCTCCCCAGAGCAGCGAGCGTGCTGAGGCTTCGCTCCTCCTCCTCCCTCCTCCTGCTGGCAAACAGCTGATCCAGCTGATCAGCAGCAGGGAGGGGGGGAGGGAACGTAGCACTCTGGGGAAAGAGGCGGGGGAGGAGCTTGGCTGCCGGCAGAGCCTGCCCTGCTGCAGCAGGAGCCGGCAGCACTAAGCTTCTGCCCCCATGGGGGGGAGAGGGGGAGGCGGAGAAGAGCCGGCAGGGCCGGGGCCCCTTTGGACCGTGGGCCTGGCACCGTGGCGCCATGGTAAATCAGGTACTGGTTCTCCCCACCATGCTGGATCACACCGTGGTCAGTCAGCACCAGTACACCCTTTCCTACCTCCCCACCTTGAGCCACTGGCCTGTCTGTCCAATCTGGACCTGCCTCCTGGTTCTTCCAGCGTGGGATTCTGTGACCTACCCCCCACAGCCACCCCAATGGACAATCAGCTCCGTGATCCCCTCTCCTGCCTCCCCGTACTGAACCGCTGGTCACACTAGCCCTGTGTCCCACCTTGTGTGCCACATCTCTGGTCTACCTGATCCACTATCTCCGCTTCTGCTAAACCATATCAGACCGTCCTGCCTCCTGCCCTATCAGATCACCCTCTTGGGTTCTGACCTCCTGCCGTATCAGATCACACCATCGATCTGGGTCCAGCCTCTGGTGAACAGTCAATACCTGATCATTCACAGAAAGATACAAACACCTCCACCTCTGGGCGATGCACCCAGCCAATTGTGGAATGATGTTCGTGAAGGGTGGGATTCCTTCCTGACCCTGGCAGTGGCCAGCTGGTGTCATGAAGCATGAGGGTTGATTACTCGTAACCACAGATATTAGTAGAGGCCATAAAATTACTGAAAAGTGTGTCTCCCTCCACCCAGTGCCCCTTCTCCACTGACTGTTTGATCCCAGCATCATACACCAGCCAGAACTGGCTAGAGAGACGCATGCCAGTGATGGTCTCTTTTGCATGAATGCCACCTGGGTTTATGTATGTGTATGGATCTGGAATGGCTCTGCCAGACTTGGCCGTGTTGCCACGTTCCTGGGTAACCACCTCCTGCTCTGGTCTCCTTGGCAGGTTTCCCATACGAGAAGGTGGTGCAGCGGGTGCTGTATCTCCAGGTTCTGGACTATGACCGCTTCAGTCGCAATGACCCCATCGGAGAGGTGTCTATTCCACTCAACAAGTTGGACCTGACCCAGATGCAGACATTCTGGAAGGAGCTGAAACCCTGCAGTGATGGGAGCGTAAGACCTTTGCTTTGTGTTCGGAGAGAGGCTTAGCCAGCGTGTAATGCTCTGGCTTAGTGTACGTGGCTATTAGCTGGCCTCAGTGACTAGAATAGCCTAGTGCTCCCAGGGGACATCCTGGAGCTGCTGCAGCAAGGGTCCCAGAGAAGACATCCCCGAACCCCCACTCTTTTACCGGTACCCCATTAATCTGGTACCGGTAAAAGGGGAAGTAGTGACAGACCTGTGGACTACATCTGCTCTTTATCCAGAATCTGAAGGCCTAGGGGTCTTACCCGCTGTCAGCTGAGAAGGGGTTTAAGTCCTTCTGCATCCTGTAGGAGACACTCTGCTAGCAGAAAACAGTTCTCAGCCATGGTTTAGAGCCAACTGCAAACACGTGGGCTGGCACCAGCTGTGGGATACTTTCACTGATCCATGTGGATGTGAATTTGTTTCCAATAATGGAGCTAGCTGAAGCCATGCTACAGATTCTGTCCCACCCCTAGACAGCCAGCTTCTTCGGATGTGGGGGAGAAGCAAAGCATGTTACAGCCATAAATACGTTTGAAGGTGGTTTCTGTGGGGACGGGGCCGCCGAGGTGCTCTGGTTGAGCTAGGCTAGCTGGTGTCTGGGGAGTTCTGCCAGTCTATAACAACCTCTCCTCTCTGCAGGGAAGTCGGGGAGAACTCCTCCTGTCCCTTTGCTACAACCCTTCTGGTAACTCCATCGTTGTGAATATCATCAAAGCACGGAATCTGAAAGCCATGGACATCGGGGGGACGTCAGGTACTGGCAATCGGGGCCCTTCTTCTGTACTGAGCTAGGGGTCTTGGCAGGGGCCATTCGCCCCAGCGTACTAAGATGCAGGGTAACTGCAATCTATTCTTCCTCACCTTAGGTCCCCTCTGCCTCTCCTCAAGGAGGAACTTGTCCGGAGTACCTCTGTCCCACACCAGGGAGAGAGTCCTCCTTTGTCTTCCACAGGGAACGGTCAGCTCTGAGTCTCTTCTGTCCCACACTGGGAGGAACTCAAGAGTCCCCCTGACCTGTCTCAGCTCCCCAGTACATCCTGCAGCAAAAAGGGGAGCACTGAGCAGGAGGCTGCAGGCTACCAGCTGAAAGAGAGGGCCCTGGCATGAGAGGCAGGAAACCTGAGGACAGGCCAAGTTAAGAAGCAGAAGGGGGAGGAGCCCTGGCCTGACCTAAGAGCAATGTGCCCTCTCCTCTCCGTGGCAGACCCTTACGTCAAGGTGTGGCTGATGTACAAGGACAAGAGGGTGGAGAAGAAGAAGACGGTGGTAATGAAGCGGTGCCTGAACCCAGTCTTCAACGAGTCCTTCATCTTTGACATCCCCACCGAGAAGCTGCGAGAGACGACCATCATCATCACCGTCATGGACAAGGACAGGCTGAGCCGGAACGACGTCATTGGCAAGGTGAGTCCCCCGCCAGACAGCCCCAGGGCCACAGCTCTCCTGGGCCTGCAGGTCACAGGGGCGGCGGGAAAGTGGGTTCTGTCAGCACAGAGGGGAGGGGCTACGGGAGGCCAAGGCTGGACCTTCACTAGTGTCCCAGCGCAGCGCTCAGAGGGGCACACTACGGATATTTTGTATTCCCACCTCTGGGACAGGGAGAGAGCTTTAAACCTTGAAACGCTTCCATTTAAAATGCCTGTTCCAGCACACAGCATTGCCTTAGGCCACAGGCTCATAGTATTGCCTCAGGCCACGGCCTCACACCATTGCCATAGGCCACGGGCTCACACCATTGTCTTAGGCCACGGGCTCACACCATTGTCTTAGGCCACGGGCTCACACCATTGCCCTAGGCCACAGCCTCCCACCATTGCCCTAGGCCACGGGTTCACACCATTGCCCTAGGCCACAGGCTCACACCATTGCCCTAGGCCACAGATTCACACCATTGCCCTAGGCCACGGGCTCACAGCATTGCCCTAGGCCATATGCATAGGTGACACACATGCACGTAGGCCGTGGACATGCACTAAGGGCTTAGGCCACCGGCACATACCAATGGCAGAGACCATAAGGGCAGCTGATCCACACACATCACAGGTATAGATAATCAAATATCAGGGGGTAGCCGTGTTAGTCTGTATCCACAAAAACAACAAGGAGTCCGGTGGCACCTTAAAGACTAACAGGTATAGATAATGGGCACTGTCAACATTGGGAGGCTGTGTCAAGTGGGGTCCTGCAGGGGTCTATTCTGGCTCCAGCACTGGCCAGTGTTTTCACTAAGGACTCACAGAGCAGAGGGGAGACACAACCAAAGCAAAGAGGGCTCGCAGGAGCCTGGGGCACATTGTTAACCCCTGCTGGGCCACACTGGGATGCTAATGCTTCACAGAGAGGGGCTTTGTCCCCCTGACTGCTCCCGAGTTAGCTCTTGCCAAGCGCATTCAGGTACCCGTCAGTACACAGCCGCAAGGTCGTTGAAGGGGCTGGAACTGTCCGGGGAGGTGTAAGAAGAGCTGCAAGGACGGTAGGGGTAGGGGAGGCTAATGGCTTGGCTGTTGTGATACAGACGAGGAGCTATAAAAGATAGTAGCCGGACACACACCAGCAGTGGGACTCAGTCCCAAAGGACGTGATATTCCAGGCATTCCATTGCTTACATAAAAAATGCATATGCAGTTGCATGCCTAGTCTGTATGCGCAGTTAACCAGGACTGTACAACGGCTGGTTGTACATCGACTCCCCCTCCCCGCCGCATACACATACAGCTGCCTGACTCTGACCCCACACCGGTGTAGTAATAGCCTGCTCAAATTAGGCTTGCAGAGGCAATTGTGCCCCTCAGGGCTTTGACCCGGCTGGATTGTGTTAGCAGGAAGAGCTGAGACAAACAAGTGATGGCGTTATTTCCTCCCTATCTTTAATGTCACACGATCCCGATCCACCCAATCCTAGACCAGCACTGACTCCTCTCACAATGGGGCCGCTCTGCAAGCTCACACTCAGCTGCTGTTCCTCCCTGGGTCTTTCCCAGCCTCGTTGCTCTGTGGATAACTGGTCCCTTCCCACATTTGTCTCTGTGCCACTTCTTCCTCTGCCAAGGCGGATGGCCTCACATGGCTGTACTGAACCTCAGGCACCCTCAGTGCTGATCTCCCGAGCTCCCTTTGCTGCTGGCTTCCCCTTCCCCTGCATTTGCTATGGCTGATTTGGGCATCAGAGGCAAAGCTGGTGAATTTCACCTTCCCCTAGCCTGTCAACGAGAATATTAAGTGATGGGAGTCCTAGCACTGACTCTTGAGGTTCCCTCCCTTGATACTGCTCCCCGCTCAGAGGTCTCCCCTTTAACAGTTACTCTCTGCTCCCTGTTCATCAGCCAGCTGCTAATACAAGCAATGATCGTTTGATCTGCTGGGCCTTTTTCCAACACCTGTGTCTTTTTGGTGGCTCTGCAAGGCATTTCTGGCGTTTGGGGATCCATATCGCACCTTCCACAGGGATCAAGGTGTTGCACAACACCACAGCCAGCAGAGCCAATTGGGGAATCCCAAAAGCTCTCTGCAGAGTTCACTGCAAGCACCCCAAATATTGTGCCCCAGCAACATGGCGACTCAGAGCCCCTCTGCCCTGCGCTAGCTTGAGGCAAAGAAAAGGGAATTCTACCAGACCATTGGAAATGGTGCCACCAAAGCAACGTAGCCCCAGGCAAGGAGAGAGGGCAACTGTCCATTCATAAGAAGGGACTTTAATGCCAACCACGTCTTGGGAGTATAACGTGGAAGTCAGGAAGTGCCTTAAACAGAAATAAGAGACTCGTGAACTCATCTCTCAGCACACGGAGTCCCTCACACAGAGGGCAAAACTCACCAACAATACCCTGTCTGGAGTGTCAAGCTCATGGTGCTCAAGCCAGAAAGTGCCCAATGCCTCCATTGCCACCTAGAGAATTCTGGACTGTGAAGATCCTGGAATCAGATGAAGCCTACAGGGATCAGGGAATTGATTTACTGTGAGAAACTATGCATAAGTTGGGGAATCGCTATAACATGGCCAGGACCATCTTCAGGGCACGTGGGGATAGGGAGCCAAATGTCAGAAACAGGAACAACATCTCAGCTTTGTCCATAAAAAATGTTGATGTATCCAGTTAGGGAAACGGAGCCACATCCATTGCTAGGATAATCAGGCACAGCTCCATTGGGATCAATGGATTGTACCCATGGGGAATTTGGCCCCTTACCGCATGAGCAAAATGGCATGAAAAGGGAAGCCAGGTCCACCACCCAGATCACTGGGATGGAAATCTGGCCATTGTCCACATAAGAGGTGAAGCACAAAAGTCTTTAGCTTTGTGACAGCACTGAGTGGATGTAGGTACAAGAAAGCCGCAACAGAGCAGAATAGAATTCCGTGGTTCTCATGGCCACTGGGAGATCCAGGGAAGTTCCAGACTCCTATCTAGCAATGTGTGTGATACTGATTCGGACAGTGGAGAGTGTGCCCCACGGGTTGGGTTCAGATAGACACCTAACATTTTTTAAGCTTGTGCAGATGTCTCTCAGCTTCTTCTCCAGAAATTCCCAGTGTGCAGACTCCCTTGTGTGATTTCCATTATTGCCTGCTCTTGGCCAAGCCATGAATACTGCAGAAACAGTCTGTCTTTGGAGCTTTCATTTCTGAAAATCAGTGTGTGAACAACATTCAGCCCATTGAAGGCTGAGCAGCCCAGGGAGATATGCTCTCCTCATATCTCCAGCCTGACTCGGTCTGCATTATTTCAGCTGTGCCAGGATATAGTCTCAGCCACCTCCACGTTATCTAGTCATGGATTTCATAGCATGTTCCTCACGGAGTCTGGAGAGGCAAATATCAGTATTTATCTAGAGAGAGAGCTGGGTATTATCAGCATAGCAGTGAAATCCCAGACCATAGACAATATGTATCCTTCCAAGAAGCTGCATCTGAAGAGCATTGGAGACAACCCACAGACGTGGAGAACAGAGCACATTATCCCAGTACAGCCTGGTGAGTATCCACCCAGAGATACCATACCAATTGGGACAGCTCCCTAAGACACAACTGGTACCAGTCCTGTGCATTCCCAGTGTTGTTCCACTAATCATCTAGGTGAGGCAGTAGCATCAACTATCCACATCTGCCCATAGATCTAATAACACCAGCAAGGACAGCTCTGTGTTTGCAAAGCGGTGAGTAAATCATCCCTGACACTAGCAAGGGGATTCTTGGTGCTGTGTCCTCGACTGAATCTGGGCAGCTATTTCATTACTGAACATGACTGTCTAGATGTTCCTCCAGCTCTGTTACCACTACTGAGTCCAGAATCTTGGCCACAAGTGTCTTGTTAGACACCAGTCTGTCCTTCCCTGCGCAGTTAGGATTTCACTGGCAGAAGAGCCACCACTTCCTTTACACCGACTCAAGAACAGCTGCCTCTAATGAGGACAGCTGAGCTGCATCAGGACAGCGAGTCTCACCACTCCCCGTTGCTCCAGAAGGAACATTGCTGGGCAAGGAATAAACCTTCAGCTAGCAGCATAGAGCCCAGCTCTCGCACTGCGCAGCTCCAACTGTGAAGATGGCAAGCCAAGGCAATTGAGAGGCCAACCGCTAGTAATAAGTGACCACATGGAGGCGCTCAGGTCAAGTGGTCTGTCTAAAGTCTTCTGCTCCTTGAGCAAGAAGAGGCTGACCACCTTCCCTCTCCCCGCCAGTTAACTATTTAAATGTTCATGTGAGGTTAGTGCTGGTGAAAGATGCTAGATTGACAGCCCTGGAGTGGGACATCTTCTGTTAATCCCCAGCATGCACAGCATGAGCAAGGCCCATCACTATCATCATCATCAAGGCAAATCCCAAAGTAATGTTGCTTCCTTGCAGATTGGGCACCACCCAGACTGATCTCTAGCTAGGTCCTTAAGGCGGTCAGGCTGGATATTCAGTCTGTGTCCATCATCGGCTGTCCTGTTGCACCACTGAAGTGCTTGGTACCCATGGGCTTGCCAGCTGTGTAGCAGCATTCCTTGATACACACACTTCATAATTCATTGATTTTCCCTCCTGATGATACGTCTGTACTAAGAAAACCACTGAACCCGAACCTGGGCTGATGAGAGGCAGTTTCTGGGTTCAGCTATGAATATCCTCATTGCTGACCTTGTCCTGCCACTTGATATGGAACAGCTGACAAAAACAGTGCTGTCCCTCATCTCTGACCTGGGAAGATCACCTTTATGGAAGGGTGGGAGTTCATGGTCCTTGACCTCTTCAAGCCTCAACCTCTCTTTTGAGACTGCCATCAAGAGGGTATTGGTTTCATGACGTAGATACATATCCACTGGGAAGTGGGCCGAGACCACTGAATTCATCCCACCCAAGCCACCAAACAGATGTCAGATGGGAACCTACCTACCTAAATTCAAACCAGTGCCCTGGAGGCGAAAGGCCCCATAGCCCAGTACCCATCCACTGAGCCCCCCAGCCCTCCAGGTAACTCTATTAACATAAACAAAGGTTCATCAGTCAATAAAAAAACAAGCCAAATCAACTTTGCTTGCAGCAGCCACACCTCAGCGTCTCAGTCTCCTCGCCTTTCCCACAGCCTCCTATTGCTCCCATCACCCTATGCCGATGAGAGCCCATCCCAAAAGCCATGTGACCTTCCAACGTGTCTTCCTGGCCCTGGAATGGCCACGGAATACAAATACTAGTCATTCGTTGCATACGCATGGGGGGAGCCACCCAAAGAACTACAGCCAATCCTGGAAGAAACCCCAGGTCCCAAAAGGCACCTGAATTCTGGGAAAGTTTGGATCTGGCACTAAACTCTGCAACCAGCCCGGCCACTGTCTCAGCTCCTCGTATTAGCTTCTGACTTGACATGATCCAAGAGTTGCTAATCCAGCCAACAACCGGGATACCAAGGAAATGAGCCATCCACTGTGTCTAATGGATCTGTCTGCCTAAGCTTTTCTGCTACACTTGTCTCTCCAGTATACAGCAGAACCTGCTTTAGGGTGAACTTGAATCTAATGAAACTCTGTTTATAGGGAGATAAAATGAAAGGCTCAGTGCGCTGCAGTTCTAGGTAGAGTGTAATCTCCACCTACAACCAGGCTGTCCTATGGAGGAAAAATATCTCGTGCTGTGGGGAATGATCCTGTGACTTTTACTCAGGAGAGTACTTCCATTGGCTTTAATGGGGCTGCTTGTGTGAGTAATGGAGGCAAGATCGGGCCCAGTAAGATGGGATATATACTTTGGATATAGCGCCTTCTGATCTTACATCAAACACTCACTGCACATGTATTCCAAGGCTGAGTCGCCCCGAGTCCTAACCAAAGAACTAGTTAACAACCTTGAGTTAGACCCTCAGTAGGTGTAAATCAGCCAAGCTCCATGGACTTCAGTGAAGCTACGGCCAATTTATACCAGCTGGGGATCTGGCCCATTGACTCAAATGGAATGATGCTGATTTACGCCAGTTGGGGAAGGATCTAACCCATTGATTCCAGTGGAGGTACAGCCAGTTTACACCAGTTGGGGAGCTGGCCCCTTATTTGTAAAGACAAAATTACAGGCGGTACTTACAAAAATAAATCTGTTGTAAATCTGATTTACACTAAGTATCTATAACTCTTCCCCCATTAGGGTAATGATGATACATTGACGTGGTAATCTCATTATCATTACTGCATGCTGCAGGGAGTCAATTATTCCCTCATGCCGGGCTGCAATAAAACAAACACCACGTCTATTACATTAAAAGCGGAACATGAAGGCGGCGTTAAGAAGCTGAAAGTTTAAGCACAGTCAGGCCACAAAGTGAGAGGACGGCTGGTTGCGTTGGCTTGGGCCTCAGCCACGGCTGTGTGTTCCATTCCACCGTAGCCACCTGTGTGACTAGGGGTCGGTCACCTCACCTCCCCAGCCCTTAGTTCTCCATGTGTCCAGGGGGGGGAAGGATCCTTCCCTTCTCCCACCCTTTGTCTATTTAGGGTGTAAGCTGTGTGGGGCAGGGGCTGCCACTCACTAAGTGTGTGTGCAGCACCTAGCACAG